>NC_047653.1:7586229-7823949 GCF_902201215.1 Prunus dulcis | reverse complement strand
GTGGAAATAGCAGCACTCTAGTTGGAAATAGCAGGACAAATGTTATATATATACAGAGTGAGCAAATTGTTGACACAAAGACGTTTCTAGTTGTGTTGGTTTGTAGGGCCTCAACTTCTATTCAGGACTCGACTTCAAAACCTGCTTGTGTTAAAGGCTTGTCCGATGTCAACACCAACATTCAATATCNCATCTACTTTCACAACCACAAACTGAAATAATAAATACCCGATCACAATGAATTAGTCAGTAATTATGCTCAGATATTCAATTTCGCAAAAATAATGCATCCAACTAAGTCAACCAAAATAATTGCATCAAATTAATGATGTTCTTGGAATATTGATACAAAATAAATTAGGTGTTAAAAAATATTTAATATCTGAGTATGACCTATGATNACAAAGACTCATCGTCACAATCATGGTGATTATTCAAAAGGTGTAACATCTCTGACCNAATGTAATCGATTTAATCCAATTTAATTCTTTTGTGAAATTTCAATTTTGTCCTTGGGAGTAGGGGTACTTTGATCACTTGAAGAAAAAAAAAATTTATTGTATGACATTACATAATGGTGTAAGTTTGTGTTAGCTTATGTGAGGCCCCAATTTAAGGTTTGCACAGGGCCTTCAAAATCTCAAGACCGGCCCTGCTGTAGTGCTTGGACTATTGAATATCTTGCAGGTCAGGGAAAACTGTTAACCTCCCAATTTGATCTTAAAAGCATATAAAAAAAACTCCAACACGCGTGCAAGTTGGTAATTGAAAGGTTTCCTATTTTAATGTTCTTTCTAAGTCCGGTCATGTTCCATTTCCATGTTGTGTTATTTAATAAATTTGGGACTTGCTGGAAAACCAGTAATGTTTCAACTCTACTGATGCATTAAACAGAAAACAATTCGGCTTACGAAATTCACTTGCTTAAACATTGCAGGGTTCAAAATCACAACAAACTTCAAATAAACTAAAACAAAGCACGATGTGGCCTAGAGCATCAACCATGCACTACTAGTACTCTCCAACCACCGAGGAGGAAACTGGAAGCAGAACGAATTGTACTTGGAAAATTTGAAGGTGCTAGAAATTCCAAATTTATAGTGGAGCCCAATGTTAAAAAATATTTAAAAAATATTTAAGATCAACCTTTATGAGATGTTATTTTGACATCAGCACATTAACCAAAGGTTTATTTATTGCTCACCACCTTTAGATTATGTCTCAAGTTACTATTGCTTTATTATTGCTTATTTTATTAAATACATAAGATACATTGGCCTGGTGGAATAAATTGCCATATAAACTATCAAATTTCAATTTTATATATTTATATATATATATATATTTTTTACAAGAATTTCAATTTAATATTTTACATTTGACATTTTGCTTAGATGCTCTAACAACGGTAGTAAGGATTGTGATATTGGAAATCTTCAAATCTTATGGAGGTCTCAAATTCTTGTGGCCATGCTTTGGCTTCTTCCTTTCCAAGCTCTCTAAATAAGAACAAGCCATATCTACTATGTCAACTGACCATAAACTAATGGTCAAAGTACCAGGGTGGAAACTGGAAGCAGCACATGAACAGTCCCATGGTGAGAACTCTTCTTCTTTAACCAAAAACAAGCCAACCTCTTTTGTTAACTTCTCCATTTCCCAGTCACTGAAAGGATATGAAGCCCTGTGCATCTCACTGGAACTATTCAAGTATCCCATCACAAAATTCTGATGCAACCTGAAAATTAAAAAAAGAGAGAGCATGATTTTAATCTAATGAACTTAGAAGATGGGCCTAGAGTACATGCTATTTGGGCAAGGCTGAACGGGTATGAAGCACGGGTAGTGAGCTCAATTTAAGTAGGTCAGCATGACCCGATTAGCTCGGTTGCCACCTTTATCATGTGATCATGATCGATAAGAAAACGTACGTACATGATTTTACTTGCACCCACCCTATCAAGGTATTCGTCCTTGTCAAAATCAAGTCCTTGAGAGACAAGGAATATATATAGCAAATCTATGAAATAAATACAAATAAAACAGGAAACTAAATTATGTATCATTAATCTACTCCATGGAATATTTTGCATCCCCTGATCTATAATTCTTATGTGCTTGCTTTCTTTCAACAAGTTAAGCAAAAGCACAGGAGAAAATTCAAGTGCTCTACCCCTTGAACTATAAAGCCTTGCTATATTCAATAATAGTACTTGTATATTTTGGCATATCCCGGTAACATCCACTGTGCCAAAATTTGACTTAGGCAACGGAGTCCGTTGCCTATGCACCCACCCTACCGAGGTATTCGTCCCTGCCAGATTTCAACAAATTGAAATAGAAGAAAACAAAATTTCTATGATGGGGCTTACCGTTGCATGTGAGGACCATTAATTCCAAAACATCCAGACCATGAAGTGGTAGAACTGTACAACAGCTTGGCAAATTTGAAGGTGCTACACATTCCAACATGAAAAGTTTTATCACACATCCCAGCTCCTCTCTTATTTTCATAACCTGGATAATCCAATAGTGAGAACTGTTCTTCATCAACCAGATATAACCCAACCTCTTTTGCTAACTCCACTATTTTCCATTCACTGAAAGGAAATGTTGTCTTGTGTGTCACATGAATTTCTCCTATAGCAGTCAGCATTTCGCATGCATTCTTGAGGAATCCCCTGACCAAATCCCGATGAAACCTGAAAATGCATGAATTTCATTTAGAATTCAAAATCCTCTGTCTACATTTTTGTGCTAGTGTTCTGCTTATGCTCAAAACTACATTGTTTCCATTCTTCATTTAATTACCCTTCTAATATAATCCTAAACCCTTTCTCCTAAAATAAACACATTATGAACACAAAATACCATAGAGCATATACCATGATTCTTAAAAAGGGCTGGATATATGGGTTTGTTTGAACTTACCAAATTTGTAACCTGTTGCGTTCAGAAGAAAAGAAACCGGCGTGAGGAAAATTATAGATTATGCGATCAAAGCGTACCCTAATCAAGAAAGGGTGTTGGCTCATGCTGTGGACATCCACCTCATGCAATACTTTGCATCCCCTGGCCTCTAACTCCTTCACATTGCTCATAGCTTTTGAATAATTCAGCATCAAAGACTCTGCAATTAGCATGCAATGCAAAGATTCAATAAGCAACCTTCCAGGTTTTTTTTTCTCTTTTTGAAAGGTCCCCTCTATCTATTATTTCCTTTGGGTCATTACCAAAATGTAACTTCTAAAACCTGACACAGAGTTAAATTGCAGACAGATAAAGTAACCAAATTTAGAGTTAGTTGGTTGTTTTTATTTAAATTTTAAAATTGGGTTGCTTGAAAACCAAAGAAATGGGCATAAATAAAGAGTAAAAATTGAAGGACTTGGACGTTGACACAAGTCAATGGTGATCTAAAATTACCTCTGGAGTCGAGAGAAGTCGCAACCATGTTGACAGCCAAGCCAAAAGCTCTAGCTAAGCAAACAGAAAAAGAGAAGTCTCCTTCTCCGGCTAAGAGTATCTTCTGATAGCTGCTGTAATGCTTAATCTTTTTCTCAAAGCTAAACACTTCCATTCTGATTTGATTTTCTCTTCTTCTTCAACTTTCCCAGAATTCCTTTTTTTTTCTCTTTTGGGACTTAAAACAGTTTGAGTCTGTATTAATACACCTCGAACGCTTACAAATTAAAACACCATCTCTACTTAAAGTTTGGTATTTTAAAGCTATATAAAACGATAATTCAACCGAAAAAAAGGATGTACTTTTGAACGTGAAGGGAAAAAAAAAAAGTTGAGGAATCTGCTCGTTTCACACAGTGATGTAGTAGTTGTTGGGTTTGCAAAAACTGATTTGCATTTTGAATTTTGAATTGGAAAACTAAAAGAAGTCAAGAGAGCATCTGTTTGTATTGAAAAATCTGGTCAGATTGATTGCTTCGGGTTTGTGTTCATGCTGCCTTTACTTTCATTGAGGACGTTGAAGTAAATCTCTTTGTACTTCTACTTTACTTTTATTTTAATTTATACTTTACTTTTAGGCTGCCTTACTTTTTATTTAGTTAAAGAAGTAACTCTTGTAAATCATGTTCAATCTCCTACTTCATTCGGTGGAAACCCCTCAAGGGGACGACCACGTAAATGAATGTTGTCTGTGGAATCAATTTGTATCCGCAACACGACACTACTACAATATTTGTGTGCTTTCAAGTTTAAAAGCACAAATATTTGTGCTTAATACCAATAGCTACAGTGCAGCCATGGTCGGTTTCCTCTATAGGAGTTTCTTTTGCTCATAGAGCACAAATCTGTGATCAGTAGCAAAAGTTTAGAGCACGAATAAGGGATTTGTGCATCTATTCCGACACTTTTCAATTGATGCAACTTTTGTACAGACCCTTTTGGCACAATACTGAAATCGTGCTCAAAGAGTATACTTTCTTTATATATATAAAATTAATTTATATGCTTGTGGTCTTCGTTCTCTATGCCATTGTATGCGATTTTCTTAGAAGAAATATCTGCATATTTTCCTGCGGATGATAATGATGCTAATGGAGGTTCAGTTGAGGAGCATCGGCACAAACAAAGCCTTAAGATATTTGGAAGGACTGTATGGGAACTTCTAAATCACTGTCTTGTGATGTGAAGAAAGAGGAAAAACCTTCACAGCTATGGAATCTGCATCTGAGAATGTGGAACACGTTTGGGATAATTTTCCCTATGGAGTACATTAAGGCATCTATTTTATTCAATTTCAGAAATCATAACAATTAATGATGATGAAAGCATTTTGTATGAATGCTTCAAAGTAACTTTCCAATAAAAAAGAAAAAGAAAAAGAAGAAGATAATTTCAATTAAAAAAGAAAGAAGAAAAAAAATGCTTACCACAGATCAGTGGTGGAGCCAAGATTTCATTTGTGGGGAGCCTCTCACAAAATATATATATATATATATATATATATATATATATATATAAAATTCGAACTCACAACACGACTAAGTGGACCAAAACATCTTTTTCGAAGCAGATTCGAACTTCCCACAACGTTCCCTTATAACACTTTATATTTGCGAATTTGTTAGTCTTTTGCCTTATCACTTGAATGATCAAGCTAGGATAAAAATCCATCCCAACTGAAACTCCAGCATCCTCAAGCATCTCTGTTACATTAACGTCTTCATAAAATTTGAATGCTAAATTGAAGTAGTCTTTAGCAAGCAGATCAGAGTATTTATCATGGACTTTCCACTGTTTTTTTTCCAGAGTTTTGAGTCTCAGTCAAATCCTTCGCTGTTGGATTTAACCAGTACTCTTTCAGCTTGACAAAACAAGCTATTTCTCCGCAATCTTGAACTGTTCGCCAATGAAATCCCTTTGAGCTGGTAAAACTGATGTGCACCGTGGATGCAGTGCACATTAACGTCATGATATGTTGGCCATAGACCATGGATGATAAATCTCTATGCAATGGGTATTAGGCCAAAAACGGTCTTTTTCATTTGCAGGCAGTAGGTATTAGGCCAAAATACCGACAAGGTGTAAAAATTGAAAGGGTCGTATTCACCATATTTGCCAGCAACCGCGGGGGCTGACTTGGAGAGCACAATTAAACAAAATATAAGAATGCGCATCACACCTGGGAAAATTGGGGTTACGGTTTAGGGAAGGACTTCTATTACTCTATAGTTATTTCTTGGACAGCTTCAACTATATATATCCATCATGAAAAACCATCACATATTAAATATATGGGTTCAGGGTAATCAATTTCTTATATTCAGAGTTTGGCAAATAGTTTAATTTTGATGATGTAAGGTGTACTTTCATTTCTAGAAAAACTATAGAAACTAAGTATACAAAAAAAAATTATCATTCGATTGGGTTGGTGAAACTGAAAACTCGAAGACTCGCCTCTAAGTAATTATCACAGGGTCTCTATCTTTTCAATTAGGGTTTTTGTGAAATTATAGATGCTAGCTTTAAACTAGAAGACTCGCCTCTATGTAATATCGATTGAAAACTATCAGGTTTTTGTTTCGTTTTATTTGATCCAAAAGCGATCAGATTAAATAAATATGGGACATTCAATGGTTATAAAAATGTAGTGTTGTATTTGGAGAGTGTAATGAAGGAAGCGTGCGTTCAGACAATGAAGGAAGAGCAGCAACTGTGCAAGTTATTGGGTTGGTGAAAACCATTATTTGTTCTATCCACAACTAAAGCAACAATCAAGACACATGAATCAAATCAACCACATGCTTGTAGCTCATAGGTCTTAGGTTCGATTTCCCCTCCTCCAATATCACTTTCACTTGTATAAAAAAGAAATAATAAGCTTGAAATTGAATCAAATAATAGGAACAACTAATGCACGACTAAACCATGACATTCAACCACTAACCATGACTCCATGACAACTTGGACTCTCCTATTAACTAGCAACTAAACAACCAAGTCCCTAAAGAATAGGACTTCCACAACTTAACAAGATAATCATAAACATAATAAATAGAATAATAAATATTCTCAACAAAGCAGCGGCAAAGCACCCAAGAGGCCGTAGTTGTAGGCAGTGGCGGATGCAGGAATTGCCACTCATGGGGTCACAAAAATAGTGGCGGTGACGGAGATGGCTGTTGATGAACGGCAGCTAGCACCCTTGGCAGCGATGTCAAGGGATGAGATATTGATGGCGGACAGGGACGGACCCAGGAATTGCAAATCGGGCGGGCTAAATTTACCTTAAGTACAAATGTATTAAGAAAATTTTGTGAGTTTTGTGGATTTTGGTTGGTTTTTGTAGATTTTTAGGCTTGAACAATAGATTGTATGAACTGAGAACTAGAGATAACCCACAAGAGTGGCTTTTTTTTTTTTTTTTTGGGGATAAATTATAAGCCCTTGTTGTTATATTTTTATTTTATATAAGCAATCTTTTTTCAGTATATTTTCTTCATCATATTTAGAACTTTTTGTTATTATACGACATTTGAAATAGAGAAAATTATGGAATTATTGATAATATTGTTGAAATATTTGGAAGGAATTGAAAGGTAACAAAGAAAAAAAAAGAAAAAGATATTTATTATATTTCCCCTCTCTCTCTTTTTAATCACTCCCTCTCTTTTTTATTATTTTTTCCTCTTTCTCGCTCTCCCTCCTCCCTCCTCCCTCCTCCCTCCTCCCGTCTCCCTCTTTCTTTATTCTTTTTCCTTCTTCCTTTTTCCCCTCTCTTTTTTTTATTCTTTTTCCTTCTTCCTCTCTTCTTCGTTTCTTTCTTCTCTCTCCTCCGTCTGCTCCATCTCTCTTCCCTCTCTCTCTTTCTTCTTGCTCCAGCTGCCACCACCGAAGCTTCTTCTTCTTCTCCATGGGGTCACTTCCATGGCTGCCAAGGGCAAAAACCAGTCCCTACCACTAAACTCCAGATCTGCCATGGGGTCGTCTGACCCCATTGACCCCATGGTGGATCCGTCTATGGTTGCAGGCTTGCAGCGACCACACCAAGTAAGAAGCGTTGCAATCCATTGCTTTAAATTCATTTCCCCAACAAACATCTCATATGTTGGCTTCTTCTTGTGAATGTTTCCATCACTACAATTCCAAAACTGTACACATCCTCTCTTGTTGAAACCATTCCTTCCAATCCATGCTCTGCATTACAAAAAATCGGCCTAGGCTGCCTGGGCAGGTCTGGGCGGCGCCAGGCGAGTCTGGGTGCCGAGGTGGGTTTGGTTCTTTTCTTTTGTTCTTAAGCCTACTGCCTAGCGATTTTTCAAACTCATGCACTGCAAGGCAAGTCTAGGCTGCGCTGGGAGGGTCTAGGCGGCGCTGAGAGGGTCTGGTCGGCGCTAGGCGGGTCTGGGCGGCGCTAAGCGGGTCTCGGCGGCGCTAGGCCGTTCTGAGCGGCACTAGGCGGGTCTAGGTGCCAGGGTGGTTCTGGTTCTTTTCTTTTGTTCTTTAAGCCTACAGCCTAATGATTTTTCAAACTCATGCACTGCAGGGCAGGTCTAGGCGGCGCTGGGAAGGTCTGGGTGGGTCTGGGCGGTGCTAGGCGGGTCTGGGCGGTGCTAGGCCGTTCTGGGTGGTGTTAGGCGGCGCTGGGAGGCAAAGCAGCGGCAAAGCACCCAAGAGGCCGTAGTTGCAGGCTTGCAGCAACCACACCACCCAAGAGGCCGTAGTTGCAGGCTTGCAGCGACCACACCAAGTAAGAAGCGTTGCAATCCATTGCTTTAAATTCATTTCCCCAAAAAACATCTCATATGTTGGCTTCTTCTTGTGAATGTTTCCATCACTACAATTCCAAAACTGTACACATCCTCTCTTGTTGAAACCATTCCTTCCAATCCATACTCTGCATTACAAAAAATCGGCCTAGGCTGCCTGGGCAGGTCTGGGCGGCGCCAGGCGGGTCTGGGTGCCGGGGTGGGTTTGGTTCTTTTCTTTTGTTCTAAAGCCTACTGCCTAGTAATTTTTCAAACTCATGCACTGCAAGGCAGGTCTAGGCGGCGCTGGGAGGGTCTGGGCGGCGCTGAGAGGGTCTGGTCGACGCTAGGCGAGTCTGGGCGGCGCTAGGCGGGTCTGAGCGGGTCTAGGTGCCAGGGTGGTTCTGGTTCTTTTCTTTTGTTCTTTAAGCCTACTGCCTAACGATTTTTCAAACTCATGCACTGCAAGGCAGGTCTAGGCGGCGCTGGGAAGGTCTGGGTGGGTCTGGGTGGGTCTGGGAGGCGCTAGGCGGGTCTGGGCGGTGCTAGGCCGTTCTGGGTGGTGTTAGGCGGGGTCTAGGCGGGTCTAGGCGGCACTAGGCGGGTCTGGGTGCCAAGGTGGGTCTAGTTTTTTTCTTTTGTTCTTTAAGCCTACAGCCTAGCGATTTTTCAAACTCATGCACTGCAGAGCAGGTCTAGGCGGTGATGGGAGAGTCTGGGAGGCGCTAGGAGGGTCTAGGCGGCGCTAGGCAGGTCTGGGTGCCAGAGTGGGTCTGGTTCTTTAGGGTTTAGGGTCTGGGTGCCAGGGTCTGGTTATTTTCTTTTGTTCTTTTAGCCTATACTGCCTAGCGATTTTTCAAACTTCATCTATCTTTGCTAATTGTTCGCACAAGTCTCATTTTTGCATCTATCTTTGCATCTATCTCAAACTCCATTAGTAATCTGTCACATTTTTTTCCAAGTACGTGTGCCATTTTCTTCTTTGAAGCCAATATTTCGAGCAATAACTGTATCAGATGCACCACCTTTTGACCCCAGCAATATTGTGTCATTGCAGGCACATTTCTGCAGCCACTTTCTTTTAGTCTATTCCTTAACTTCATTTTCTTCTATGTTAATTGATGGGATTCAAAATTATGGCAGATCATGTTTAGAAAGTTCGAATTTGATGGGAAACTAAATCCTACTTTTGTGGAAGGGGCATTTAAGCTCCCATTATCAAGCATACGAGCGTATCTAAAAGAGCCTATTACTCCCAGGTTTCACATTCTTTTCATTTTGTTGGATTATCTTATGACTAAACATAATTGATCTGCTAGGTGCACTTTCTGTTTTAGTCTTTAAAGAATCTCTTTGCTTGTGTTCCGTGTAGGTTCGTACACCTAGGTTCTGCAGGAGTTACCCGACCTGACAGGCCTGGACTTGATCCAAGTAAACAACCTCCTGCTATTCGCTTAAACAAGGAATTGGATTTTATACTGACATGCAAGTTGAAGGTTTCATACTAATTCAGTGCACGCTGTTTGATATTTTTATATATAATCAGTGTATCAAAATACCACTTCTTAGCTCTTTTCTGTTCTTTTTCTTTTTCTGGGTCAGATTTAGCTCTTTCGATTTTGTACATTGATAAGTTTCGGAGAAGGGGGAGGACTTAATACGGGAAATGGAATACCATATACAATTGTGAGGCCTTGTGCATTAACTGAGGAGCCTGCCGGAGCAGATCTCATTTTCTACCAGGGAGACAATGTAATGGTATATAATCTCTCTTTGTTGTATGCCTGTGATGACATGTATTGCTCTTTCTTTCCCTTATAATAATAATAATATCTGAATGTTATGATTTATAGTATTTATATATATGCAGGGTAAGATATCAAGAGAGGAGGTTGCTCAGATTTGTGTTGCTGTTGTAGTGCTTAATGGAACTGCTTGAACTATTGAATATCTTGCAGGTCAGGGAAAACTGTTAACCTCCCAATTTGATCTTAAAAGCATACAAAAAAACTCCAAAACGCGTGCAAGTTGGTAATTGAAAGGTTTCCTATTTTAATGTTCTTTCCAAGTCTGGTCATGTTCCATTTCCATGTTGTGTTATTTAATAAATTTGGGCCTTGCTGGAAAACCAGTAATGTTTCAACTCTATTGATGCAATAAACAGAAAACAATTTGGCTTACGAAATTCACTTGCTTAAACATTACACACAACAAACTTCAACTAAACTAAAACAAAGCATGATGTGGCCTAGAACATCAACCATGGACAACTAGTACTCTCGAAGGAAACTGGAAGGTACTTGGAAAATTTGAAGATGCTAGACTTTCCAACAGGAAAAGTTTGGTCACATATTCCAGCCCCTCTCTTGTTCTGATAACCTGGATAATTCCATAATGAGAAACTCTCTACATCGACCAAAAATAGCCCAGCCTCTAGCGCTAACGTCACTATGTTCCATTCACTGAACGGATATGTTGTCTTGTGTGTCACATGAACTTCTCCTGTTTCGGTCAGCATTTCTCGAGCACTCTTGAAGTATGCCCCCACCAAATTCTGATGTGACCTGAAAATCCATGGTTTAATTTTAATCCAATCGATCATAGTACTCTTTTATTTTAAAGAAATATAATGTTGCATAAATGGATTAGTTTGTTTGAACCTACAAAATTTGGAAAATGCTATATTCAGACGAAGAGAGACCATTCGAGTAACCCGAGTGAGGAAAATTAAAGATTATCCGATCAAACCGCTTATTATAAAGGCGAGGGTGAAGGTTCATTGTTTTGCAATCCACACAATGCAAAATTGTGCATCCCCTGTCCTCTAATTCCTTTAAGTTGCTCATAGCTTTTGAATAGTTCACCATTAAAAACTCTGCAAATATAATACAGACACATAAAGGATTTTACTATAGGAACCATTTAATTTTAATAGAAGAATAATCCTAGTTATGCAAGTATATAACTTGTAATCTTCATTTGGGTTTTCTTTTTCTTTTTTGTATGAAACAGTCAACGTTGATCCAATTACCTCTGGAGTCGAGAGAAGTTGCAACTATGTTGGCAGCAGAGCCAAATGCCCTAGCTAAGCAAGCTGCAAAGGAGAAGTCTCCTTCTCCCACTAAGAGTATCTTCTGATAACTGCTATAAGCCTTGCTATATTCAATAGTACTTGTATATTTTGGCATATTCCCAGTAACATCACTGTAAATAATGGGTACAGTCATATGCTTATTATGGTAAGTGATTCAATGAAGGAACATTATAGCTCTTTTGGTGTATTAACCCTGAAAACGATTTAGGCTCACGCAAGTCGCTTGCTCATTGTAGTATTAAAAATCACAACAAATTTAAATAAAACAAAACAAAATTCATGTGCTGGGGCTTACCATTGCATGTGAGGACCAATAATTCCAGAATATCCAGACCATGGACCCGGAGCAGTAATGCCAAGGTTGAAACCGGAAGTGGTATAACTGGGCAGCTTGGCAAATTTGAAGGTTATACACATTCCCACAGGAAAAGGTTGATCACAAATCCAAGCTCCTCTCTTATTTTCATAAGCTGGATAATCCAAAAGTAAGAAATGTTCTTCATGAACCAGATATAACCCAACCTCTTGTGCTAACTCCACTATTTTCTGTTCACTGAAAGGAAATGTTGTCTTGTGTGTCACATGAATTTCTCCTACCGCGGTAAGAAGTTGGCTTGCATTCTGGAGGAATCCCCTTATCAGATCCTGATGAAACCTGAAAATGCATGAATTTCATATAGAATTCGAAATCCTCTGTTTACATTTTTGTGTGCTAGTGTTCTGCTTATGCTCAAAACTACAATGTTTCAATTCTTGATTTAACTATCCTTCTAATACAAATCCTGAACACTAAACCCTTTCCGCGAAAATAAACACATTATGAACCCAAATACCATAGTGCATATACCATGATTCTTAAAAAAATGGCTGCATATATGGGTTTGAGTGAACTTACCAATTTTGGAACCCGTTGCATTCAGCAGAAAAGGGACCGTGCAAGTAACCGACATGAGGAAAATTATATATTATGCAATCAAAGCGTTCACTAATTAAGAAAGGGTGTTGGCTCATGCTGTGGACATCCACCTCAAGCAATACTTTGCATCCCCTGGCCTCTAATTCCATCACCTTGCTCATAGCTTTTGAATAATTCAGCATCAAAGACTCTACAATTAGCATGCAAAGGATTCAATAAGGAACCCTCTAATTTTTTTTCATAAATAACATAAAAGATTGCATCTCTGGCCCCCTTTAACTATTACTTAACCACTAATGACTCTACAATTGGGATGCAAAGGATTTCAATCAGGATTCAGAAACCCTCTCGTTTAAACAAAAAAATTAAATCTTAGGACCCCTCAATCAGGAACCTTCCAGGTCTTTTTTTTTTTTTTTCTCTTTTTGAAAGACAACATCTTTGGTCCCTATCAAAACGTAAATTCTAACACCAGACAAAGAGTTAAATTGCAGACAGAAAAAGTAACCAAATTTAGAGTTAATTGGTTGTTTTTATTTAAATTTCCAACTGGGTTGCTTGAAAACCAAGTAAATTGGGCAGAAATAATGATTAAAAATTGAACTATTCGGACGTTGACACAAGTCAACGGTGATCTAAAATTACCTCTGGAGTCGAGAGAAGTCGCAAACATGTTGACAGCCGAGCCAAAAGCTCTGGCTAAGCAAACGGCAAAAGAGAAGTCTCCTTCTCCCACTAAGAGTATCTTCTGATGGCTGTTGTAATGCTTAATCTGTCTCTCAAAGCTAAACACTTCCATTCTTGCTCTCCAACTTTCTCAGAATTCTTTGACTTGTTAATATTTTCCTTCTTGGGTACTTCAAACTGTTTGAACATTTTTGAGTCGGTATGTATACTCGCGCAACGCTTGCCCTCTTCACACCCTTTTGATTTGAAAAGCTTAGGAAGATGGAAAAGTGTTTGCGTGTGTCACATCAAATTAAAATAGCATCTCTACTTATCACTTTTGGCCTAAACGTTCAAGTTTAGTTTTTTTTTCAAGGCACACTCTTGTCGGGTGTTTTGCATTGTATTTCATTGATTTATACTTTAAGTATTTCATAAAACATCATTTTTGTGAAAATCATCGAAATTCGAAATAGTTTAACCATTTAGTTAAATGATTTTTCATTTTAATGTTTTCTTCAAACACCATACTCGTTTATTTGTGAGTAAAGTCTTCCATTATGCCCTCCTTTATATGACTTCCTTTCGAAGCTGTGGCCTTCTTTTTAGAATCTGGGGCTTTTTAGGTTCCTTCCTTTGGAAACTTTCTGTCAATCAAGTCTTACTCATGTTATCAAAATAACTAAACAAGTGCCTAGCCCATGTGGAGAGAGGGCCTTGACTTGCATATAAAATGTCTCAAGTGCGATCATGGCCCCCTCCTATATAATTTAAACTATCACTCGCTTGTACTGTTTTATTTATTTATTTATTTATTTAAAAGAAGTGCAACCTTATTTTACATTTTGGAAAACCCGAAATAAAATGTGCGTGCAAATAGTAAGTACTAAGTAGTGCCTGGAACTAGAGAGAGTTTTTTCAGTGAGAGAGAAAGACGTCTTGTAAATCTTGTTCAATCTTGTGAAAACCCTCAGAGGCCTTAACCTCAAACCTAGCTCATTCTGAGCAAACCACGTAAATGAATATTTTGTGGAATGGTTTGTATTTCCAAAATGAGGGCAAATTTACCTTATCAAATCCCTTGATGCAACTTTGCCTTTTTGAACCTACTTTCTCAATAAGATGACATGACATCGCACACAATTAACAAAGTGTTTTATTTAGGGAATTTGCCTCAGTCCAAGTAACTCATGTTTTATATGAGGCAAATGTTAGAGATAAAGAGCAACATAAACCATAAAATAAAATAAAAAATCATTTAACTTATGGTCTTAGATAGAGCAGGGATTCTAATTCAACATGAAGTATCCAACAATGGTAGTGAGGTTGTGATCTTGAAAATCTTCAATTCTTATGGAGATCTCAAATTCTTGCGGCCATGCTTTGGTTTCTGCCTTTCTAAGCTCTCTGAATAAGTGCAAGCCATATCTACTATGTCAGCTGACCATAAACTAATGCTCAAAGCACCAGGGTGGAAACTGGAAGCAGCACTAGGGTACAAGCGCTTGGCAAATATAAAGGTGCTTGACTCTCCAACATGAAAATTTTGATCACATTTCCCAACTCCTCTCTTACTTTTGTAACCTGGATAGTCCCATGGTGAAAACTCTTCTTCTTTAACCAAAAACAAGCCAACCTCTTCTGTTAACTTCTCCATTTCCCAGTCGGTGAAAGGATATGAAGTCCTGTGCTTCTCCACTTCTGATCAGCATCTCACTGGAACTCTTCAAGTATCCCATCACCAAATTTTGATGCAACCTGAAAATTCCAAAATGCATGATTTTAATATCAATATAATGGACTTAGAAGATGGGCCTAGAGTTTTGGCTATTTGGGCCAGGCTGACCGGGCATACATGAAGCACGAGTGAGCTCAATTTAAATAGGTCAGCTTGTTCCGATTAGCCCGGTTGCCACATTTAGATGTGATGTGACCATTGATCGATATAAGAAAACTTACATACATGGTTTCGCTTCAACTTACCAGATTTTGGATTTCTTCTTTTTCGAACCATTCAACTGATCGGAATGAGGAAAATTAAATATTATTCGATCAAACTGCATCTTGATAAGGAGAGGGTGATAGTGCATGGTGTGCACACATCTAGCCCGTGGAATATTTTGCATCCCCTATTCTCTAATTCCCTCAAGTTTCTCAAAGCTTTTGAATACTTCACCATTAATTCCTCTACAATTAGGATACAAATGAATTCAGTCAGAAACCCAAAATTTAAGCAGAAGTAAAAAAAAAAAAAAAAAAAGAGTAACTTTTCAGATTTGTTATATAAATATTAGAAGCAAATACATTAATGAGGTAACTTTAATATCAAAGTATATATCTTATAATCAGAATTTGTGAAACAGTCAAAGATGATCCAATTACCCCTGGAGTCGAGAAGTTGCAACCATGTTGGCAGCAGAGCCAAATGCTCTGGCTAAGCAAGCTGAAAGGGAGAAGTCTCCTTCTCCCATAAGAGTATTTTCTGAGAACTTCTGTAGTGCTTAATCCGTTTCTCATCGTGGCCAAATAGTTCCATTTTCTTCTCTTCCAACTTACTTGAAACTCGTCCCAAGTCTTTAACTTCTTTTCATTTTCCGGGTCTAAATTTATTCGAACATTTTCTCCGGTACTCTTTCAGCAACGGTGCTGATCACATCTACTTATATAAAGAGTTGCAGGCTAGAAAGGCAACTGTTAGGCTCACCCTCAAATGTCTCACATTAAATTTTCCATGCATTCATTTCCTTGTTTTCTTTCCCAGTCTGTTTATGTTCCATGTGTGCCACTGTTTATGTCCTCTCTTATACTTCAATCCCACATCGACGAGTAAAAGCGTTTATAAAGCTTTTTATACTTTTGCCCAACACAACAGATCGGCCAAATTCAATAGAATCTGAAACAAGAACAAACTCAAACTTTGTTGGATCTGGCCATTTTTGTTTGCTGTATTTTTTTTGTCTGCAACTTCCTTTTTGGAAATTCTAATACGACTACTTTTTTAGAAAATAAAAATAAATAAACATTAAAACAACAGACATTTTACTTTTATCTGGAAAACTTGTCGATTGATTTGCTCTAGTTTTTTTTTTTTTTTTTTTTTTTTAATAAAAAAAATTCAAGAAAAGCATTGGTGCTAGTATTTATGGATGTAATTTTTAGCTGAAACCCTTCAAAACTTGCAACACCTGAAGTAAGATTGTAGTACTTAAATGTTTTTCTTTCCGACTGCAATTGAGTGGGTATGTCAAAAAGATCCAACTTGGAGTAAACTCGCCCTAAATTTATAAAAATAAAAATAAAAAACTCGATCGGAACATGAGGTCAAGGCCCAAAAATAAATAAAAGAATAAAACACAAAAGGCAAAAGAACTTAAAACAACATTCATTAAAACTGTTAGATGAACAATGTTGAGATTCATGCTTTTCCTGATACCTGTAGCTGTAGTATAAAATACAAATTAAAATATGTGAAGAGTATAGCCGCGCGGCTATACTCCTTAAATAAATAAATAAATAAATATATTTAAAGCGTATAGCCGCATGGCTATACTATTTACATAAAAATATGTTTAACGAGTATAGCCGCACGGCTCTATGCTTTAAATAAAAAATATATTTACTCTTTAAATATTCTAATATATTTAAAATAGTATAGCCGCATGGCTATACTATATATATATATATATTCTCTAAATATATTTCCACCGCTACCTCCAGAGCTCAACAGCTCAACAGCTCCGAAGAATCGAGCTCTTCTCGGTCACAATGCTTTGGCAGAAGCTTCAGATTCGTTGGCGGTATGGTTATTCTATTGCATGCATGAATTTTACTTATTTTATTGAACATAATGCTGATTTGCCGTAAACCATTTCCCATTTTTTTGGTTTCTAACACATTTTGTTATTGTAAAACTTGCAGTGGGATGGTTTTGTTAACAATGATCTCTGCTGGGTTAGCTGAAGTATGATTGCAAGCTCTCTCTTTATACAACTTACAAGTCTTGTTGTTTTGAGTTTTTTATTTAGATGTAAAATTTTGCAACTAGTTAGCCAAAAATACATGTGAGATTTTTCAACTTCAATCATTTTAGATAACAAAGCAGATTCAAGCTATCAATGAGGTGTATAAGCTTCACAATCTTCCTGAATTTTACAAGGTTAGCATTGGTTAATTGGAGCAAGTGATTTTGCATCAATTTTACTCATAACTCGGAAAAAAAGAATTCACAATATTGGATGTAGTTCATGGCAGGATCCAGGCCCTCATAACTCGGAAAAACAGAGGCCTAAAGTCCATCATTATCAGGGAACCAATTGATTCAGTACGTGCGCCTCGCCTAACCTCATCACTATTGAATTTTATTTAAATGGCAAAGTTGCACAAGTGAAGAAAACCTTTCAATTGCGTTCAGATGTCTAATCATATTCTTGAACAGTCAGTATATATACAGAAGTCCCTTTCCTTGGTTATGTCACAACTCCGGGGAGGATATATGTATGGCAAAGAGGTTTAAAGCGGTAAAGAGGGCAACTATTGACGGCAATGCACTTCTTCTAATCAAAGGGATCGATCCGAGGTTCATGTTCGCTTGCCATCGCCATTCCAGTGCAAAGGCATGTAGGGCACATTACCTGCCAAATCACACGTAGTGTTAAATATAGTTGACATATCAGTCCTCAAAACACCTGAAGCAGATAGTCCACGAACGGTATGAAACTGAATAGTTTAGAAGTTAAAACCAAAGATATGAAACTGAAAGTGTGTATAATTCATTCCGGAACTTCCACGAACGGTAGCACATTTCATTTCTTTCACCACAAACTTCAAATGAACTAAAACAAAGCATGATGTGGAGAAGATATTACTTCTTAAAATCATCTAATCTTTAATTCTGTAATAAAAGATGGTTGAAAAAGTGGAGAAGATGCTTTGTCCTGTCTCTTATACTTGAATCCCACATCGACGAGTAAAAGAGTTTATAACACTTTATATACTTTTGTTTAAGACAAGGGGTTGGCCAAATTCAAAAGAATCTGAATCAAAAAACACTCTCAAACTCTCTTGGATCTGGCCTTTTTTGTTTGCTGTGTTTTTTTATTTCTGCAACTTCCTTATTGGAAATTCTAATACGACTACTCTTCTTAGAAAATAAAAATAAATAAACATTAAAACAACAGACATTCTAGTGCTATCTGAAATTGTCGATTGATTTGCTTTTTTTTTTTTTTGGTTCAAGAAAAGCATTGGCTGTAGTATTTATGGATGTAATTTTTAGCATTGGGTAGAGAGTTCCTTATAAGTCTGGGAAAATCTGTACCAATCCGAGTGCACCAGGTTGACTCCCTGGTCACAATGCTTCGGCAGAAGCTTCAGATTCAGAGGCGCTATGAACATAATTCTCTTGCGTGCATGATTTTTACTTCTTTTATTGAACATAATGCTGATTTGCGGTAAACCATTTCCCATTTTTTGGTTTCTAACACATTTTGTTATTGTAAAACAGGTATTGGTATTGGAAGCAAGTGGGAGGTTTTTGTTAACAATGATCACACCCGGACCTTTATGTCGATAGAAGTTATTGCTGCCGGGTTAGCTGAGGTATGATTACAAGCTTTCTCTTTATACAACTTCCAAGTCATGTTGTTTTGAGTTTTTTATTTATATGTAAAATTTTGTAGGTAGTTGGCCAAAAACATGGGATTCTGAAACATTATATCTTGCTTACTTGTTTTTTTAGCTATATATGTGAGATTTTTCAACTCCAATCATTTTAGATAACAAAGCAGATTCAAGCTGTCAATGAGGTGTATAAGCTTCACAATCTTCCTGAATTTTACAAGGTTGGCATTGATTAATTGGAGCAAGTGATTTTGCATCAATTTTACTCATAACTCGGAAAAAAAGAATTCACAATATTGGATGTTGTTCATGGCAGGATCCAGGCCCTCATAACTCGGAAAAACAAAGGCCTAAAGTCCATCATTATCAGGGAACCAATTGATTCAGTACGCACGCCTCGCCTAACCTCATCACTATTGAATTTTATTTAAATGGCAAAGTTGCACAAGTGAAGAAAACCTTTCAATTGCGTTCAGATGTCTAATCATATTCTTGAACAGTCAGTATATATACAGAAGTCCCTTCCCTTGGTTATGTCACAATTCAGGGAGGATATGTATAGCAAAGAGGTTCAAAGTGGTAAAGGGGGGAACTATTGATGGCAATGCACTTCTTCTAATCAAGGGATCGATCCGAGGGTCATGCTCGCTTGCCATCGCCATTCCAGTGCAAAGGCATGTAGGGCACATTACCTGCCAAAGCACACACACTGTGTATAATATAGTATATATCAGTCCTCAAACACCTGAAGCAGCTAGTCCTCAATATGTATGTATGATGAGCCAAATACACTTATGTGGCGACAGGAAAAGGATTTTAAGTGGGCAAAACACGACATTTTAAATCTCTATTACTCAATTGAATACTGCTTTGCACATTACATGGAATGGTTTAAAAGTTAAAACCAAAGATATGAAACTGAAAGTGTGTATAATTCATTCCAGAACTTTCACGAACGTTGGCACATTTCATAGCGAATATAAAACTTGATAGGCCTACTTTCTAGCTGAAGATGCACCCTAGATTTAGCTATATTCAGATAGTCCAAACAAAGTAGTTGCCTTGCAAACAATGGTAATGAATGTCACTTGCTTAACAGAAACATAAGCTCATTCTCATTCGGCGTATTGGCCCTGAAAAAGATTTAGGCTCATGCAAGTTGCTTGCTCATTGTAGTATTAAAAATCACAAAAAATTTAAATCAAAGAAAACAAAGTTCATATGCAGGACCTTACCATTGCATGCGAGGACCATTAATTCCAGAATATCCAGACCATGGACCTGAAGTAGTAATGCCAAGGTGGAAACCAGAAGTGGTAGAATGGCACAACAGCTTGCCAAATTTGAAGGTGCTACACATTCCAACAGGAAACGTTTGATCACACATCCCAGCTCCTCTCTTATTTTCATAACCTGGATAATCCCATGGTGAGAACTGTTCTTCGTGAACCAGATATAACCCAACCTTTTGTGCTAACTCCACTATTTTCCATTCACTGAAAGGAAATTTTGTCTTGTGTGTCACATGAATTTCTCCTATTGCGGTCAGCATTTCGCGTGCATTCTGGAGGAATCCCCTGATCAAATCCTGATGAAACCTGAAAATGCATGAATTTAGTTTAGAATTCAAAATCCTCTGTTTACATTTTTTTTTGGTAGTGTTCTGGTTAAGCTCAAAACTACATTGTTTCAGTTCTTCAATAAGGAACACATTATGAACGCAAAATACCATAGAGCATATACCATGATCTTTAAAGGGGATGCATATATGGATTTGTTTTAACTTACCAAATTTGGAACCTGTTGTGTTCAGAAGAAAAGGGACCATGCAAGTAACCGGCATGAGGAAAATTATAGATTATGCGATCAAAGCGTATGCTAATCAACAAAGGGTGTCGGCTCATGCTGTGGACATCCACCTCATGCAATATTATGCATCCCTTGGCCTCTAATTCCTTCACATTGCTCATAGCTTCTGAATACTTCAGCATCAAAGACTCTACAATTAGCATGCAAAGGATTCAATAAGGAACCCTCTAATTTTTTATTTTTTATTTAATAAAATAAAAGATTGCATCTTTGGGCCCCTTTATCTATTACTTAACCATTAATGACCCTACAATTAGGATGCAAAGGATTTCAATCAGAATTCAGAAACCCTCTGTCTATCTTTTCACCATCAAAGACTCTACAATCAGCATGCAAACTATTTCAATCAGGAACTTTCTAGGCTTTTCTATTTGAAAGACAACATCTTCGGTTCCCTCTATCTATTATTTCCTTTGGGTCATTACCAAAATGTAAGCTTTAGGACCAAATACAAAACCAGTTGGTCGTTTTTATTAAAATTTCAAACGGGGTTGCTTGAAAACCAAGGAATTGGGCATAAATAATGAGTAAAAGTGGACGTAATTGGACATTGACACAAGTCAATGGTGATTCAAAAGTTACCTCTGGAGTCGAGAGAAGTCGCAACCATGTTGACAGCCAATCCAAAAGCTCTGGCTAAGCAAACAGCAAAAGAGAAGTCTCCTTCTCCCACTAAGAGTATCTTCTGATAGCTGCTGTAATGCTTAATCTTTCTCTCAAAGCTAAACACTTCCATTGTGATTTGGTTCTCTCTTTTTCTTCAACTTTCTCAGAATTCCTTGACTTGCTATTATTTTTCTCTTTTGGGACTTCAAACAGTATGAACTTCAAGGAAATTCTTAATTGCAACTCCTAAAGTAAGATTGTAGTTCTTAAATGTTTTTCTTTCCCACTGCAACTGAGTGGGGATGTCAAAAAGATTCAACTTGAGGTAAACCCACCCTAAATTTATAAAAATAAAAACTCGATCGGAACATGAGGTCAAGGCCCGAAAATAAATAAAAGAATAAAAGGCAAAAGGCAAAAGAACTTGAAACAACATTCATTAAAACTGTTAGATGACCTGCCTGTATACCTGTAGCTGTAGTATAAAATACAAAGTAAAATGTGTCAAAGATGTATATATGATTTACTTCATTCACATTCACACTAGATCCTCTCTCTCTCTCTCTCTGCAAATTCAAAATTGGAGCAGGAGGAGGAGGTCTTTTGGGTGGTCATGGGGAAAGATAAGTTTTTGGGTGTCTTGAGAAGGGTTGACTGGGGTTCTGGGTTCGATAGAGAGAGAGAGAGAGAGAGAGAGAGAGAGAGAGAGAGAGAGAGTGGGCTGGGGTTCTGGGTTCGATAGGAGAGAGAGAAATATATATATATATATATATATATATATTTAAAGTGTACAGCCGAACGGCTATACTCTTTAAAATACAAATACATATTTAAAGATTATAGCCGGGCAGCTATACTCTTTAAATAAAATATATTTAATGAGTTAAAATATTTAAAGAGTATAGCCGTATACCCTTTAAATAAAAAATATATATTTTTCATACGTCCACTCGGCTATACTCTTTAAATAATAAAAATATAGTTAAATAGTATAGCCGTCCGGCTATACTATTTAAATATTTGAATATATCCGGCTATACTATTTAAATATTCGAATATATTAAAACAGTATAGCCGCCCTGCTATACCCTTGCAATAAGAAAATATATTTAATCCGTACAGCCACTCGGCTAGACTCCTGCAATAAAAAATATATATTTAACAAGTACCGCCGCGCTGATATACTCTTTAAATAAAATTATATATTTAAAGAGTATAGCCGTCCGGCTATACCCTTTTAATAAAAATATATATTTAAAAAATTATAGCCGCGCGGCTATACTATTTTTAATATATATATATATATATATATATATATATATATATATATCGACCGCCACATGCAGAGCTCAAAAGCTCCGAAGAATCGAGCTCTCCTCTGCCCCCACTTCCTCTGTCACTGCTCAACAGCCCCAATTCCGTTGGTAACTACTAATTGCAATCAATTTTCTATATTTTTGCCTTGTTTTGGTATGGTTTTGATAAGAGGAAACTGGAAGCAGTAGAAGGGTACAACTGCTTGGAAAATTTGAAGGTGCTGCACTTTCCAACAGGAAAAGTTTGGTCACATATCCCAGCGCCTCTCTTTATTGACTAGCCCAACCTCTTGTTCCAACTTCACTATGTTCCATTCACTGAAAGGAAAAGCTGTCTTGTGTGTCACATGAACTTCTCCTGTTCAGGTCAGCACTTCTCGAGCACTCTTGAAGTATGCCTTTACCAAATTTTGATGTGACCTGAAAATACATGGTTTTGTTTCAATCCAATTCATCATTGTACTTCTTTATTTTATTTTATTTTTATGTTGCAAACGTGGTTTAGTTTGAACCTACAAAATTTGCGAAACGCTGCTTTCAGAAGAAGAGGAACCATTCAAGTATCCGGAGTGAGGAAAATTATAGATTATACGATCAAAACGAGAGGGTGAAGGTTCATGGTGTTCACATCCACCCCATACAATATTGTGCATCCTCTGTCCTCTAATTCCTTCAAGTTGCTCATAGCTTTTGAATAGTTCACCATTAAAAACTCTGCAAATATAATACACAGACATATTAAACTTTCCATGCATGAGCATCATTTCCTTGTTTTCTTTCCCAGTCACTGCCATTCATGAGCACTAAAGTTCACTTTAATTTGGCCCTTGGTTGCTCGAAAATTAGTCGTGCTCAGTTATTGTGACTTCATCCCCTTGTTTAAGACATCAATCTGTGCAAAGAAATGTTTTTAAAAAAATACACAAAGCAAAGTAACATATTAAAAATCATAATCTTTAATTCTGTGGTAAAAGATGGTTAAAAGGTGGAGAAGTTAGCCTGAATTTGCTCTTATCTAATCCCACATCGACAAGCTGACACTTTATATCTCTGTGTTCAACATAATGATTCGGCCAAGTTCACTAGAATCTGAAACACAAAAACTCCCAAACTCTCCTGGGCCCGGCCATTTTTGTTTGCTGTACATTGGGATGTTTTTAAATAATACGACTTTTACTCTTTGTAAAATAAATAAACATTAAAACAATAGACATTTTAGTGCTATCTGGAATTGTCGATTGATTTGCTTTTTTTTTTTCTTTTTTTTTTTGGTCAGAGAAGAACATTTGCACTAGTATTTATGAAGGAACCCTTTAGTTGAAACCCTTCAAAACTTCAAGAGGACATTTTTAATTGGAACTCCTAAAGTAAGATTGTAGTTCTTAAATGTTTTTCTTTCCAAATGTAATTGAGTGGGGATGTCAACTTGATGTAAACCGGAGCTAAATTTATAAATAAATAAATAAAAGCTACATGACCTTAAAAATAAATAAAAGGCAAAAGAACTTTGAAAAAAAAAACATTCATTAAAACTGTTCTGATGAAACAATGTTGAGATTCATGCTTTGCTGCTGAGGCATAGGCCAGATACATGAACAACCATGAGCGTGAAAGATATTGACACATTGCAGCAACAGCACAAGGAGAAAAACCTAAAAAAGTAAAAACGAAAAGACGAAACAAAACAATAACATGAGTAATTCTACAACAATGTCACAGCTCTGACAGAATGGCAGGGATGTAATGAGACAACTCAGCAGTTAGAGATTGAAATCCATTCACAAGCTGTGTGTGGAACTCCTGATCTTCCTCACCAATCAATCTGAAGTGTACACGGATGGCACGCTTGCATACCGCCATAAATTCAAGGAGCGCAGCAATGAGTTGCTGCAGTTCCTGTGACCGCAACCTTGTTGCAGGCTCACCAGACAGGAATGCAGTGCACACACTCAGTACCCCACTGTTAACCTGCAAATAGAAAGTAGAGAAATCTGATCAGTTATATATAGAGATATAATTTGAATGATGAAGTAAGCAACTGATACACTTGCTTCAGAAAAACGGAGTTTGAGAGCAAACTTCAACCTGAACTGCAACACTGCCTTGAAGAATTCTCTGTAGGCTCTGGAGACGTGGGAGTTGATCCCCTTCGGAACTGCGAGGCTCTTCAAGTTCATTTCGTAAGGCAGCTGTTCGAGTTTCAATCATCCCAATGGCATTTTCTACTGGGGAAAACTCAAGTGATTCCGATTTGGTAACTAAAAGCCTATTCACAAGAGCTGGGAATGAACCTTCAGTCTGAAGAACAGTTCGCCTCTTCCACTGGTCTTCCAATCCACCTTGAGTCTTTCCATTTTTCGTAAATGGGGTATCAAACAAGAAACGATCAAAGACTCGTGCACGAACACTACCAGTGGAAAGCGAAAAGATTCTCTCCCTTCTGCTTCCCAAATCTTCATCTTCCATGACTGGATCAACAGCAGTTATCTGCAGGTAGCAGACACCAGGCTGCAATTCATCTGCCTTTACCTGCCTGGAATCCGGAATAATGTGTAACGTGTGATTGCCATCCATCCTAGACTCGTATATATGACTAAGTTTCTCCATTATGTCACCTAGCCTTACATCACGGGCCTCCCTGTATACATATTCCTTTCTATCTAACTTTCCAAATCGGTCACTGTAAAACCCAACCCTGTAGTATGTTGCATCAGTGAACGGAATTGGACTTGATTCCTGCTCAAGTATTGATTCATAGATATTAGTAAGCATCGTGTGACATTTACTCAGCTGTCCATATGCCCTCCTGCTTTTGTAAACTGGGATAACAAGTTCCAGAATGCTTGCACAGAAATGAAAGAGTTCAGCTTGAGAAAATAGCTTATTTGCGAGTTGTAGGTACTTCACTGCAGAGTCAACAGTAAGTTTTGATGCACCATATCCTTCTACCTCAGCTGCAGAAGTCTCAGAGCTGATCTCATTGCTGACCATTGGACAAATTTTACGTAGAGCAGTTATGTGATCTTTGCTCCAGACACCATCATTTCTCGCCACAAGGGCCTATAAAGAATAAAAATAGACTATTAGCTGAAAGTAAACCAGTGAGCAACTGTTTTAAAGTTATGGAGCCATCTTTTTAATCCTCTACTATACAGAGTAATCCACAAAAATCTTACAAAACTAATAGGAAACCAGATACTGAACAGAGAGAATACTGGTATAATTCTGCATCAAGCTATACACAGAAAGTAATTTCAATTTTACATCAGCTCCTCATAACTCAGAATAGCCAATATCTAGCAATTACTTTCAAGTTTTCACCATAACTGCTGCCACATTAGCCGGTGCGGGGTTTTTGGCTACAATTTTTTTTTTGAATAGAAACATTGTATTGATAATCAAGAGGAAAAATCCTCGATCAAACAAGAAGACCTAAAAAAGAGTCTGACCTACTAAGATTGAAAAACAAACTGTATAAAAAACAGAAAAACACAAAGCTTTAGTAAAATCATCTTAAGACTGCCATCATGTCTCTCATGATGGTAGAGTAGTGATAGTCCTTGAACTGCCCCGAATTAAGCAGGTCTAAGCCTCATTTTGATAAATTATTGACTTGTTCAACTTTCACATTCCAACCAACTAAAATATCTCAAATCTCAAATTAAAATTACCCAATAAAAATGAATTTAAAAAGTCAAAGAATTTGTCCAAATTGCACTAGTGTCAGAGCCTAAACACATTTAGTCCTTGACAATCTTTTGAACTACAACTTGAGAACAAAGTAGGTACAAGAAGGTAATAGATACCAAGAAAATATGTCAAAATGGAGAGGGAAGAGAAAGAAAATTAGGTTGGTTAGTCACAACTCACAACCAACAAAGATAAATGTAGAGTTTGGAAGTTTGCAAGGTCAGTCACAACACAAATAGGACTGTGCTAACATTTGAGACACTTCAAAGGTCATGAATTTTGAGAACAGACAAATGTTTCATGCAAGATGGCATTGTGAAAAACCATAACACTGTTACCTGCATTACAATACCAGCCACAGCAACAGCACACTGAGCAGCTTCTGCCCAAGACTGCATTTCTTGGTGTGCATCACATAAATGCAGTAACCACATTATGTGAAGATCTGGGACAGGGGCAAATGCCATAGCCAGTCTATAGAAGCTTTCTGCAGCTGCATATCTGTCCATAGTCATCAAAGAGCCCTGCAAACCAAATTGCAGCCAGTATTAAAATCTAACATCGAACTTCCAAATCAACAGCTACAAAGGATAAAGGGTCAAGATCATTTAATGTTACACAAAATATCCTATAACAAATAAAGTTATGCAGGCATTGTCAAACTTACCAGGAGTGCGTGTTCCAAGCTGGCATCAAGAGCAAGAAGAAGGCTTTCAGAGAGATACTTCACTTCTGACCAGGACCATCTATTTTCTGTCATTCTTTCTGGAATGTCTAACAGAGCACTCTCAGGAAGTCCACACTCTCTCAAAAGACTGGGGCTCTTAGAGGCATCTGCCACTTCCTCCAGTGATTGCCGAAGACGCCTTGCTTCACCACTCTCTTCTAGTGTTCCATCAGACTTCATCTGAGTCACTTGTACATCAGACATCAACTCTGACAATGTGATGATCAGCATGACCCTCAACCTTGCTGTCTGCATAAAGTAGTAGAAAGAACTCTGCCAAAAAGAGAAGGGGAATTATTTTTTAGTTGAAAATGAACTGGAGCACATAATGTCAATGTGTCAGAAGGAGCCTACCCTTATAAGCATCTGGAGCCCCATAACAGCCCTTTTTCTGATATTATCATTTCGAAACACAGCAAGTCGAAGAAGATGGAAAGTGACTTGCTTTAAAAAACGGTCATTTTCCCTTGCCATCAAATTTGCACCATGAAGATTGAAGACACTGTTGAAGACAGGAAGCAGTGATCTCCAGAAAGACAATGGTTGATTTCGAGAGAAGAAGCTCATGAATATAGCTGTGACGCAATCAAATTTTCCATAGTCAGTGGCGATGCTATGGGATGCTGCCATTGTGGAAAACTTCTCGGTTATTTCCAAAACCTGAAGACTGACAGAAGCACTCAAGTTTTCTTCCCAGAGCTCCTGAAAGGTGAAAGCTATTAACCACCTAATGGGGATCATGCTGCAATCAACAAACATAGAATATTTATAGAAGCATTACCAATTTTTGTCTCAATATTGGATGCAAAGATTCTCTTAGTGCTTGAGCAGAAGCTCCAATTCTAGAGGATTGTGCCTGAGCCAGAGCTTCTCTTAAGGAATACGGCTGGCTAGGGGAGCTTAACTGAGAATTTACTCTCTGCCACGAATACCCATTTTCAGGTGTACCCTGAGGCTGCATTAAAGAGATTCAAGATTCTTGAGGACACGTTTGAAGATATTGATTTCTATGTAACAAAACTGAATGATTTACCCCAAGATGAGACATGAAACTACTAATGGAAGCAACATTATATCCACTGTGCACAAGATTAAACTCCTTATAAGCAGTGAAAAAAAAAAAAAAAAAAAAACTTGCGCCTCGTTGGTTTCTTAAGGAACTGAGATCAGAAAATTAACTCACTCTGACTTCTTGTCTAGATGCCTCAGACAGATAGTTGTTGATCGCTGGAGAGAGTCTGTCAGAATACTTGGGGGAAGCAGGGCCATCACCAACAGGACTGCGAGAACTAGATCCCATAAGCATGCCATCAGCAGGTTTTCTGTGCTGTAAAACACATTAAATACAACTAGTGTTATGGGAAACATTTGAAGTTGGAGTATGTTGGGTTCAATTAAGCAACTTGTACATTTCATAATCTCATAAATATATCTTGACTATGAAAAGACCTAAAAGAGTTTAACTCCTTCACTGAGGAAGAAACACGAAAAAGTGAATGATTTCAAGAATGAGTCACAGAATGAAAAATAATATGAGCTAAATCCTCAAAGAACTAAACAACTACAACAATTAATATGCACCATTCGCTTGAAAGTCCATTTACATCCAAAGCGGTCTTGAAACTTGATGGTCGAAATTATATGGTTAAACATAGCTCAGTGAGTTTTCTCACGTTGACTTAGATTTTTACCAACTAAACAAGAACTAAAATGTAAGTGCCACATGAGACCACATTATCACTTTCAAAAAGAATGAGCACATGAACATCCTCAAAATGAGAACAAAAGCATAGTATGTTAACAATATGAATAAAAGGTCATAGATAATCGCCAAGGTAACAAATAACCAAGAGGAGTAATTAATAAAAGGCAACCTCAAATAGAACAAGGCATTCCTCCATGAGTTTGAAAAATAATCTAGTTCTAGCAATGCTTTGCTGCCACGCCTTGACAAGTGATGCATCATCAAGGTTCCGGACAATTTGCAAAATAGCGACTAAAACTTCACGCTTTTCAACAGCATTGAGGTTGTAAAACACGGGCATTTCATCTAGAATCTGCATAGACCACAACACCACTAGTTAGGATTTCTTAGTTTATGACATTGACCATGAACTGATACGTGCATCATTCTATATTTTGGAGGACCACAAACTTTCATAATATTATAGATATAGCTAAGAACTGTCCTTATTTCAATACATGGGAATATGTTATTAGTTTGAAGCTTATGCAGGTATGGGGAGTGAGAGAACCTGGAAATTTCTGGATCTACGAGAATACTAATGGATATTTTGACATCAATATTAGTAAAACATTAATTAAAAAAATGGTTGTAAAATGGTAAACTTCAAAAGATGGTATAGCTATATTGAGTATATGATAAACTTGTACTATAATGTAGAAAAGCATCTTTACTTCATGGTATTTTAAGTGGTTAATGCAAAACTGAGATTCCCACTAGTGGGGTTAAACAATGAAAAGGAGGAGCAAATTGAAAAGAAAACCTTTTATACAGTGCATTATGAAAATAACACTATGCACCTGTCCGATAAGTGGGAAATATAGCTGCGCAATATAAAGTTTATCTTCGGGCTTTTGGTATCGAGCATCAAACTCATGCTTGCACAAAAGGACTACTAAAATTCTAGCCGCCTACATGCAGAGACATGAAAGAGTTAGAACAGAAGCATAACATATAGTGCACATCTAATCAACAATAAATTTTCAAGACTTAGCAAATTTATCAAAATCCTGTATATGTTTTCATGCCTCCTGCTAAAGGAAGGTGCAAATTAAGGATGGATGAGTATAAAAATGTATCCACCAACATAAGTAGAACAAAATAAAAAATGTCAGGGCAGATTATGAACTCCAAGCTTTTTGTTTCTTGTAAAAAAAACACTAAATAAATAAATAAATTCACTAAATAAATAAATAAATGCACAATTATCACTATAAACTCACCTTTGACCGCAGAGATAAATCATCATGATCCCAAGTAAGAAATAGCTCTTGTATTAGAACAGACGAAAGGTAGTTCCTATGACATGAGCATTCACTTCATCAAGACATGCTAACACTCAAAAGCTTCTTATACAGATGAGGTCTATGCAATAAAAGTAAACAAAATCTTGAAAGAGAAAAAAAAAAAAAAAGATAAAATCCATCTTACTCACAACTATTAGCATACAAATAAATAATCATGGAGATCAAATGAATCTTTCTTTTCTTATTAGAAATAAACCTCCAAAAGAGAGGGTTCATTTTATTGAAGGCAACAATCCTACCCATGTGTGATGAGCTCAGTGTAATGTGCATAGCTTGCAAAGATTGCATTTAATATAAATTGTGAGGATGACAAAAAGTCATGAATTTGGTAAATGAGAGAGAGAGAGAGAGAGAGAGAGAGAGAGAGGGTGTAGAGAGGAGGAGGAGGAAGGGGAAGGTAAAATACCATAGAAGACATACTTTTCTTTTTCAAAAGTTCATCCGTAGTGCCATGGTAAAAGTAAGAAGGTGAGGTAACCAAAAGTGAGACAGTTAATTGGTAAGTTACCTATCAGAAGGGTCTCTCCCAGGCATTTCCACAAAAAGGTCGTGATCACATATAATTTGCAAAAATGTGAGCTTGCAATCATGCAGAACCAATTGACATACCCCAGAAAACTTGTCCAAGTACAAGGACACCTACAGCAGATGGAAGACACCATAAAGTGAATGGAAACTACAAAATGGCAACCAGAAAGCTGAAATAAATGGATAAACCTAACGCTTACATTGGCCCTTTCAATCTCATTTTTATCATTAATATCATGCATGCAGCTAGAGTAGTACTTTCTTGTTCAATCAAAATTTCATGATGTTGTTCTTTCACTGTACATATATTCTTTCTGGACCCCCTTTGCTCTAGTAGCACTAATGCAACCCGCAAAAGAAATATATAAACATACACCCACACACACACACACAAAGAAAGGAATAGAAAGATTTGATTCAAAATTTGAATAAAACATTAAAAGTACCAAGGCTCCTGCAACATGTGCACCTCTAGGACGGAAGTGTAGCTCAGCTCCACAAACTGAATAACGGAAGTTGAGCAGAAGGCTTAAGAATTCATAGGGTTGTCTTTTTCTATAATTGTTGGCTACTCCATGGTTTTTTTTGTATCTTTTTTAGGTTCAAGCTAGTGGTTGCAGTTTTCTGTGCTTTTATGTTTTCTTTTTTTAATTAATAGCTCTTGTTTCATAAATATATATATATATAAACAAGACAGATAAGCAGACAGCATACCAATTCAAAAACTTGCCGAGGTTCGATGATGGACAAGAGATCATAACAAAAGAAAGCCAAACTGCTGTTTAAACGCTTTGCCAAGCTTAATCCTTTCTTACAACGTTCATGCACTTCTGTTAGTAGGCAATCATACAACTGCATTATACATCTGAATACACCTTCTTTCAATTGCATAGGCGGAATCTCTTCACCTGCAATACAAAAAGAAAAATAAATAATAAGAACCTGAAGAAAATTGTCTGCAAATACTTATCATAATAACAGGTGAATTGGAAACCTAGGCACAAATAGAAATCCAAATTTAAGAGATGCAAGAATATTCCATAGAAATGTAGACACCATATATTACCAGAACAGTATGGAACAGGTATGAAGTTGAAACTGTACAAAGTCCAATAAAGTAGGGTAGGAAAACAATCTTTTCTGGGCAATTGTTGAAAAAATGAAAAAACAAAACAAAAAACAAAAACAAAAACAAAAAAAACAAAAACAAAAACAAAAACAAAAAACAAAAACTATATTATAGCTGTTGGAATGATCACTGAACCATTTAACTTATGTATGGCTATTTGAGATTCTTTTTTTTTCTTTTTTCTTTTTTTGGAGAAGAAATGAAAGTTATTACCAAAGATAATAGAGAACAAGAAAGGAAAGTGGCTAAGAAAGCCACAGGCTATTAGATATTTTAATAAATTGAAGTTCTAAGAACATAGAAACAATGTTTGTGAACACTTGTGAGAGACAGAAGCTTGTAGGCTGAAGAGATATTTTCACCATGGTTCAACTTTATACATGATTACTATGTTCACATTCTATGCATTCTCACTGAAATTTACTAGCTAATAGATTCTGAGTCCACCAAACACACCACTTGCCTGCCTGAGTATTTTCTCTTCATTGGTTTATCTGCCATCTATTTTCGATGACATTGCTAATGTGTATACAACTTGCTAGACAGAAGTATAACTTTCAAAAATTTGATTTCTACAACATGTTACTACTGTTATTTCTTTGTTTCATTACTCGAAAGCTATTGTTTGCAGCTTCTTTTTCGTGTTTGTGTGCAGAAGGGTCGTCGGTGTATGAGAGCAAGAAAAGACGCTGTTTAACAATCAAAAAAGATAAAAGTTAAAATAGCAATCAGATGATTTGTTACGAATAATTTTCTTGCATTGAAATCTACCTAATGGAAGATTATGATAGAAAAGACGCATCTTCTCCAATGCCATTGACTTGACAATTAGCTCAAGGAAAAACCAAGCCATTGCCAAAACGTCATCATACACAGGTCCAACACGGTATCCTTTTGCCTGCACAATGAAATAATAAAGTTTAAAACAGTTGGACTGTTGGAACAAAATAATGATGATAAGAATCATGAACCACATCTTGCAGCCACCATACAGAATCAAAGGATGCAAACATTACAAATCGACACAAGCATAATTCATGAAAATCAGGATTCTCAACTAGATGGGTATGAAGTCTTCAAACTACAATGGAAAGATGAGGGAGGGAGTTGATATGTAAGAGATGCGATGAAGGAGTGGGAGAGATGAGGGAGAAGCACAAAATTAAAATGAAAGAAAAAAACTTTAAAACTGTTAGTTTTTAGTTTTTGTTTTAACAATCATTTGACATGCATATTTTCCTCCTTTCCTCACATCTATCATCTCTCTTCTCAACATCCTCTCATTTTCCTTCATCTTTAATTAAAAATGAAAACCAAAACTTAAAAAACCAAACGTAACATAACTTACAGGAGAAAAACTTAATTTTGCTAAGTAGATTAGACATCAAGTGATCTCGGATGACCCTGGGCTATGCATATAAAAGTTAAGCAATTATCTCCCCATTCTTTTATAATAGTAATAGAAAAATGAGCCATGGAAACCCATTAGATTAAAGATGATGCTATAAGAGAAATATAGCCTCACAAACAAACTAGAAAGAGTAGCTTAGGACTCTGGCATGACAGAAACCAATCCAATTGGGTAACACAACAACATGGAGAAGTTATCAAACCCCAATTGGCAGGGAACAAGTCTTCTTTCAGTTGAGTATACTGTATGAGAGAAGGAAACAGCATATCTCATTTTGTCAGGAGGAAGGAGAAAACTAATAGTGATGATCAAGAAAGCACATGATAGTAGCAATTGGCATATGAAAATCTCCATTCCCAACAAGCTTACCTTACTACGAGCCAAGCTTCCCCAAACAGTTGACAGGCCAGGATAAACTGGTGGTTGACGACCTCCAAAGTCATCAAACGCATAATCAACATAGTTAACTAGGAAGTGATTTCTTTCAGCATCATCAACCGACTCCTGCTGTACCCTACAGAAGACGTTCCATACATGTCAAACCAGAAGCGTTTTAAACAAATGCAAGAAGAGCAAAGGCTGGTGCAGAGTACAACTTTACAGCAAACGGCCAGTGATTACGAATAGAGCAGAGGACCAATGCATGTCATATTTAAGCATTTTGTATCGTGTTGTATGATATTACCCTAAACCCAAACCCATTCTCTAATTTAATGTATTTTGTCTTGTTTTATGCATAAAGAAAAACCGTAAACCCACATCCACACTAAATAAACCATAGCCTAAAGGAATTTTCCAGAAGCAAAAACGTAAATAAATAAATCACCTTCCATAAAAGTTTAGCTTTCACCACCGTATTGCAAACTACAAGCATGCCTAAAAAGTACAATTGTGTACTACTAAATTAGTTATGGAAGAAACACAAACTATAAGTTTTTTCTTTAAAAAACACTTCTGAAGCCATGATAAATTGCAATTCTGAAGAATGTAAAATCATTAATCAAAACTAAACCACACACCGGGTCACGATATTAACCATGGCTCTGAATGCTGCAACCTGAAAAGCAGCAGTAAAATCAGAAACTAAGATGGCATTACACAACCCAGAACCCAGTCAGTAGAAGGATGAATCTATATTGTTAAAAAAGGGGTTATTGAATTACCAATTTAGGAAATAAAGACAACGAATGGAGCAAGAACATCAATTAACATTAAAAATCAGTACTAGAAATTTGAAAAGAACCTGGAGGGTTTCTCCGCCATTGCCTATTAGATGGAGAAGCATATTCAAAATTGGATGAAGAAACTGAAGCAAAGCAATGGAATCAACATTCTTCAAACTGTTAATAGCCTGCATGCAAAATTTTCAGACACTCGAATCACTTATTGCTCAGCATACATTAAACACTACAATATCAATATGTAAGGAAAAGACAGAAAACAAAAACCCTCTATATTAATTACACTGCTTACAAGGTATTGCACGATCAACATCCCAGACACATATTAACCAATAATCCAATTACCAACGTTATGTGAATATTGAGATTTAAAGTGAAAGATATGTATCCTAATATCACCTTATTCAAGAAAAAATAATTCTAATAGCATATACATACATGTATTTCACAACTTTTGTTATAAATGAGATAATGGAATTTTGTCCCACAATAATACAAGAAAACAGGACAAGTGGATGTAAAATAAAAAAAATAAAAGGAAGAATACCTCCAGAAGTTCAGAACCCCAAGGTGCGCTTGTTCGAAGAGTGTGCCTATCGTATTCAAGGAAAAAATCTCTTATGCGCTCATTGATAGGATATAACGACGAACAAAGCCTTAAGCGCAATCGAAATATATTCTTTCCATCTTCCAAATAATCCAACCTCTCCTGGATGGGGGAAAGGGGTGGAGATAAACAGGCAATGGAATCATCAGTTTAAGAAAACAAAAGCTTCTTACCAACTACAAGACTAGAATGCTGCTCGTGTATATGAGACTGGCAAAATGGCTTATCAAAACAAAAGATGTAGTTTAACATGCACGACGATGGCATTCATAAAATTAATGGAATGAGCACTCAAAATTAATGAAATCAATATGTACTTGTTGAGGAAAAACTGAGATTCAATTGTTTTGTACAATATATCCCTGGTAACCATTAAAGTGAGGTTCAAACTAAAAAATGATATAAAGAGAATCAATTCAAACAAAAATGAAAAAGGAATGAAACCACAAAACACAAACAAGTTATAAACTCAGAAAGCAGCCCAAACATACTCGGCCCATATCTTGGAGATAATGTGGAACCAGCTCCCTCATAATTGGCAAAGAAATTTCTGAGCGCAACCTGAGAAGGAAAACAACCATTATTGCTTTGGGATACCACTGATAACATTAAAAGTCTAGAAGCCATGGGAAGATCAAACAAGTAGCAAGCAATAAACTAAAGCACAATGTTTGAAGACCTTTGCAAAATTTGTTTAATTCGCATAATCGAGCCCAACAGAGTTAATCACGATATTGTATAGAAAACAGTAACCAAACTGAGGCATGCATTAGATACAAGTTGTATTAACTCTCGAGCTATTTTAGCAATTTCATTGGATGAAGAAAGATTGGTTTCAAATGAATAACAGACATTCATACATGATCAATATATTAAACAAGCAACCCAAAGCTTTTGAGTTTCATTATGTTTTAAGATCAAAAGAGGAAGAAAGATCAGACTTGAAGGCATATACATACTGAGCATGTGTGGATAATGGAAGTGCCGCATATCCAATTACTATCTGCAAAGTCAACGGATGTAATAGTCATTTTAAGGGAGTAGATATGATCAAAATGAAGCAGCAGGGTAAAACCAGCCAGAAAGAAAATAAACTATTGTTGGGGGTGGGGGGAGTGAAAATTCTTGGGAAAAATTAGCAAGTCCATCAGAGAAACAAAAACTGAACTTACCGGCTTTGGAGCTTCTAATTTTGTTTGAAGATCAACATGAAAAAAAGTAAATAAAAGATGATGTGTTGGTGTCCAGGTGGCAGGGAGAGAGAGTTTTATTTCATCATGGTAAAAGGCCACCCTTGCCCCAACAGTCAATTGTGTGTGAGCCCACTTCTGAAGTGATGCACTTGGCTCCCGTGGATACATTGCCTAGTCAAATCAATTGCACCACAAACCAAACAAGTAAGGAATGAATTCAGAAAAGTGAAATTCTTACATAATATAATAGGCATATTTACCTCTAAAGGCTGCCTACGAATGTCATTATCATCCTCCCGAAGTTCAACTCTTATGAACAAATTCCTCTTCCGACTTAAACTAACAGTCGTAGGATACACATACAGACAATGAAAAAGCTGCAAGAAAGGCTCATTTCTTGTTGTAGTACGGAAGTCGAAAGCTTGAAACTGGAAGTTAAACAAAACAGTCACTTTAGTATATATTATGCATGAATACAAAACATTTAAAACATAATTAAAATTGGAATTACTATTTATTGCAATAGACGTTCCTGATATGTTGCATGCATATCAGAAGGATAGAAATGAATGACAGATAGAAACAGCAATCCATTTCGTGGTGCCATATACAATATTATACATTACATACATAATTAAGATGTATGATAGTGAACAAACAGTTTTTACAAATGAAATGGAACAATACAAATCAAGTGAACCAGAGGTCACTGAGGGTTCGCTTAAATATTATAGCTGCCGTTAATCAGAAACAGCCATAGAATGAAACTATCAAACACAACTAAACAACCCAGACCCTAACAAATTACACACACAAACAGAAACCTAAAGAAAAACCTGAGAAACAGTTGCCTCTTAGCAGACATTCAGAAAGGACCCACTGCAGGGATATCATTTTCTCAAAGCATATACACAGAAACAATGACCCACAATAACACTTGAATTTGAAGACAAAAAGCAGTACGATGCTATGATACTTACATCATCAGAACTGGGAACTGAATTTCCATGAGCATTTGATCCATTTCCAGACATTTCTTTGGCATCGAAAGAATTCCACTTAGAGCTGCTACCCTGAGGACCATCCAAACCATTACTTGGGAGCTTCCCAAATGTGGAATCAGTAATGCGATCATCAATAGAATCATTGGTCACACTACCACTTTCTGATATATTTTCCATGTCAACATGGTCATTCTGGTGCTTCTCGATTTCAAGTCTCAAAACACCTTTCACAGGTTTGTGGATCTTGCGTTTGGGATCCTAAAATTTTCAGGTCAACCACCCAAAAGAAAACACACTGTCATAATATGAAAATCTATAGCACTCTTAAGTTTAGACATACTAAGCAAGTATTCAGAAAACAATCTGTATCTCCTACATAATTTTTGGGGAAAACAAAATACAGACAAAAAAATTCAAGCCAACAAAGTGAACACGCACAAGCACCATGAATAAAGATTATGGAGGTGTTAAATATTCATTCAAGACAATTTGTGCATACCTGAAGTGAGTCCTCAGTATAGCATTCTTTGACTTTATTTAAATTTGATATTTCGACAACAACAGAGCTTCGACTTGAATAACCTAGCTTCCCATCTAATGTAACCTTTGCACTAGGCTCAAACACACCCTCATGAGAACTTGAACCAGATATACTAGGAGCAAGAGGACTGCTTGGTGAAGCAGACCCACCAGAAGCTGCACCAATGCTGTTATCAAATAATGAAACAATAGCCCAGGCGAAGGACTCTCTGTAAGGCATTATTTGAGACCACACCTGCAGTTTTTGCTTTTCTTTCTCGGTCAAGTGTACCTGTTCAGGTAGAGTGAACCCAAACTTCTTAAAAAGCAGATAAAAATTAACAGAAAGTTGCATAATCTTACTATGTAATCATGTGCACAAACAAAGACACAAATGCTATCCTAGCCTACCCAAAAAGAACAAATTGTGAGCAAACCTCTATTTCTCAAGAACAAGGGAGTAGTGTAGAATGTCATTTCTTTCACCACACAATGCAAGTCGAGGTTGAAACAAACTTCTTAAAAAACTCTTTTACCATTTTTTATTTATTTAAAGAAAGCTCTTTTACCATTTAAGAGAGCATGCCCTCCAGTACATTGTTTGCAATCATGTATCCTATCTATTCCAAGATATCTATTCTCCCTTCCTCTTCCCTTCACAATGACGTCAAGATAATTCAAATTACTCCTCAGGCATGTATTAATTTCATGTCATTCCAACAGTAAAACAATAAAAAACAATAAAAAACAATCTTCCTTTATCTTGTCATCAAATTCTTCTAACTTTATAGAACAATTACAATCTATATCTCATTCCATAAATTACTGTTTTGTCATTTTGAAAGTCCATATGTGCAAAGCACAAATTAAAGGATACATCTTAGCAAGTCAAATGGATATAGGTGAAAATATTAGAAATACACTAGGAAAGGTGAAAATTGACAGTTATGCAATTTTATGTATTTTTTTCTTATGTTTATTAACTTAATATATATAGTGTAAAAACTGACAAAGGAGCATTGAGTAGAGGAGGTTGTATCAGGAAAAACTAAGGATGCTTTATCTGGTTGTTCTATTTGGAAAAGAAATCAACATTTTAAAGCAACCTAGGATTTCATATGATCTTCCGTTGAAAGGCAACTCCAATTTCGGCAAAACAAATTTCAAATCATAATCACAAGTTGAAAGCAATGAATAAATAATAAAAAAGTAACATATAAACGTGGACATACTGGTTCTTTACGAGAATAAACTGAAGGTGTAACCCCGCCTTCTTCTGTGGCATGCTTCTCTAACTGGATTAGGAGACAAACAGATGATGATGGAGCATCCAAATAGAAGATTCCACGAGGTTCAAAAGAAATCTTCAACAAAAATGATGACAGGGGCAACAAAAAAAATTTTAGTCATAACATATGCCGAAGTAAAGGACACCCATTAAAATTGGAGGGGGAAAAAGTTATATTGATCTTATAGCTTACATCCTTCTTTTCAGTTGGTGCATGACGAAAATAGAAGTCCTCTGACAGTTTTTCTCTTCTCTCCCTATTGTATAAGCAAATTGTTCCGTAAAATGGTTCTACATGAGAGGGAGGAGAGGACATGGAGAGAGCACAAAGTCAGAAGTCTTGAAACAGCTCCAAGTTACAAAAGCAGTAGTACAAAGATGTGAGCACCAATGATATAGCACCCGTACAAAGAGCATAACACTCACCAGCTAATCCCGCTTGAAAAGATAGGGACATAACTTTCACTGAGATCTTCAATCCACTGAGACAGTCCAAATGAATAGAGAAAAAGACAATTAATAAACACCTGGAACAGCCCAAAGAGGCAAAGATGAAATTCTACTCAACAACAAGATTTTAGAACTGCCATACTGAGATATTGGTGTTTCGGGAACCCTTTGGCCAAATATCATTGACCTTTCATTTTCCCAATCAAAAGCTGGTTCATAGGCAGGGAGGGGAGATTGACCAAAATGCTGCATATATAGTATCAACTTTAAAGAATGAGCACTAAACAAGAGCAGATGGGTCATTTGAACTACTGTAGTATGTTTTAGAGATTAAAAAAGACAGGTACTGAATAAAAGTAACTTATGCTGCATGTATAAAAACTATCATCAAGCCAATAAAACCTTTGGATCGTTGGAGTGTACTGAATCGGATACAGTAGCGTCCATAAATTGTCGTCCCGAGGTACTTGGGACATCATCATCAGTAGTATCTTCCACCTTGGTTCGCCTTGCACTTGAAAGGTGCATTTCTGCAAATAGGATCAAGATATTTCAAGAACTCTACAAAGAAGTCAATGGCAAAACCCAGTCCTGCAGTGTCACTCAATCTTACTGCAATCTGACTCGCTATCACAAAAACTTAGCATCTAACAGGTGCCTATTGAAATAAACAATTTTAGTACTTGGACTACACCAGTCTTCCACTTTAACCAGCACTAGACTGACACCTACTAGAGGCGGGCCAAATTCACAACAGCATGTATTCCCCATATCTATAACTACCTTTAAACTTTTCACAAACTATATATGTTATGCCAAAAAACCAAGTTACAAGCATTCCATTGTTTTCTCTTTATATTGTCTTTAGAAACCAGGTGCAGAAAATAACAAATACAGAACAAAAAATCAAATATTTATCATTAATTAAAAACTCTAGGAAAATAGGTATCGACCAGATACTGGTAATGGACACGTTTACACCAATTGTGTACTTTTATGAGAAGGGTTTCATACGTGTAACAGAAAAGGGTCTGTGGTGTCCAATAATGAATGTTTCCATTCCAGAGATTAATCTAAAAACTTAAACACCCTTCTGATGTAAAGACCCAAATGCACCCCCATTTGTGCATGCTCGTGAAAGCAAAAGGCTCCAAGAATGAAAGAAGGGGTTACATACCAGTCTCAATATCAGTGTCAGGACCCTCATAAATCTGGTTCTGAAATGACGGCGGTCCAACATTCTCGTAGTGACCATACTTGTTCTCATCCTTCACCCAGTCTGTTGTGTAGCACTGTACCAGCTCCTTCAGATGTGGCCATTGCTCCAAATTCTCCTCAAACTACAAAAACCCAATTGACCAAATAATCAAATAAGTACCCACTTTTAATTATTAAGCTCAATCCCTTTAAAAGCTTGAAACCAACCCAAAAAATTCAAAGACAGAGAAATGTACACGCACATTACCTTGCTCTGCTAGTTAAGTGAATACTCAAAATTATATACAATTTATTGCATTTCTAAAGTAGAATTCTTGGACCCTTTCAGCCCAAAAAGAAAGGGAAGAAAAAACAAAGCCAGAGAGTAAGACATATTACCTTGTTTTGCCATTTGGTCGTGTACGGAGTGGAATCGCGGCGAGGCCGCAGGTTGAGCATGGCGGATCTATGGGTCAAAAGTTTTGGACTACAAGAAGAAGAGGATGAAGAAGGACAGGAAACAGAGGTAACAAAACTGGGTTTCTTTCAAATTTGTGATTTTCTCTTTGGTTTTTAAATGGCAGACACAGACAGCAGTAGTGGGAAAAGATGAAATGTAGTGCTGTATTTGGTAGATCTTAACTGCAACCAAAAGCTAAAGCAAAGAAACTTAAAGAAATGCCTGAAATGAGTAAAATTTGAAAGAAAGAAAGAAAGACTGAGAGAGAGAGAGAGAGAGAGAGAGAGAGAGAGAGAGAGAGAGCAAAGGCCAGAGCTTGAACACTGTACGCTCGCACTCAAGTCAAGAACAGTCCACCAGAGAAAAATGCCAAGCGGGTCTTGGCTGTTTTATCGCACCCCAATGCTTCGGGTCTGGCCCGTGGGATAGTTTATTACTTTAGTTTTATTATTTTAAATGAAATTATTGGTTTGTTTTTATTAAATAAATAAATGTTGAATACATTATGATGTTAAACTTTTACAGCTAACACAATGTTGTATCATCATTTTATGATTAAAAATTAAAAAAACACTTGTTGAGTCCAGTAGTATGGATATATAAATATGGGAAATTCTATCTTATGTTATGTAATAACATTTCATACAATTAATTAGGTAAGTTTTGTTTAAATGTGTGTGCCTATGTTGACAGTCTGACAATGTAATATATTTAGTTATTTTGATTATATATTTATAAAATATGAGCACGTGGAATAAAAATAGATTTGAAGTACTAAAGTGAATAGCTACTTCACAATATAGAAAAGTTTAGGATGAGGGGAGGCTATCCCATTCTAAGGTCAGGGCATATCAAGGCCTCTTTGAGGACTCTCTATTAAGTATTTTATGTTCAAATTAGTTAAGGATTTCTAATCTTGGGCGTTTGATTGCATGTGTGTTGCATATTAAGCCCACAAATATATCTAATAAATCGCTAAGATTATAAAGCCTTAACCAATCCTTAACTTAAATCCTTAGTGGAAAAGCTCCCTTTAAGTAGGTAGGGTAAAAGTAGAATAATGTGTAATTAGCAATTTATCATAGTAAGTTTAAATTTACTTCTTATCAATAATTTAGTATGGTATGTACTAAACCAATGATTAGGTAACTTCTGTTTGAAGGTATTGTTCATGCTAACAGTTTAGCAATGTGGGTAGGTCATATGTCTCATTGTTAACAACAAAACATGGGATAAAAGCAAATGGGGTTGACGTATTAAAGTGGGTAGGTCATATGTAGCATAATATGTAATTATTGCAACAAGTTAGTGTTTTTTAAACACGAAATATATTAGAGGAAAGGAAACTGAATTCACGAGTCATGACTTCGTGAGTAGGGAAGCACTCTTGAGTACTTGAATTATAAACTCTGTATGAGTTGGGTATTTTTTAGATCAGCGACGATTTGAGTCTTGAATGTAGGAGATCTTTCACTGTTGAGAAGAAAGATACTATTACACAAGCAGTTAGTTACTATATTTGTACACATTATCTACGGGGAGAATTATCTCGATGTCTCAACTTATTCTGTCAACGTCAAGATATAACACAAGCACAACAGACTAGCATTTCCTTCTATTGTTTCGCTTCTAAGAAAAGCATTTGGTATTTTGCTTTCTCCACTTGTCTTTTTTTATGCATACTTTTCCAGCTTCCGACCAAATAAAACTTCACACAGAAGTTACAGCTACTATGTATGTAGATCTAGGATTCTAGTGCAACCTTTTCCTGCATCCTATGCAGTTGGTGCCGTTTTTGGACCCTTTTGTAAATGCTCATGGCTTTTACTGTTAAGCTTTTTATACTAATTGATGAAAAGGTTCTTGCACCAACAACGCAAGTGGAATAGTTTCCAAAAAGAAAACGGGGACAATGTCACATTATCAATTTACTTTCAAAAAGACTAATAATTAGAGTTAAGTCACTCTTAGGGCAGTTTTCATTACCTTTAAATGATTCACCAGACACTTGGGATGGACCAGGATTTTAAAATGGGGTGAGTTAAATTTACCTTATGTACGCACCGAATAGTGGAATATAAAAGTGCAACTACTACAGCGTACCAAGGAAAATTAGCAGTAGGCTGTTTATAAAATAAATATAAATAAAATAAGTTGGCAGTAGGCTAAAAATGTAAGAACAAGACAAATATTTTTTATTTTAAAGAGAACTTTACAGAGATATCCTACACAAGAATGTCCAGAAATTATCATTAGTAGGCATAGGGGCTAAATCAAATTTTTAACTAAAAAAATAACAACTATTCCCTTCTAGGGACCGTCCCCGCCAAACACCATAGAACAAAAGTGCTTTTACTAATTTTTCTTTTGCTAAAAAAGAAAGAGTGAAAGCATTCCTCGAACTTTTACCCTACATACGAAGATAAAATGTTCTAAGCTATAAATTTATCATAATGCATAAGTTGATTTCTGCTGTAACTTATCTGGTCTAGCTATCTTTATTGGTAATATAATTAGTGTGCATTTTTCCCAATTGGTTTAAGGCTTTTTTTTGTTTTTCCATTTTTTGGATGAGAATTTAGGGTTTTTTTCTTTTGTGCGACAGTTTAAAAAAAGGTTTTAGAACAGCATAACGGATAAACCCCAAAACCTCTAAAACCTGAGCAGTCCTAAACCACCACCACTGCTCTGTTCAACTACTGAAAACTGACAACCGATGAGAGGGCGCACAAATTAAGTTTTTTTCTATGAAATCTTCGTAATTCTCAATTCTACACCCAAAAATGGACCTTAAAATCACATACAAATCAAACCCACTTCTCTTTTCTTCAACCCAACTCACCCAGCCATCTGCAAGACCCGTCCTTTTCAACCTACCCACAAAGCACAGACCCAAAATTTCCCCCAAAAAACCCACTTTTCGTGTTATGGGGTCTGCAAATTCAAATGGGTCTGATGGGTTTTCTTGGGTGAGTCTGACTCAGTCAATTCGGCGCGGTTCGGAGCGATTCTGGTCGAATTTTGGTGAGTCGGTGAAGAAGGAAACTGGGTTTGATTTGAAGGATGCTAATGTGAAGGTGGGTGAGTATGTGGGGCGAGTTGAGGGTGGATTAAAGAAGGGTAGGACTGAGTTGGAACGGTTTAAGACTGAGTTGGTGCCAGAGTTCGTCAGTTGGAATCGGTGGGAACGTTGGAAGGTAAGTTGGATTTAATTTTAATTTCTGTTTGGTTGCAAAGAAAGTGTAAGAAGATACTGAAGCTACAAGGTTCAGTTTTTTGTTTGATTAAGTTGAGGCGGGCACTAAATGTAGCTTCGGATTAGTGGAAATGTTAACCTTTTGTATTAATACTTGCAATTGTTTAAGCACATGAACAATCAAATTCATAAGGAATGGAGGTCGGCCCTTTTGAAATAGTTTTGTGCGGTGCGATGTTTACAATAGATATGCCAACTACACCCTCTTTTTGTCTTTTCACATTGGTCATTTTCATTTGTTTTCTCAGGATATTAAGACATGGGAATCCAAAAGAATTGCTGCATTGATTTTCTATATTTTTCTTGCCGTAGTTTCTTGTCAAAGAATATATATAACAATTCGAGCTCCTCTCCAAGATCGTCAAAGAAAAGAGTTGACAGAGGCTTATATGGAGGCAGTTGTTCCCGAGCCATCTCCAAGTAATGTTAGAAGGTAATTTGATTTTGTGTGTATCTGTCCTTTAGGTCATGTTGACTAAACGCATTTATGCTTTGAAGTTTAGATATTTCCTTGACATAGATAAGGTTTTAAACATGAGGAATAAAGGTAAAGACGCTTAAGTAGTTCGTTTCTGCTTTCACTAATCCAGGCCCTCTGGTTGTCTTACATTATAGGTTTAAGAAGAGTATATGGAGGAAGACTACACCAAAAGGCCTGAAAATGAAGAAGTTTGTTGAAAGACCTGATGGAACACTTGTTCATGATAGTTCTTATGTGGGAGAGGATGCATGGGATGATGACCCACAGCCGCCTCAGGACAATGTAGAACAAATTATTGACAGTGATGTAAAATTAAATCAAGAGGAAAAAAAGGAACTGAAAGAAGACTTGGGGATTTCTGGTTAGTGTCCGTTTGCCACTTGCATAAGTGTTTTGAGTTGGTCTTCATTACAAGTCCAGCATGGCAAAATTGGTAAAAGGAAATTTTTCTCTGTCTATGAAGATTTTTTATGTTGAAAAAGATACAATTATATTTTCTTTGCCAATGAGGATTTCATAGCATATTATGAATTGTGATTTGTGAACATATCATATCCTATTACATGTGTATGGGTGTGTGATAGCTAAACTAGATAAAGTGGACAACTTGTCCACAATGATTGTAATCATTGTGCTGTACTGTAGATTTTACATTGTAAGCAGTGGACAACTTATCCACAATGATTGAAATTGTTTTGATTCCAACAAAATTTTCTTTTCTTATAATAAAATATACAGCCTTTTCTAGAAAGTTATTACCTTAATAGAAAGAAAATTTAGTCAGATATCTAATTTTTCAACTCTGCTTAGAAATGTTGGCTGTCTAAGTGCCTATGTAGGTTATTTGGTCTGAAACCCCGCTATACATGAGCAACTCTGAATCTCAAGGAATGGTCGCAGAGAATTGTGTGATTTGATATCTGTGTATGTTTACTGTAAAACTGCATTCTAGAGATTACAAAAACTTCGACTGATTGATGGTTCTTGTTAGATATTATGTAAAGTTTGACTTGAGAATTTGTCTTCAGATCTATCTATCAATACTGTTTTTGATATTATCTACCCTTTGGAACCTTCTGGCCAATTCATTTGATGTTTGCTTTGCAGGTGAAGTTCAAGAAAATAGAGGAACATGGCGTGAAAGACTTAAGAAATGGAACGAGATACTTCAAAAAGAAAAGTTAGCTGAGCAGTTGGACTCTGCAAATTCTAAGTATGTAGTTGAATTCGACATGAAAGAGGTAGAAAACAGTCTTCGCAAGGATGTCGTGGAAAAGGTAACAGAGACACAGGGAACACGGGCCCTATGGATAGCTAAAAGATGGTGGATGTATCGTCCTAGACTTCCTTATACCTACTTTCTTCAAAAGCTTGATTGCTCCGAGGTAACAAGTTTCTCTCCTTTGTTTTATTTATTTTTTGTTTTTCTCCTTGTGTATAGATTCAGTGGTTCCTTGTTGTTTGGTTTAGCATTAAGTATGCGTTCTCTTTGCATCTATTGGTTTTCATGGAAGAGTGTATATTATTTGGGTTTCTCTAGTATCTAAACGGGTTAGTTCAAAAAATAAGATGTTATATTGACATTGTTCCCAACTCTGCATTCACATGTCCAATCTAAACATTATGCATCTAGAGGATATTTTTTCCAACGTTGTTAGCAAGGGTTGGGCAGGTAGTTTCTGATTCTTTAATTTATTTTGGACAGGTTGCTGCTGTTGTATTCACGGAGGACCTAAAAAGAATATATGTTACTATGAAAGAGGGTTTTCCATTAGAATATGTCGTAAGTTTACCAATTTTTTTTAACAATCACCCTGATCTTATTGCTTGACTTATTAATGCTTAGTGTTTTTCCTTATATGGTAGGTAGATATCCCCCTAGACCCTTACTTGTTTGAGATTATCTCAAGTTCTGGAGCTGAAGTTGATCTTCTTCAAAAGCGCCAGATCCACTACTTTATGAAAGTTCTGATTGCATTGGTGCCTGGGATACTTATTCTCTGGCTAATACGCGAGTCTGTGATGCTTCTGCACATCACTTCTAAGCGTTTCCTTTACAAAAAGTATAACCAGCTTTTTGATATGGCTTATGCAGAAAATTTTATCCTGGTAAATTTTTAATTTCCAGATATTTTGTCCCTATTTATCTTCCTACTGTGTAGATTATTGAGTTCTCATTGCACTTGACACTCCTTCAGCCAGTCGGAGATGTGGGGGAAACAAAATCAATGTCCAAGGAAGTTGTGTTGGGGGGTGATGTTTGGGATCTTCTTGATGAGCTCATGATTTATATGGGAAATCCAATGCAATACTATGAAAGAGATGTCAAGTTTGTCCGGGTAAGTTTTTCTGTAATCATGAAAGATAAAGGCAACTCTACTGGAGTTTTGCCTTAAATATTGCAAATGTTATAAGAGAAAAGTTGTTTGATGATTATTCATAACAGGGTGTTCTTCTCTCTGGACCTCCTGGAACTGGCAAAACACTTTTTGCAAGGACACTTGCCAAGGAAAGCGGATTACCCTTTGTTTTTGCTTCGGGTGCTGAGTTCACAGACAGTGAGAAAAGTGGTGCTGCAAGAATCAATGAAATGTTTTCCATTGCAAGGAGAAATGTAAGCATTCTTCTCTTTCTAATTTTCAAATGCAATACTGTGGATTAGTAAAATGCGATTTTTTTTAGGAGATCATCCACAAAAGATTGGTGTTTGTCATAAATATGTAAGTCATAATGCTATGGAGCTATTGTGCTTACACAGATGATGAAATAAATAATTTAGTCTGTCGTAATTGTATGATTTAGGATACTGGTTTCTTTGTGATAAATGAGTTAACTCCTAAAATTTGAGCGCTTAGCTCATACTCATTTTATCATCTTTGTTCCAAATGGGTCTGTATTGGTCTGATGGCTCTTTATGAAAACTTTTGCATTGAAAAAAGATCTTAAAATTTAAGCTTGTTATGTCCTATGTGTGCTCAGCAGTTGATAAGATTAGTGCTCTTTCACCTACCACTTTAATTCACTGTATCTTTCTTTCCTAGTTTGGTTGTCTAACATTTGATTTTCAGTATATTAAAAATGTCACGGTGTAAAAAAATCATAGAAGTTTTTATCTGACCATATCTAGTTGACCTTATTGTACTTTTTTAATTTCTAAGCTTTGTTTATTTCTGTCATGGAATGTACTAAAACAGATTTTTACATAACCTCAGGAGCTTTAAGGCCAGCCCATAAACAAAACTTTTTAGAACAGCCGTCGTGGAGTTTTTTCAATCTGGATATTTTATTTTTATTTTTCACTAATTACACTAAGACAAAACATTGAATTCACTACCCTGTGCTCAGGCTCCTTCTTTTGTATTTGTGGATGAAATTGATGCTATTGCTGGAAGGCATGCAAGATTGGATCCTCGAAGAAGTGCAACATTTGAGGCTTTGATATCACAGCTCGATGGAGAGTACGTGTATTACTTGAACACATCTATTTTTGCTTTTATCTAAGCAGTACTAATTAAATTCAACTTATATTATAAATATAGATATATATTTCATGTGCCAACCTACTTTCATGTAAAAATGGACATAGTGGTTTGATTATTTTCTGTAGTCTACTTCATCATGTTATTTTGGACTATAACTTTTATGTGTGGGAAAGAGTAAAAATCACTTTGAAAAATAATACCATTTGAATTCTACTGTTGGAGAGTATACAAGTTAGACCATTGTGGCAGATTTTGCATGACTAATTGCTTTATTATTATTTAGACTGTGGCCTTGCATTGATGTGGCTACCCGTGGAAAGTTTTGAACTTTTGGTTACTGAACAGTCATATCGACTATGATTAATACAGGTTTCTTGGTAAGAATATTAAGTTATTAACGTCTAATTTTGAAGGTTTATTTTAGGCATCATAGGTTGCTCCCCAATAACAATCAGTTAGTGTTTTCAGTGACATAATGTTTATCTTTTTTTTTTACGTCTAGTGTATTATGATAGGTGCTACATGCGAACTTATCATTTTTCCTTATATAATGAATTTTAATGTTCAGTATTTGATCATGTCTAGGAAGGAAAAAACTGGTGTTGATCGGTTCTCTCTCAGACAAGCTGTGATATTCATCTGTGCTACCAATAGGCCAGATGAACTAGACCATGAATTTGTTCGACCTGGGCGTATTGACCGTCGACTGTATGTTGGTTTGCCTGATGCTAAGCAACGAGTACAAATTTTTGGTGTGCACAGTGCAGGAAAGCAACTTGCAGAAGATGTAGACTTTGGGAAAGTAAGTGGTTGATGTTTCTTGTTTTGCATTATTCCTTCAAAGTCATGCTTAAGAAGTTGAATTTTCTGCAATTAATCATGGTATTTGACATTATTTAAAGCTAACCATTCAACAATGAGCATATGAATTGGTTCCTCTCTCTCTCTCTCTCTCTCTCTCTCTCTCTCCCGTCCTCTCTGTCATTGTCTTCTTTATTGTTGTACGACTGTTCTTGTTCATTGATTTTCACCAATATGAATGGTGGAAAACACTCTTGACTTTTCAACCATGGGCGACTGTTGAAATTTACACATACGGATTCCCAAAGAAACACAATGTTTGATCACCTCTATGCATATTTTCTTTTATACTTGCGTGAGTTGGTTAAGTAGGGAGATATATGGTTCTTTTTCAGATATCTTGTGGATATAGTGCTTGTTTTGTCCGTTGGTTCTCTATGCTGTGGTACTTTATTTTGGTAATTGGTGCTTACTTTATTGTTCATATTATTTGAGAAAATAGATTTGGCGTTTGGCTGCATATTGCCTCTTCCACTCTAAAGATTCATATATATTATGTTAAGTGTCTTGTATCCAGTGATGATTTCGTCTCTAGGTTTGGTTCCTTTTATTTTGGTAATTGGTGCTTACCTTTTGCTGTTTATATAGTAGGGATGGACATCTAACTTGGTTTTGTGCTACTGTTTGCCTCCTCTTTCTTCCACTTCAGCTTGTCTTCCGAACTGTTGGTTTTTCTGGGGCAGATATTCGGAACCTTGTCAATGAAGCAGCAATTATGTCAGTAAGTAAAACTTACAAACCTACAAAGTTGCTTAATAAGCTTTATATTTGTATGAATTTTCTCTTGAAATAGGATCCTTAAGTAAATATGGATGCTTTGGCTCTTGGAAAATAATATGCTTCCTTATTCAATTTTCGGTAGTAACTATGGTGACGTTACTGTTCTTGGTGAACAGTTATATTAGGTGAAGGGTGCGTTTGCTATCTACTGGGATCTTAATTTAAAAATATTTAAGTGATGTTTCACATGATATGTAACTTTCAACTACTTTTAATTTTTTATCTTGAAAAGAAAGTTTCTAATGCATTTTTTGCAATCTAGTGTTGCTGAACAGTTCTCTCAAGTTTCTTTGCATGTTGTTTTCTACCCTTCATTTTTTAGGTGAGGAAAGGGCATTCAAAGATCTTCCAGCAAGACATTGTTGATGTATTAGATAAACAATTGCTTGAGGGTATGGGTGTACTCCTTACTGAAGAAGAACAGCAGAAATGCGAACAAAGTGTATGTCCATGTTGGTTGTTCTTTGGTGTTTCTTTTGGAGTGACAAATGTTATATAATACTTAATTTAGTCATTGAGTTGTATATAATTACATCATAGGTGTCTTCGGAAAAGAAGAAACTGCTGGCTGTTCATGAAGCTGGTCACATAGTATTAGCTCATCTGTTTCCTCAATTTGATTGGCATGCATTTTCTCAGCTTCTGCCTGGTGGCAAGGTACAAATTCTGGTGATAAAAACAATCACTGGTGGATGCTATTGAAATTCTGTGGGAGTTGCTCTCTGACGAAGCTCATTTATAATATGAACAGGAAACTGCAATATCTGTGTTCTTCCCCCGAGAAGATATGGTAGACCAAGGTTATACAACCTTTGGCTACATGATGATGCAAATGGTGGTAGCTCATGGTGGGCGTTGTGCTGAGCGTGTCGTGTTTGGTGATGACATAACTGATGGAGGAAGGGATGATTTGGAAAAGATAACAAAGGTAACCACAGTTCCTTTCTTATGATATAAATTTACAGAATTTATTCTCTGGAAGAAAAATAAATGAAAGTGCAATTAGCTCAAAGTTGTATGAATAAATTGCCTATTTAGCAATATACTTATTTGCTTTAAAGTTTAGGTGATCTAAGGTGTTTTCATTTATTTTAGGCAGTGAAAGTGTGTTCAGCTCATTTCCTTTTTATCTCTCTCCTCCTTCATATCAGGCAAAGTTATTGATACAGACAAACATGGTTTTTAGGGGGGCTTAAATTTTAAGAATTTGGATGTGTTTATATTTAATAATAGGCAGTATGCATGTAAGTAATCCTCTTTGCAGAAGTACTGTGAAACACAGTCTCTCTTTCTGTGTTGTAATCTCTGTGATGAACATTCCTTGTTTAAATGCACAGTGCATTTTAATCTCATAGGAAACATGAGTTTTCACAGATTTGTCTTAAATATGAATCTTGACCTTCCGAACAATTTCACAAATGTTTCCTAGTAGATCACCAAGGACATATTTAGTAGTAGTTAATACACAATTTGGTATATCTGTTTCCTCAATTAAGTAATCTCTTCAGATTGCTCGAGAGATGGTAATCAGCCCTCAAAATTCAAGGTTGGGGCTTACAGCTTTAACAAAGAGAGTTGGACTTGTGGATCGACCAGATAGTCCAGATGGCGAGTTAATAAGATACAGGGTAATCTTATTTCTCTTTACTTGCAAATATCTACAAAATATGCTGTGAACCTCCATCATTTTTATTTTTTGATTTGATTATCTTCATCAACTGATTCTTCTTATCTTTCTTCATGATGTTAGTGGGATGACCCCCATGTTATTCCAGCCAATATGACTCTTGAAGTGTCTGAGCTATTTACTCGAGAGTTGACAAGGGTAATTTAATTTGCTTAACTTTTTATCATTTTTCATGCTATCCGGAAAGGATACTAGTGAATGTTAGCGGTTGTGTTGAAGCTAGTTGTTTACTTTGATTTGGCTTAGGAAATGCCTTGGTATAAATAATTGAGGCAGGATCATTATGTATTCAGTCCCCATGTGCTTATGGGTGCACAATGACATGACAATTTAGATGATAACACTTTGTGAGTGTTTGGTGTTTGTTGCAGTACATTGAAGAAACAGAAGAACTCGCAATGAATGGTTTGAAAAACAATAGGCACATATTGGACCTGATTACGGAGGAACTATTAGAGAAGTCGAGGATTACTGGTTTGGTACGTTATAAAACATCCTTCTCTTATTGCATTCTCTCTGTAATGTTGATTTGATAACAATTATCTTCATATCTAATGAAATTCTTGCACTGAACTTGTTAGATGTGTGTTCTCACAATCTTGTCTTCCTATTTATAGGAGGTAGAGGAGAAAATGAAGGACCTTTCTCCAGTGATGTTTGAGGATTTTGTAAAACCATTTCAGATAAACTTGGAAGAGGTATTCATTTCAATAGTTGTTAAGCTGGTAGATATCCATTTAAGCTTTACAATTTCATTGATTTCGTAGGGAAGTTTTGCTCTGAATATAGCTTTCTCAATGGTTTTATATAAATTTCTTTTGTTATAATATTTGTTTCTCTGTGTAGCTTTCTTCCTCATGTTAAAGCGTCTTTTGGAAGATAAATTTCTTTTGAATGAATTCCAACTTACATGTGTTATTTGGCTAATGTTTAGGATGGACCGTTGCCACATAATGATCGGTTGCGATATCAACCACTGGACATATATCCTGCACCACTGCATAGATGTTAAAATATTGCTGGAACTCATCAGCTCATTGGAGGTCAAATCTTTAGCTTTTGTCATGGTGCATGGGAAGTCTGAGAAACTATGCTAGATAGTTTCCTCTGAAAGCCAAGCTACCTGGTTGTCCACGACTCTGTTGGTTCAATTTCCAGCAGAGATGGCGGTGACATCGCATATCAGGGTTTTCCATCTGCCCCAAAAGTCGACTTTGTTGAAGCTCCTGATACCTATAAACGGCTGAGCCTCAAATATTGCTAGCTAAACAGACAACTATCGCCTGTTAAAGCAAGATGTGGACTATGTAAAAGGATGGTAATGTGTTTTGAAACGAGCCTCAGTTGGAGTTTATTAGAGAGAGAATATTAGGCTCGGCTGGTACTTCGTGTCAATTTTGTATTTGATAGTTCTTTCTTTTCTTTTCCTGCTCAAATATATCATTCATTTTTCAAATATTGCAAACTCCGAAAGCATAACCAAAATTTATTTTGTAAGGATGTAAGCTACACCATATATAAAATAGGTTCAGAAATTTCAGGAGCATTCAAAATTTTGAGCTTATATTGAATTTTCCTTTTGTTTTAGCTTTTGCTTCATTTGCGACAGCAAGCCTCAAGTCACTGTCATGGCACCTTTCATGTTTAGTCAGCTTAAATTGATGGAAAAAATCAAAATTAATAATCCCATGAAGATTTTATTATTACCTTTCAAAACATATTAAGATATAACATAAACACAAAATAAGCATGCTAACAACTTGGCACACGCAAAGGACCTACTAGTGCAGTGGTTTGGAGCAATTAATCCCTCAGGCAAGGTCCTGGGTTCGAGTCCTAGCATCCATGTATCGTGTGTGAGTTTGGCATATTATTGCCCCTCTCAATAGGAAAATTCCTCGAAAAAAAATTGACCATGTACTTATTCTATGCCTTACAACTTGCTCCTTGGAACCCCTATTGGTGCATCTCTAGATCTCTTTTCTACTGATCGTGAAAGCTGCTTCACCGCATCTTTTGGCAGATGGCGAGGCCGGCTCAGCCAAAGTCCTCCATCAGCTATAATGACAGTTCCATTTATAAATTTCCCTGCAAAATTTATAATGATAGATAAGTTTCCAATGAAACAAAAGGGAAAAAGAGAAGGGTAACAAAACTTGTTTAATGATTTGTTTCTACTATTTCCTATTGACTTAAGCTGCGTATGCATGCTCTATTCCACCAAAAGAATAATAGGACCGTGATGACATTAAAAAGCTGAAGCATCAATCAAGAGACAATGTGTACAAAATAGTCCAAAATCAGATGCATATGGAACACGTACAGATTCTTGCATGATCTCAAACTATCATTTTATCTGGTTTTGGCATGAAAATTTATGATTATGCAAGAGGTACTGTACAAATATGGCGATGATACAAAATTGCATGCAAGGGTTACCAACCTGCATCCGAAGCAAGGTAAAGGGCGGCCATAGCAATATCCCATTTGTCCCCTAGTTTATACAAAGGCATGTAATCTCTAGCTTTGCTATTTATCTCCGAAGGTGCAAGTTTACTCATGCCAGGCGTATCATCAATGGGGCCTGGAGCTATTCCATTCACCCTAATGTCATAGTCAGCTCCCCACTCCAATGCCAAGTTTCTTGTTGTGGCATCAATTGCTGCCTGTTGGAAAGGAATACTTCAATAAGTTTATCACAAAAATAAGATATAACAACTGAAAACCTATCAAACAAACCTTCGCAGCTGCTACATGGACTTGATACCAAGAAGCTGTATAATGTAAAGTAGCACTGATGTTCAATATTGTTCCACCACCAGATGACCTCCTTCCTGGTCCTCCTTTTTTAAGATACTTGAGTGCTTCGTAGCACATTGTGAATGTTCCAACAGCATCAATATCCATAACTGCAGGGAAGAGATGAAATCAATGGTTTTTTGTTTTTGGGTCAAAATCTAGAAGTACCTATAACATGAATATGTTTTGAACGCCAAAGATAATCAACTTTTTTGTTTATTCTTCAGCGATCTAGTGAAAAACCTCAATACTGTGACTTTGAGGAGTCAGCGATTACCTCAGAAAATCACCTATTGATCTGACAATGAATCCCATTTGACTGTTATTACTCTCTATTCTCCTATTTCAATTGAGTTAAAAGGCCAAGACGCCTGGATCTTATCGTAAAAAAGTAGATCGGTTCATAAGTTATGGATGCATCCATGCATTCCTGCTTTCTTCTGATTTGAGCATTTCTTCATAATGTTATTTATTTTCTCTGTTAACTTAATGTCTTTGAACTTTCCAAAAGGTTCATTTTACACATCGAACATGAGATTCCAAGCTAGAGCAAACCTCACACTTAAGCAAATTTTCACCAAAAATCGTCCTCGATCAACCATTGGCTAGAAAAACTTTTAGCCCATTCAGCCACAAGGAGAATTTCTTTTGATGAAAAAATGACATGAATAATAATAACCATGTGTTGAAACAAATTCATACGTGCAAAAAGATGATAAAGACTCTTACAACACCCAACCTGTTCGAAATCCATTAGGGGATAGATCCTCGGCTGATACAAGAAAATTGCCAGCTGCACCATTCACAAGTATGTCAAGCCTACCAAAATGCTGGAAAGTTGATTCCACCACTCTTTTTGCATCTTCATGTTTACGAACATCCCCCTCAAAACCAACAGCCTGAAACGAAAGAAAAGAAATAAAATAAAATCTAGAGCTATATAACCAACTAATTTCAAGTCAGATACAATGTCTGCATGTCACAAGCAAGTCAGTGTCATATAGATAAGTGCCTGGAAGAAGCCAAGAAAAGCGACTCAGAAAGCTTTTGAATGGACCCTTAGCAGACTAACTGGAATTTTTTGTAACATTGTTGAACAAGTCAATGCAGCCAGCGTAAACTAAGCAATCTACTTTTAGAACTTATGAACTAACACTAAACCACTACTCCCACAGTTGGATTTTGAGCCAGTTGATGCCAGTGAATACACAGCGACCCACAAGCCGCCAAGTAAACTCTAGAACCTACCTCCTTGTGTTGCTCATAGTTTTCAACTTTTAATTTCATATCTCAAACCATAATGCATTTCTGCCTTCGAATTATTAGTTTTAATCAATTGACCTCGTTGTAACTAAAATAAATGAAACACACCTTTGCAACTCCAAAGTATATAATCCCACGATCACATAGCAAAAGAGACAGGCAAACATGCATAATTTAACACTTGTAATTCCTTGGCATCAAAGTATAAATTAAACTCCGAAACGAAATTCAGAAATTCACAGCTTTTTCCATCAACCAAGCAGAACCACAATTTTTATTTCCTGGACAAAAAAAAATCTGTTTCACTTCCTCCTTTATCAGCAACCAAACAAGCCCACGACACGGAAAAAAAAAAAAAAACCGATGGGGAATTAAAGCATAGTGGGAAATTCAATAAATTTCCTCAGTTTTCTCATCACCCAATTACAAAAGTAGTTCGCTAATAAAAAAGAAAACAAAGAGACCCAAAATGGGCAAGAACAGAAGTATGTCTGTTCCATTTTCCTCAAGTTTCTGAGCAACCAAACAAGCCCAAAGCTAAAAAAGATAGCCCAGATGAAGAAACACAAAAAGCAAGAGCTTGAAAACAGAAGATACCTGAATTCCAAGAGACTGAAGAGCCGAGACAGCAGAGTCAAGGACTTGCTTGCGTCGACCCATGATGGCAATGGAGGCTCCATGCTTGCCAAATTGGGTTGATATTTCGAACCCAATCCCCGACCCTCCTCCTGTTATCAGAGCCACCTTCCCTTTCACCACATCAGCCTTGAACGGTGACTCCATCTCTCTCAATCTGATTTTCTCTGTTTTGCTTTCTAACTATGAAACTCCTGTTTTGTTTCATATAAGAACACAGTTTGTGGTCCAAAATAAAGGCTTTTTTTTTTTATTTATGACAAAACGTCATTTAAGTTTGCGAAACTGTATTTCCGTCTGAAAATCTGTTAAACTGATCACGCACACGTGGACTTAACGTATGCAATGATATGACGCCACGTGAATTGAATAATACTCTCCAGGCCAATCCCACCATCCTCTCTCTCTCTCTCTCTCTCTCTCTCTCTCTCTCAAGTCTCAACCTAGGTAAGAACTTACATTACATCATGTAACAGATGACGGTATTCCACTTATCTTATATTGGTATATCGGAAAGTTGTATTAGCATATTGGAAAGTGACCCAAATACTTCTACGGCAGCTGGACTCTTTGCCGCCATCAACACCCCATCTGTCTCCTCCAATCCTCATAGGGTACCTCTTCGAAAAACCCAACCCAATTATCTTCTTCCCCAATTATCCAATCCAAGCCTTACTTATGTAATTACGTAGAAAAATTTGTAACGAGGATACAGAGGCGGACTCATTAAGGCGTAAAGAGATGCAGCTGCACCTTTTCTCATTGGAAAAATCATTGTAGGTGCTTCAAATTGCCCTTTTGCTCAACTGGTATATAAATTACCTTATTTTCATTTTCAACTTTTAAGTAAATGTTTTTGTCCTTTTACTTTAATTTATTTTTATATTACTCCATTTACTTAAGTTTACAATGTAAATAAGGAAGTACCCCTATTTGGATTCAAATAAAAATACTAGAAAATCAAGTTTCCACCAAATCAAAATATGAAAAAATCGATTTTAGTGCAAAATACGATTTATGCTAAAAATGATGACTCATTAAGTCAATATATACTTCATACTAAAATCCCATAAAATCAAGTTTTCTTATTTGATGTGTAAGGAATAAAAGCCGCTAAAAATTATCTTGAGAAAATGATTATTCCGAAAAATCATTTTTCATACTTAGTCAATTTTACACCTCCGCTAAAAAATTTATGGGTCCGCCAGTGCAGGGATATCACTGTTTTTTAATCTCCAATCAATAATACAATAACATATAAAAAGTTATCTCACGTTTTCTTACGCTATTGGTCGAAAATACTCTTCCCGTTGCATAAACAAGGCTAATACATAAGACAAAACTGAATAACGAAAAATAAACAAATTGATCAAGATGAAAACCACAAAACCAACAGTACGAATACATTAGACCAAACATAATAGGATCGATGGGGGCAAGGAAGCCCATCCTTAGGTAACTTTTTTCGCCCCTCCCTTTTTTAAAATTGTTTAAAATTATAATTAATTGATGGAAATACACTTAAACAAAATAGAAATTCGAGTTAGACTTTAACTCAGTTAGATATAGACGGTGGATTGTAATATTTTACAAAATTCTTGTGTTTAAAATTAAAAATTAAAAATTCATGTAGTAATGATCTACATGTCCAAAATTACGATGATATTTATACAAATTTTTCTATTTATTATTAAATTATTTTCATTTTGGCGCTAACAATGGAGCAGCCAGACGGTGTCGTTTCTGCCACACCCTAAGTTAAAGGTTAAAACTTTCGTCCCAAGCGCTCAACTTTCAGTGAAGCCAAACACCATGGACGAAGAAGAAAACACAGTCGACATAGACTTCCCTCTCTTCAAACCATTCAGACCCAAGACCCCAAAACCCTCCCAAACCCCTAACCCTAACCCTACTCCTACGCCAGACCCCTCCAGCACTGAGACCGAAATCGAAAAATCCACAAACCCTAACACTGACTCCGCCGCCACATTCTCCGACCTCGGGCTCGCCGACTGGGTCCTGAGAACATGTACCGAGCTCGGTATGCGGAAGCCCACGGCGGTCCAGACCCACTGTATCCCCAAAATCCTGGCGGGACGGGACGTCCTGGGCCTTGCCCAGACCGGCAGTGGCAAAACGGCGGCGTTTGCGCTGCCGATACTGCAGCGGCTCGCCGAGGACCCTTTCGGGGTTTTCGCGCTGGTGATCACTCCGACTCGGGAGCTGGCGTACCAGCTGGCTGAGCAGTTCAGGGGTCTGGGGTCGTCTCTGCACTTGCGGTGCTCTGTGATTGTGGGAGGCATGGATATGTTGACCCAAGCTCAGAGCTTGATGGCTAGACCGCATGTGGTGATTGCCACGCCGGGAAGGGTTAAGGTCTTGCTTCAGCAGAATCCGGATATTCCTCTTGTGTTCTCCAACACCAAGGTAATTGGTCTTATTTTAGCTTGCAATGTGGTGAAGCGAAATGTATTGAGTATTTGGAAATTCAATTGTTCTTGATGTGTGTTAATGTGGGTGTTTTAATATTTAGGAATTGTAATTATTTATCCGAAATTTCGGCCTCTTTATGAAAATGGGATCATGTATGGGAAGCTAAGGATTTTTTATTTATTTAAAGAAATGGTGATTTGTAGATGATACTTGAAAAGGGATATATAATGGGAAGATTAGGATTTTTAATGAAAAGGTGGTTTGAAGATAAAAAATTTGCAATGGATTTTGCTTGTTTACTAGTTATCCAGGACGAGGAGCATAAGGTGTTTTTATTTGTCATACTCACCCTGAATTTCCGAACTCAGCTCTTATAGTTATAGGTTATTTCATTTTCTTTCAGTTCCTAGTTCTTGATGAAGCAGATAGAGTATTGGATGCTGGCTTTGAAGAGGAGTTGAGAGTGGTGTTTCAGTGCTTGCCAAAGAGTCGGCAAACTCTGTTATTTTCTGCAACAATGACGAGTGACCTCCAAACGCTGATTGAACTTTCTAAAAATAAGGCATACTTCTACGAGGCATATGAAGGTTTCAAGACAGTTGACACTCTTAAGCAGGAATATGTTTTCATATCCCAAAATGTGAAGGATGTGTATCTGGTATACATTTTGTCTAAACTTGAGGATATGGGTGTTCGCTCTGCCATTATTTTTGTCTCAACCTGCAGGTATTCTTTCTTTTAAGATCTTTGTCTGGATTTTCTCGGCCTCTTCTACTTCTAGTGCTTATGTTATAGAGCCATGGGTGGCTCTTTTGTTGAATGTCTAACCAATTGACTTACAGATCATTAATTAATTATTAATCTATGATTTTATGATGTGTGAGCAGAAGTTGTCACCTTTTGAGTTTGTTATTGGAGGAGCTTGATCAAAGAGTTTCAGCATTGCATTCATTCAAAGCTCAGTCTCTAAGACTTGCTGCATTACATCGATTCAAATCTGGACAGGTTCCTGTGTTGCTCGCAACTGATGTTGCCAGTCGTGGTCTGGACATTCCTACAGTTGACCTAGTAATCAATTACGACATTCCGAGGTCTTATTCGTCAATGGATTTTAATTATTGCTACTCTCTGTAGAAAATGTAGTTCAAGTAGGATTTAATCGCCAATCTACTTGCAGGTATCCAAGGGATTATGTTCACCGCGTGGGGCGTACTGCAAGAGCAGGCAGAGGAGGATTAGCTATCAGCCTTGTTACTCAAGTAAGTAGCAGACTTGGTCATTGTGAATTGAGTTAAAATTAGCATTTTGTAGCTCAGTAATCTCTTTCCTAGTTTCCACCGGTCCCAACAAATCTGTGGTGGTCGTTCACTTGCAGTTCACAGTTCTAACTGTTGAGAACTGGGAGGAAGATGGTTTTTTATTAATTTTCTTTTCTTTTGTTTGAAACAAAAATAAAGATTTTTATTTGTAGAGAGAGTAGTATTTTTGTTTAAACACGGAGATTGTGTTTTGCAGAATGATGTAAAGCTCATTCATAAAATAGAAGATGTTGTTGGGAAACAAATGGAGAAATTTGAGTGCAAGGAGGATGAGGTTCTTGCTGATATTACCAAGGTATTGCCTTAGTAAATATATGTACCAGCTATTAGATTGGTAAAGCTTGTGGAAAAATTATTCGTCAATGTCCTTTTTTAGTTTGGAAATGTTAGCTTATGTATTTCACCTCCAATCTGCAGATTTACAAGGCTAGGCGTGTTGCAGCGATGAAGATGGTGGATGATGGGTTTGAAGAGAAAGAAAAAGAACGGAAAAAACAAAAACTAAATACCCTAGCAGAGAAAGGTTTATTGAAGAAAAGGAGTAGGAAGAGGAGAAGAGAAAAATCTGCTAAATAAGTGGCTCCACCTTTCATCCTCTACGCTCTCTTCATATGGATTATAGAGCTTTCCTGGTTCAAATCTACAACAAGATCTTTGGCCATGCAACATGAAAATGCCAATTGTATCATTTTTTGTAGTTTAGGCGTTTAATACAAGCATAGAATATCTATTTTTCATCTTACTATTTTGTTTTTGTTAATTGTGTCAAGCTTATGAATGAAATCTTCTTCCCAAAAAAAATGTCAAGCTTTGTATGTCTAGAAAAGTGACTTAATTTAAGAAAGAAACTTTCTTTGGCACAATTTGAATAAAATCCTCAACCCACTCGGTCCCTACTGCTTTTTTCTCTCTTTTGTGCTCGGCCTTCCCTCCTGTTCTTGGTTTTAAAGAAGGAAAAGAACTGGTTTCATGCGAGGGAAGTGCTTACTCTGCGAAGGGGACAAAATGAAAATTTGGGAAATGGGGTTGGGGGTTGTTTTCTTAATTGGGGAGAAAAACTTCCATATAAACGATTGCCAAGAAAGGTGGTGGATTTGATTTGAAGTCTCAAGTCGTAAGTTTTAAGTTTCTTTGATAATATACGTACTATTTTTATTTCAGATTACTTTAATGTGAAAAAGTACAAGGTAGAAAAAGTGAAGAATACTAACTGGCCTTTATTAGAGGTATTTTAAGATTGGACTCAAAACACATGAGAGGACCATATATATTTTGAGCAATATGCCTTTTCTGCCGTTTCACCCAACTATCACCTTAATCGAACTTACCCCATAAACTAAAAAAATTTGCCAATTTAGCACTTGAATTAAACAAATTCGCTAATTTCACCCATATCGTTAGATTTCAAATGATTTCATCCAAAGTTCCGTCAAAATTCACACGTGAGGCTCACGTAGAATATAACTAGAGGGCATTTTCGACCTCACATGAGTGGGACCCACATCGAAGCCAAGTCAAACCCACATGTGAATTTTGTTGGAAGTTTCGATGAAATCATCTGGAATCTACGGTATGGGTGAAATTAGTGAATTCATTTCATTCGGGTGCTAAATTGACAGATTTTTTAGTTCAGGGGGATAAGTTCGATTAGGGTGATAGTTCATAGGGTAAACAACTAAAAATCCTATATATTTATAGTAAGTTCGATACTTAATTGTGATTAGCGAGTCCGGATCTACTACCCTCAAATTCCATCAAAGTATTTTTGTAACTATCCTATCTTTATGTTTAGTGGTATTTCTCTTACCGGTTAGGTTGCCATTTGGTTTAGTAATAACCAAACCAATCGATTGCCAACCGATTTTTTTGGGTATGAAAATCGCTTTTTACAATTCAAAATTGAGAAAAAAAATCCAAAATTGAAAAATACCAAACTGAAATACATGGAAGAACTTAAGAAAAATGTTAGGTTTGGTGAAAACCAAATCAACCGGTTACCAACCGAATTTTAATTTTGGTATAGTAATGAATTTTCATAATCTAAAATCGAAAAACCCAAAAGCAAAATACCAAAAAGAATTGGTTTGGTTTTAGTAAATAATGAGACTGACTAATTACTGGCTTTTTTTTAATCGAAATATATGGTAGAACTTGGGAAAACGTTAAGTTTGGTAAAAACCAAACCAACCGATTATAATCCATTTTTGTTTTTGTTATGGTATTAGGTTTTTGCAATACGGAAATTGAAAAATACCTAAAGAGTGACGAGAAGGTATAGTATTCACTCACTAATACTAAACTAACACTTCTACTATTATTTCTGATATTTATATACTAAGATACATACATATGCGTATGTGTATATACACACACATATATACCTACAAACTTTATAGTACAACAAATACTAGAACATATATAATGCTATTAACACTTTGATTAAATTATACAAACACACATATATTACCAAATTCCTTGTTTGTTGTTCTAATGGTATACTTAAGAGTTCTAAGAATGCATTCATTAAGTTTCTTTAAGAGTCCCAATTTTTCAAGAAGGTAAATCTAGAAGAAGGAACACCTTTTTTTTCCCTTGTGTTTTTTCGTTCTTCATTTTTGTGGTTTCCAAAAAATTAAAGATAAAAAATTCCTAATTTGTAGGACGTGTTGAATTCTTTTAAGCCATGTTCACGTGTCATGCACGTACCCGGTCTTCCTCCACAAACAGCTTTTCCCGGGTAGCTGCAGGGCCTGTGATTTTCAAAATTTTTTTTTTTTTTGCGAGAACACGATTAAACACACTCACTCACTTCCAGCTCTCCCTAATTTTTCGTCGAATTTGTATAAATGTCATGTTTTTAGCAACCAAATCCTAATTTGGAAATTAACTTTTCAAATTCCATTTCCCCCAAACCGCCCTCCCTATAAATTCCTCTCATAATCTCCACAAATCAAACACTAATCCCCTTTTTTAATCTCTCCTGAAACGACATGTCGGCCGAGGAGGAGAAGAACGACGCCGCGCCGGACGGGGAGAAGACGAAGATCTCGCTCAAGACCTCCGAGGGCGAGGTCTTCGAGATCGAAGAGAACGTCGCGATGGAGTTTCACACCGTCAAGGCGTTCTTCCAAGACGAAGGCGTTTCGCGCGAAGTGGTGATGCCGATCCCCAACGTCAACAGCGTCGAGCTCGTCAAGATCATCAATTTCTGTACCAAAACGCTTGAGCTCAAGCGCAAGGCCGATCACGAGGAGAATGCGAAGAAGGAGCTCCGGCTGTTCTACCAGGACTTCGTCAAGGACGAGACCACCGAGCACATCATGGAGCTGATCCTGGCCGCCGATTACTTGCACGTCGATGATTTGCTCGAAGTTCTGAACCAGTGCGTGGCGGATCGGATCAAGAACAAGAGCGTTGAGTACGTGAGGAAGCTGTTCGGAGTCGAGAACGATTTCACGCCTGAAGAAGAGCAGAAGCTCCGCGAAGAGTATGCTTGGGCTTTTGAAGGAGTTGATGAGGACTGAGCAAATTTACTCTACAGTAAATTCTAATTGAAATTGACCACACACAGATAAAAAAAGAAAAAGAAAAAAGAAATGAATTGAAAAGAAAGTTGCTATTTTTTTTTCTTTTAATGTTGGAATTAGGGGTAGGGTTAATTTCTGTGAAGGTAAAAATGGGGAAGATCGGTAGTGAATGGATGAATAGAAGAAAAATTACAGCTTAATTTTTTTTTTTTGGGGTTCCATTTTAAATAAAGAAATTTAATTTTCAAGTGCACACTTGTAGATTGTTGGTATATGTGAATTTCTTCCATGCATGTCTTGACTGATTTATGTTGATGCGTTTTGGGATGTGCTGAACTTGGTTAAGAAATCTTGGATTAGAAGTTTGGAGTTGATTTAATGATTGAGAGAATTAATAGTTGAGTTCTTCTTGGGTACTCTTGTGTTTGAGAAAATGCTCCAAAGAGAAAATAATTATAAAAATAAGGCTTAGGAAGATGTTTTGCAAAAGTATGTAGTTTGAGACAGTGCATGATGAACAAAGATTTTTCGAAAAAGAGAAATGAGCTATTGAGGAGCAAGTTGGTGAACAAATTGGGAAGTGAAGCAGCATCACATTGAATTGAGGTAGGGGGATTTGAACAATAAAATATTTGAATTTGTTTTAATGATGCTTTCTACGCCTTGTTTAATTGTGCGGTCGTTCCAAAGGAAGAAAAAAAAGCATGTTTCGAAACAAATTTTAATGCTACATGATCATTTTGTGACAACAATACATTTTAAATATATTTTTTCATTAATCCTTCTACTCTTATGCTTTTATTTGTCATTTATTCACTTTTTAATTTCATTATATCACATCTTAGTTTTGGTGTGTGACAAAATTTGAATGTAAAGAATCAGCTCACTACTTAAACCAACTGGCGGCCTAACTCACGTTAAATTGGTATGTAATTCTATCTTTTGGGAAGGGAGTCAAAATATTGTTTTGGAATTATGTGAACCATAAAAAGGAAAAAAATCAAGTTAGATAAACTGCGTTTTGTATAGAGTATTTGTAACTTTTTCAACAACGGTTAATAATGTTGCTTGCCACAACCATAAGAACATACAGATGCAATTCACAAATACCAACTTCTGTTTTGGAAACAAAAGAGAGTAGGGAAGAAACTAAACAAGAAAAAATATCTCCCTAGACGTATTTCGAACTATAGAAATTAGAAAAAAGATAAAAATGATTCTGTCACCAGATTATAAAGCTCTTCATAAAATGCTATCTGATTTTGCTGGCATCCTCCTGAGGAAGTTTTGTGGGAATGTAGGGATGTTAATGCGCCAATATGGGGGCCTCATCACATAAGTTCCTGCAAAAAGAGCTAACCACCATGCAGGGACAACACAAAACACTATCCCAACAATCAAACAGAATATCACAAACAGAGCTGTGGCTCTTGGATCTCTCCAGCTGAGCAAAGACTGCATCCTCTCCCCTTGAGTTGCTATGTCCCCAAGCACTGCCTGGATCCTCCCTGCAATGCCCCGGAGCCGATCGTATCTCCTCTTCAGAATATCACCGGTCTTTTTTGATGGAAATGAATCAAACTCTTCATCCAAATCTTCTGGGTGTACATCATACGCATGTGACAGTTCTGTATCTATGTGAGCAATCTGTCTCGGCCTCTTTCGGTAGTTCAAAGCCCCTCGAAAAGACAAGCACAAAAATGCCGCGGCGATTGTCAAACCAGGTTGACAAAGCACAAACACAAAGGTAATGTAGACAAGTGCTGAGGCAAGCGGATTAGTCCATTTGCGTATTTGATCAAACCATTTGAAAAGCGCAACGAGACCATCGAAAAGTTTGATGATCCTGTCGAAATTGGCCTTGCCTCTTCGAAAGCTCCAGAGATGTGCGGTGGCATCCAACATACAATCTACAACCTCTTTCCTTAAAGGTGGCTCAGCACGGCTCAGCCTCAACCAGAGAATCAAAGCGGCTTGGTGTCTTAAACTAGCAAGCTGGTAAATAGATAGTGGGAGGACGTAATGCATTTTCGGCAACAGAGGCTGTGAATATAATTGCAATAAGTTAAGCATGTTTGGACAAGAAAACCTCACAGCCAATTGGATTTCGCCCATCTTCTTCACCCCGGAATGTTGTAAAGCCACAAGAGGATAAGAATGTGTGTAAATCCTATCAGTTTCGAGAGTGGAAAGCCGAATCTTTACCTTCCCAATGTTTAAATCCATAGCAGCCTTATCCTGCAAATTTCCATTGTCAAAAACTCCAATAGTAATGACTGTGCATGGATCATATACTTCCCAAGTATATTGCTCATTCCACTTTGGAGACGAACTATCAACAACCGTCCTTGTTCGAACCCACTTCATGCCATACTTAGCCACGCAATACGCGTCAACCTGATTCTTAGGCTTCATCGGCGATAATCCAGTTGCATTCAAGATTCCCAGTTCCAAAACCCCAATTGGTGGTTTCCACAGTATCTTTGCTGTTGGTCTAAGATCACTGGTGCTGTGAGCAGGCTCATCAAGAACATGGTACCCTCCATCCAAACTGACCCTCATTTGGACCTTGCTGGCAAACTTCACCTCCTTCTGCACACCCGCAGCCACTTCAACCATCCCGAGATTATACCACTTGGGAGCAGCAGCAGCAGCATCATTCCTCTTCGCAACATCCCCTAAAGGAACCACAATCCTCCCCATGGATTCTTCCTTGTTATTGTTCAATTTCTCCTCCACACTCACCACCAAAGGATCATCAAACGGCTCTGCTACAACAAACATTAGATCCTCATTCCATGTAGGGTTCACAGTCTTATTTGGAGAGACTCCACTTCTCAAGATCAAATTCCCAAATTGAGCTTTCACAAAAAACTCTGGTGTTGTTTTGTTCTTGTCTTTAAGCACAAGATCCTGAGCTTGAATCACATTAACTCTCATGTACCAAAGCCTAGGTGAAAGATATACCTTGGAACGAGTGCTTGAAACACCATCACCGCTTACCGCAGCCACATCAGCATGCCAAGCCTCAGGAAAGGCCTCATCTGCCTGTGTCCCAATCCAAAATGACAGCATCAACTCCCCTCCAATCCTAGCCTTGTTTTTATCCTCCAGCATATACCATTGCGGCGCCAATGGACTATCCGGGGGAACTCTAGCGGGAGCCTCGACCAATGCAAAAGCAAACTTCCCAATGGTTCTATGATCCCCACCTTCTGCAACAATAGCCTTGTCCTTCACCAAAATCTCCACACTGACAACCTGAATTCTGTCTTTCGAAAAAGCAAACACTTGGTTCCATTCTGGGTTTGGGTTTTTTATCATGGGTCTTGTGATTGCCCTGTAGTTCCCAAGCTTCAGCTCAACATAAGGGTCAGCGATAGCCGGCAAACCTCTAGCTTTCACAACCCTCACATACAGATATTGCATGTGCTCCACGAGGTCAAAGGCGGTCATGGGGCCAGTGGAGACCCTCCGGCCACTGATGTTCGGCGAGGTTTCCTTGAGGGAAAAATCTTCTTTTGGTGGTTTCTGGTTAGCCATATGTTCAGACTGCAAGATTGTCCAAGTCTTAGAACCAAATGGATAACAAAAACAGAATAAAATCATACGGAATAAAACTAAATTGCAAAGCCATTTGATGCACATAGTCAGCTTTAAGAAGACCACTTCCTAAATGAGTTTTGGATATATTTCTCAATTGTGAGAGAGAGAGAGAGTAGCAATTTTCCTCAATGGAGCCTGACATTTATTTTTTCCAAGAAATAATGAAGAACCAATATGAACATTCTAAGAACAACCACAAAGCTCAAACAAAGAAAATGATGATCAATATAAATCTCAACATTTTCAAGCAAATCAAGCTTTACTAGTCCTCAAACAGAAAAGGTGGTTATAGATTGTTCTAGCAAATCATGAACTGCCCATGTAAACTCAAAGAGAGCCCTTAAAAGAGAATCACATAAAAACCACACAAGCATTAATCATCGAGAAAAATGCAATACAACCACTTACAAAATCTTGAGAGAGCGAAAGAGAGAGAGAGCACAATAGAAAACAGAGCAGCAGATTTCAAATGTACTGCAGAAGAACAGATTGAAAAACTCTGGATTGATTTTTTTTGAATTGGGTTTGGATTGGTGTGGGGTGGTTTATGGTTTTAGGAAGAAACAGGGGAAAAACAGAGCAAGAAAAGCCCAAGCCTTTGAAGTTTTGAGTTAATGGTGAATTAAACCCTAGGGATTTCAAAAGATGAAAAAAAAAATCAAGAAGATGGTTTTTTGGAGGTTTGTAAATGGAAAATATAGAGCTAATTCAATGTGGAAGATTTTTGGAAATCGAAATGAAATCAAAGAAGCCATTTTTGGAAGGTTTTTTACTTGCTTCGGTTTTGAAACAGAGGGAGAGAGGGAGCGAAATCTGGTGCACGTACGCTGACCGTTATTCGTTGAGATTGAATTTATCGTATGTGTCGTGATATTTTGTGGGGATTCTATTGACGAGATATTGTTGTTGTTCAATATATATATATATTTTTTCCTTTCAATGAATTTTGATTTTTGAATCTTTGCTTGGGTTCACCTTTGTTTTTTCCTACTTTTCTGCCATAAATGATGAATACATCGATTTGAAGTCATCCAATTCACATTAATAAAATATATATAATTACGATTTTATTCTTCTTATTCTTCTGTGAAATTAACTCAAGGTATAGATTTTTTATTTTTTGGTTAATTAGGCTAAAGAAGGACCAACTAGTCCTAGTAGTACTTCTTTTTTCAATATTCTTTTAATGGGAAATTCAAACTCGGGAATTATTCCAATATTAAGAAGAGAAGTACCACTAAGCGAATAGCTAATTTGGCCAACCAGGCACCATGGAAGATGGAACCACCCAAGAATACCTAGAAAGAACAATGATGCAAGATGAAGTTCAGATATGTTGGCAAAATATTCACAGCAGCCAAAGTAGCATCATAACAAACAAAAGCACTATAAAAATATTTTCCAGTCAATTTTCAAGCTTCTAAAGCTGTCTTGATCCTCTGCTGAAGCAAACTAATTTAAGAACAAACTAGGCCAAATAAGAAAGGGCCGAGATAATAAACACACAATTAAGGTCAATTTTCGAATCAGAAGCAATACAAGCACATACACAATACAACCTAACATTAGCTCACTGCACAATCCACTGCATCACAATCGCCAACTAATCCAACGGTATTAAAACTCATCTCTAACAATTAAGAAGCTATGCCTGGGAATAGCTTTGAGAACAGCTTGGCCAGAATCATTAACATTAAGTATCTGTCTGCTGATGTTGGGCTTCTTGTTGCTGTTGCTGTTGCTGCGGCTGCTGAGGTTGAGGCTGAGACCATGGCATGAAAGCCATAGGTGGTCGAGGCTGTTGAGCAGCATAGATTGCCGCTTGATCCACTGGCTTCCCCATGATCATCCCAGGAGCTCCCACAGGATGTTGTGGTGGTACATAATAGTATGGAATATCTGCTGGGGAGCCCACCACCGGGATTGTAGCCTTAGTCACTCCAAGTCCCTCTTCTTTCAACTCATCTCTTGGGATAATATCAACCAAAAAATCAAAGACATCAGTCCTCGAAATAGCAGCTGCAATATCATTCTTTTGTAACGTCCTCCTTTTGTTCTCCTCTGTGTGAATCCATGAGCGCAAAGTCAGCTCCAGGATGAATATTTCACATGCCTTTGCAAATATCACTGGAGCCTCAGCAGATATCATTCGAACATCCTCATCAGCTTTCATTATTTTCTTAATTCTTGCAAGTGGAAGGCTGTGATTCTTGAAGTCAGATGCTTGTTCAATATCTTGCATTTGGTTGGCCCAGAACACTTGAAGCTGCTGCTGTTGTTGCTGCTGCTGTTGGTTGTGGAAATGCTGGGCTTGCTGGTAGGCAATCTGATGCGAGGAATTAGAGAAAGAGGCAGGGGGCTGTGTTGGGGAAGGGACGGCCACAGCAGGAGTTCCCGAAGCTACCATAGGAGCAGTTTGATAGGAAGGAGGTGCATATGTCATTTGGCCTCCACTTGCCACAACACCCACCACAGGCTGCTGCTGATGGTGTTGCTCCTGTTGCTGTTGCTGTAGTGTTTGTTCTGAGTGATTCATGGTTAATTACAGGAAAGTATCTTTCTTGTTCTTAATGTTACCTAATCACAATGCTGGATAAAGAATAAAACAAATGAATAAAACAAATTAAAATATATTGGACCTCTACAAGACAAGAATAAAAACCACCTGCACAAAGAGAATGCTAAAAGAACTCCTCTTTCATTCTCCTGAGTTGGGAGGAAACAAAAAAACTCATTCCACTCTACATCAGTACATCAGCAACTCATGAACTTTAGCATCTATTATAGGTCCTAATTAAACACATTTTTCCTCTCTTTGATGCAGAATAAATGGTTTTGACAGAGCATAATCATTCTAAGGTCAAACGAAGTTTGAGTCACACTTTTCTTAAATATTCAAATAAATACGGAATACATTAAAATATCGTAAACATCAATCATCACTTTTTCACCAAAACCAAATTGTTTCAACCATCTCTAACTCCTGTTTCAAAGGGATAGTCAGGGTTGTAGTTCTTTGAATACTAATGTGGAGAAATTACCAAAAGCTGGGGAGAACTTCGGATTGGTGAAGGAAAACTCAGATATGCAATAAGCTTCATTTAAAGTCATAAGTCTCTCCAATAAACCGAGTTCTGTTTCCATTCATTAATGCACTCTATACAAGCTTAACCCCCAAATGCCTAGGCCACGGCTAGCTAATTTCAGAATTTTAATTTTTCTAAGTCATCTTTTTTTCCCTGTTACATACCAATGGAAACAATTGATACATTTAAACCCACACAGATCCAAACTAGTCAATATTCCCTGCTTATCAAGGAAAAATGACCACCGCCATTCCTTCACTAACATCATTCTTGCCAAATTGTTTTATGACATTTTTCGACACATGCATGTAGCATACATAGAATCACATATACATAACCAAAAGGCAAAAGCCATTGGCAACACAAACAATATACACACTAGAACCTTTATTTAAAATAAAAATAAAAATAAAAGAAGAAGAAGAAAAAGAAGATAATGCAAATAATATCAACCTATCATATCAAATCTCAAAATCAGCCTAAAACTAAGTTATCATGAACCATCATGCAAAATAAACAGGCAGTTGCCAACTGCATGCCTTCAAGTTTCTAACAAGTAAAGCTTGAATAATATCAATCTTTTAACCAAAAGATGCAACTTTTGTAAACAAACAATTAAAAGAGGAAACAGGAAGTGCTCAATTTCATCTTACCACATCCAAACCCCTAAAGCACTATTTGGTTGCTGAGGAATTTATATAAAATGACACATACAGCTAAAATTATAATTCTCTTTCCATTATCCACTTAAGTGAAGCCACTAATTATTATATAATCTATAACAACATAAAAACACAAAAATGGAAGATTTTCCCTTTTTCTTGCCTGAAATTCCCAGCAACTGAACAGAGGATACATAGAAAATAGCAACCCAACAAACGATCTAACAATGAAATTTCTCAAGAACCCCCAAAAAGAAAGTAGAATTAAGACTTACCCATCAAAGCTTAGCTGAACCTTGTCCTTGGCAGAAACCCTAAGAGAGAGAAATTTAGAGAGAGTGTGTGAGAGTTAAAAAGGAGGGACACAGAAAGTTTGAAATGTTGGGTCTTTTAGGGGAGAGAGAGAGACAGAGAGAGAGACAGAGAGAGTTCTTCTGAGAGCATCGTTAGGTTGACACGTTTCCAACACTGAGAGTTCTGACTATTCGAGGAGTTATGTTCAGAACTGACACGTGGCGAAAAGCCACTGGAGTTGCAGTAGAAAAGGATGCTCACGTATACCACTGTGACGTCTGAAGAAAAAGACAGCTTATTATGTGAGGGTATTTTTGGAAAGATAGCTTTGTCCAGATAAGCAAGCGGAGGGACGTGGAGCAATCTCATGAGATCACGTGACTAAAAGGGTCCCATTCACTTGGGAGTCTATTGACCATTGTCATGTTCACGTGACAGACTTTTTATTTATTTATTTTTTTTAAAACATTGTCATGTTCAGGCAGGTGACAGACTTGTGCAAGCTGTACTGGCATTCAAGCTGTGCCTTTTTTCGGTTACATTTTGGAGGAAATCGGATTAGATATACACTACGGATTTATGAATTTTTCTTATTGAAGGCTAGATGTAATACAGTCCTGATTTTTTGGATTACAAGAATCTAAGAGATTTGTGGTCATTTATCGTTGGATGTAAATTCAACGGTTCACTCACTCTTACACTCCTTTTAAGAAACTTTTTTGAATCATTAGATTAATATCCAATGGTGGTGACCAAAATCTCTTGAACTCCTGTGATCCAAAAGATCGGGACTGAGATGCAATATTTCAATTTTACTTATATTTTTGAATTTTTTTTTAACAATGTGATATTTTAAACTACTTTAATATACGGGGGAGGGAATTGAATTCATATGCAAGAGACATGCACATTGCTTAGTCAACGAACCTAACCCACATATGCACTTTTATATTTTGAAATTGGGGCTAATTCTTTTTATAATTGGAGTGCTTTTAAATGCAAGGGGATTGTAACTCAAACAGTTAAAAATATTTACCACTACATTTGAGGTCTTAGGTTCGATTCCCTCTCATTCAATATTGCTTGTATATAAAAAAAAAAAAAAAAGTGTTTTCAAATAATCTTTTAAGGGTGTGTTTGGTATGCCTCACTGGACTGGACTATACTAAATAACACTTGCAACCCATGTTTGGTAAAAGGGGGGACTAACTTAAATGGGATTCTACAATCCAACAGTGTAAAAAACACGGTACTCGCTCGTCCAATATAGTGAGGACAAAATGCAGTTCGCAAAATAGCGAGCGTGCTATTCTGAATAGGCGAGTCCGACCAACACAGAACCGTCACAACCTCCAATCTCTTCTTCTCTCCTCTTTTTCTCACATGGAGAAGCCTAAACACCAAAGCCAGAGCTTGCACCTCGAAGGCCATTACCTTTTCCCTTGCTGTTTATGGTGTATTTAGGTCAGTAACATATATAAATATATATTGACTTTTCAGATTTCAATTTAGGCTCAAAATTTCAAGTTTTCATATTTCAATTGGGCTTACAAGATTACAGTGGTGATGAGGATGTTGATGGAGGCTTTGAACAACGACAACGAGGCCACGATGCAGGAGGCTCTTGAGTTGTTGATCGAATTGGCGGGGACCCAGCTCAGGTTCTTCAGGCAGCAGGGAGAGTAGGTTGGGAAGGAGTGGATCTATTGGCATTAGGTCCAGGTCGGGGCGGGTGTATGTGGGTGGGTCGACACTAGATCTCTTGGGGCTGGTTCAAGGTCGGCAATGAAAGAAAGGTAGAGAGAGAGAGAGAGTGTGTGTGGAAGGATGAGGAAGGGAGAGAATGTGTTTTTTTTCCTTTTTTAATTTTTTAATGTTTTAATTTTATAATATTTTTAAAGATTTTTTATTTTTTATTTATTTCACACATCAGCCCCAATTTAATATTCCTAATTGAATTTAAATATTTTTCATGTCAAAATCCCTAATTGAATTTTAATATTACAATAATCATTTTTTAGTCCGACACAACACCAAACGTAGGTCTTCACTATTTTTACAATCCAGCTTGTTAGTCCGACGCTGCACCAAACGTAGGTCAGTACTTAATCCAGCTTAAGCCAATCCGAGCTAATCCAATACAGTCCCAGGATTTAGTCCAGTCTATGACAGTCCGCCGTACCAAACGAGCCCTAAATGGATAAACTTGTCTTTAAAAATTCTATTAAAACATAGTTGTGGGAAGTCTTAAGTTCAATTCCCTCTTCCGTTATCCTAGGCTCGCTTTTCCATTTTCCCCAACCCCAGGTGCTAAGCCCACACCTTTTGTTTGGTTAATGGATAACGGGCTATCTCTAAAGATGAGGCATTTAACAATACGATTGTGGGGTTTTGACCCAAAAAAAGAAAGAAAAACAATATGATTGTGGGGCACCTACAACAACAAAAGTGTTTGTGTGGTTAGTTGGTCCAACCACTGGGTGAGCCCAAATCCAAAAGCACACAAGTGGACAAGGCATGACACTATGCAAGGACTCACTCCTCTTTGTAATGCCCTTGTTCACTCTCAAAACGCTCTCAAGCCTCCATTTAAGTTGTAACCCTTCACAATTTGTGTTTGTGTGTGTGATTGTGATTGCTTGATTCAATCTTGACCGTTGATCCAAATTTTCACATCAACAAAAAGCAAAACCAGCAACCAAAAAAAATAAAGAAGCATAGATTTGCTAGAGGAAGACATGAGTTCCTTAATACTTGGTAAAATCCCACATTCTCTAAACGACTTCATTTTGTTTTTAAAATGGCAAGATATAAATTTACTATCCACCACCTTCTTCTGTATTAGCAACTGACCATACATAATTATGAGCTGCTGAGGGGTTGGCTTGGCATGCTATAACCTAGTCGTCTAGATAATAAACACGAAGCAAACCAAATTGGTTGCAACCAGAAGCCACCTCCTATGTCTCATTGCTTGTTGGCCGACCAAGCTGAGAATGACTTAGAGACAAACAACAAATGACACTAAATCATAAACTGTGGAGCCCACATCTTGGTTGAGGTTACCGACCCAAAAATCCCAAACTGTTTGTCTTTCAAGGCCGGCTACTAAATTTGCAGCACAAATTCATATTCCTTGAACCTTTCTACATCCAATAACAAGAAAAAACTTGCTGTTTCCACCTTAGTTCCCTTTGAGGAGGAAGCCAAATATGATGCATAGAAACATGGTGAGATTTTTTAATGTCTCAAAATGTCAAACCTCAGCAACCCATCTGCAAGAATCAGCGGTGTTTTTTTGGGGTCACATCTACGAAAATGTATTATTTTCACCTTATATATATATATATATATATATATATCTAACCATTGCTCTCCATAGAGTAGTTTATTTTGTAGGAGAGATCATTGCCCATCACCTCAAAACAAAGGGAATATTCTAGCTCAGCATAGTAAATAAAGGAACAGCCATTTTACACACTGTGAGTAGGGGAACCATCCAAGTTCCTAAGATCTCTAATCTCTTTTATTGCCTTACTCTTCTCTCCCCTCAATCTCCTCCAAAAGCTAGCAATGGAAGACTTCAATGGTTGGCTCTCTTTCCCCTTCCATGAGAGTCTCAACCACGATCTCGCCATTCGAAGGTTTTGTCCAGCAAGAGTTCAGCAAGAACAAGGAGGAGAATGGGAGGAAATACTGAATGAGATTGAGTTTTCTTCACCCTCTGAGACCACAAGCCCTCCTTGCTTGCCAGCCTCAGAGGTAGATGACTTTGTTGACAGCTTCATCAATATGGATCATTGTAGGGATGATGATATTCAATCCTTGGAGAAGCAACAAGGTTTTGATTACTATGATCAAGATGGGATGGAGACATTTTCAATGGTGGATGATATGTATGGAGATGTTCTGATGATGATGGAAGGAGATGACATGGAGATGGGTGGCTTGGCTGAGGATTTTGGAGTTGGAGAAACTAATATGGTGCCTAGTGTTGAAGAGGTGACCCATGGAGTGGACCAAGGGCTTCACTTGGTGCACATGTTGTTGGCTTGTGCTGAGGCTGTGGGCTGCAGGGACACCAAACTTGCAGAATCTTTGCTCAGCCAAATTTGGGCTTCAGTTAGTCCTTGGGGTGATTCTTTGCAGAGAGTCTCATCCTGCTTTGCAATGGGATTGAGGTCAAGGCTTTCTCTTCTTCATAATGTCAATATAAATGGTACATTCAACAATGATACTATGGATGTCTCTTTGACCTCTAGGGAGGAGAAATTGGAAGCTTTTCAACTCCTTAACCAAACAACTCCTTACATAGCTTTTGGCTTCATGGTTGCAAATGAAGCTATATGTCAAGCAGCACAAGGGGAGGAAAACCTGCACATCATTGATTTGGGAATGGAACACACTCTTCAGTGGCCATCCTTGATAAGAACCCTGGCATCAAGGCCGGAGGGCCCGCCTAAGAAGCTCCGAATCACGGGACTCGTTGAAGATCACAATGTGTTTGAACTTGAAGCCGGCATGAAAGCCCTGGTGGAGGAGGCTAGCTCACTAGGCATACCAACAGAATTCAACATGATATCAGAACCAGTAAAACCATCACTTCTAACTAGAGAGAACCTGGACTTGAGAGAAGGAGAAGCATTATTTGTCAATAGCATCATGCACTTGCATAAGTATGTTAAAGAGAGTAGAGGCTTTCTGAAGGCAATCCTCCAAGCTTTGAAGAAATTAGGTCCAACTGTTCTTACATTGGTGGAACAAGATGCAAATCATAATGGGCCATTTTTCCTTGGGAGATTCCTCGAGTCTCTTCACTTTTATTCTGCCATTTTCGACTCACTCGAGGCTAGCCTCCCACGAAATAGCCCTCAGAGGATGAAGATAGAGAGGCAGCACTTCGCCGACGAAATTAGAAACATTGTTGCTTTTGAGGGCTTAAATCGGATCGAGAGGCACGAAAGGGCAGACCAATGGAGAAGGCAATTAGGCCGCGCTGGGTTTCAAGTGATGGGGTTGAAGTGTACAAGTCAAGCAAGGATGATGCTATCTGTTTATGGCTGCGATGGGTATACTTTGGCTACTGAGAAGGGTTGCCTCCTCCTTGGATGGAAAGGCAGGCCCATAATGCTGGCTTCTGCATGGCATGTGCACAATGCTTCTTCCTCCTAGCCTCCTCCATGATATCATTTGCCGACGTTGCAGCTGATTTGGTTAAGCCATTGGCAGTCATTTTATTTTATTATTGGAAAGTAATAAAATGAGTTATCTTCTAATCAAAGATCCCAGTGATGATAGAAATTTGGTTTCTAAAGATCTTCCTAGTGCTCTCACTTGGGCTCAATACACTTCAGTTATAAAATTAGCATTGTAGCTTTGAAGATTGCTATTTGCTTGGGACCAAATAAACCAGTCAAGGTGCTCTAATACAAAGCTCTTTGAAGGCCCCATTTATAGCAAAATTGGCCTACCAAATAAGAAGTTATAGTAAATCAGAAATGTTGAAGGCTAGTAGAAAATGCATTTGTAAGAATAGTAGAAACCAACTCGCAACCGTGCATTCTCTTTGTGAAGCTAAAACATTCTACTACAATTTTGTGAGTTTCAGGGGTAGAAAGCAAAATAAAAGAAAATTACTTGAAAGGAGCCTATTCCATTCCAGAAAAAAGTGGAAAATCGTGGATCTGCGCTCCAAATACGATATCATACACACTATCTTATGAGGTACCAATTGAATGAATAAAGGTATCATGTCTAAAGCATGCAAAAACGCCACAACTGTGTTCAAATGATCATTTAGAAGCCTTATAACCCTGTGCTTTGGGTTGGCTAGCAGCTGTAGTCATTACTCGTAAGCAACCGGCGATCTCTGTGAAAGATGGCCTGGCCGCAGGATTAGGAGCCCAACACTGCTCCATAAGCACTCTCCATTCAGGATCGCAATAACTTGGAATGGTGGGTCTCAATGTGTTATTTACAATACCTCCTGCATGTATTAAAAGAAATTCAAAACACTTAAATCTGTAGCAGTGAGTTAATAATTATATACATACATACATACATGAGAGAGAGAGAGAGAGAGAGAGAGAGAGAGAGAGAGAGAGAGAGAGAGAGTAATAATAACAAATTGAAATTAAGTTAACCGTGAGGCAAACATCAGTCTTTAATGGTGCAACAATATTGACATGCAAGCTCAAGCTCAACCAAAACAATAGAGTAAAACAATCACCTATAATTGCTCCATAGTGCATGTTGGCATATGGCTCCTCGCCAGTAAGAATCTCCCATAAGACAATACCAAAGGAGAATACATCAACCTACAGCATTTTATCAAGAGTCAGACAAGGGAAGCAATGAAGTCCCTAGATATGCGAATGTACCAGGTTAATCCGAAATCATTCAGATCCGAGGAAAAAAGATATATGTTAATAAGTTTCTTTCTACACTGGAAGAAACAGAAGGAAGAGAGAACAAGAGATGAAGAACAACAAACAAACAAACAAACAAACAAAAAAAAATCTTAAGAACAACTTCACCAATTTGACATTTTTATTAAAACTAGAAAGAGATCCAGTAAGAGACTTCAATCACGTTAGCTGCAGACTGCCCTATATTTATATGGGCTAAATTGATACACACTCTATCCCTCACTATTTATCTATTTCTATTTCCATTGTAAAAATAAAACTTAAACAGAAATCTTACCTTTTCAGATACCTTAGTGCTGCTGCCATTCAGCAACTCTGGTGCCATCCATGGTAACGTTCCCCGTACACCACCAGAAACCAGGGTATTTCGCTTGATTTTCGAAAGCCCAAAATCACCGACCTGGGAAGAAACACATATTATTATTGTTACTCATGGTAAGTTGCTAACAGAGAAAGTTAACCATTTCTAGTATTGATAACTTCATGATAATTACCTTGCAAATTGGCCGTACAGGATCTTTTAGGTTCACAAGTAAGTTGTCACACTTCAAGTCAAAATGCACAATATTCTTTGAGTGCAAATATTCCATTCCAAATGCTGCATCCATAGCAATTATTAGTCGCTTGCGACGATCAAGATACCTGCATAATAAGATTAAAAGAAAGAAGGTGAAAATTAACGAAATAACTGCTGCCATTCAGAAACAGTGAACTTGAAACATACAGATAAAAATACATCAAAAGCTTAGTGTACTTTCATGATTGTATAGTATTGCCATGATGATCTGAGCGCATGAAACAAAGCAGAAAAGTATAGGACAGCATCAATGGATCATTACCTATCTTTTCGAAGCAAGACATGCCTAAGAGAACCATCAACCATGTACTCAGTTACAGTAGCAAGTGTTCCCCCTGGTCCATCTTGCACTACACCATAAAACGCCACAACATTTGGATGGTGAAGCTTTGAAAGAATGTCAGCTTCCCGCCAGAACTCTATACTCTGACAATTGGGTAAGAAATACCATTATGGCCTTGAAAAGGAAAATATTAATGTGTCATAGAAGCAACATAAATATTAGAATATATTTCCTCCACAAGCTTTTCAATAAATGTGAATTTCATTGCACAATTCAGAGGTGGGGAAGAAAGGCTACCAATCTCTCTTGCTCTGATGATCTCCCAGTGAAGCAGCTCTTATTTAGTCTCTTAATGGCAACATCACTGCCCCTCCATTTTCCATGATACACAGTCCCAAATGTACCAGAACCTAGTTCCTTCAGCTGTTCGAGATCATCGTTCTTTATCAACTATCATGTGCACAAAGAAGAAAGAATCAAAGAGATGTCAAATGGAAAGTCGATACTGTTGTCAAAAGTAGGTTAACCAATACCAAAATAACAGATCCAGTGCATTTACTAGCAAGTTTGTGTAGATGTATAAAAGAAAATGAATAACCAATTAACTGGGGGACCAAATGCTTTAACAACAGTGAAACACCTGAAGCCCATAGAGATTACTCAAAATCTCCACAGTATAATTAATGAATGATAAAACATTGCATATTAAACATTAGGGATGATTCTCTCTGTGTGTGTGTGTCCATGTGCCCAAGTATGCATGCACAAGTAGTTTTTCTTTTGGATGAGGACAATATTGAACGTAATGTTTCTTTCTTTTTTATCCCAACCTCAATTCATCCTTTCATGACATAAGATATTCACTATGCTTGCATATAATGGTTTTCCTGACATACATGTGAGATTTATTCAATTAGAAGAAACTGTGACGAAATGGGAATGAACACAAAATGATGCGATATTCTCATTTTCTGATACTAATAGGAGGGCTATTTGACATTATTATCCAGATCCAAATCCTAAGCCAAGTTCTAACAACATTGAAAATTTTTGTTTCTTAAAATATGGAGTAGCCAGGTCTCATCAGTGCAAAGCACTATATTTGTTGTCTAAATCGGGGGGTTAGGGAGAGGGAGGTGGATAGGGAAATGAGAACAAAGCAAAACTTTCTACTAAGAGCTACACCCACTCGAACGAAGTAAACTTTTGGTATAGCTTTTTCTATAGCCAATCACTTAATAGACAAATATTTCATTTAACCAAGTTAAAAAGAGAAAACTCTTATATCAAATTATTTAACATGTAAGCATCACACTCGAACGAAGTAAACTTTTTGTATAGCTTTTTGTATAGCCAATCACTTAATATACAGATATTTCATTTAACCAAGTTAAAAAGAGAAAACTCTTATATCAAATTATTTAACATGTAAGCATCACACCTGCAAGGTACTGATATCAAAATCTCCCAGAGAAGGATCTAAAGGAGGCAAACCAGCTTTTCTGCTTGCAAAATTCCCCTCCTACATCCAAGTTATGGGAACATTGTTAGCAAAGGGGCAATTTGTTAAGAAAAATGAGACCTGATCAAAAGACTACCTCATACTCCGAATCTTGCGCTCTTATGTTTTCCATCATTCCCTCAAACTGCATACTTTCGGTGTCCTTCACTTGGAGTTGATCATAATTAGAATGCAGAACTGTTGTTTCAGCTTGGGTCATTCCAGGCAAGTCTTTTTGAATGTCTTTCGCAAATTTAGGCTGAGAATCCACATGGACCATTGAAACTCCAGCTGCTATTAATGGTGTGAGATGATAAGATCTACCATCTCCTTCCACATCATTTCCAATCACAGACGGAAAACCAAGATCCTGGTCAATAAGAGAAACATCTTTTTTATCAAACCCTTCTTGTGCCAACTTCTGGAAATATGACCAGCGTCTAGGTTCATGATTTTCCATATTTAAGCTCAAACCAGTTCCATCCTTTTGCAGCAAACCAAAATCAGGGGAGTCTTCAGAAAGTACTGCCTTGGAGAATATATCAGACAGGAAATCACGAGGAAATCGTTCTTCAATATCAATAATGATGTCTCCCTCCACTGGAGTAGAAGCACCAACTGGAGCTGTTTCTTGAGAAACATCTTTAGACAACTTCCCTGTCAAAGTAATGGGCTGAGCACGGCCCATAGTATCAACAGTACTTGGATCCTTGCCAGTGGCCTCTTCCTGATTAAGCTCAGAATGATTAGATGCAGAAAGCTCCTGGTGCTTTACAGAAGGTATCCCACTTATAAGTGATCCAGCTTCTACAATGTTATTCTTATGGCTATCTTTAGGGAAGTTTGTTTCTTGGTCAGACTCAAGAATCCTATCCCTTTTTGCAGCCTCTATATTATCCACATGGGTTGGTAATGCCCGCTTTAGTTCGCCATCTGTATCTTGCAAAAGCTTTGTATTCATCTGAGAAATTGAATCAGCAAACTCTTTGTACTTCTGAAGTTGGGCAAGTCCATCATCAACAGTTTGAGCATCCACATATACCGTTGGGGTAGACTGTTCAGTCTGGGGAGCAAGGTTTCCATGTTCATGCAATTTGTTAACTCCTTCCGTGATTGGATCCTTCTGGGTGACATCAGAATGAGAATGAGTTATGAGAAACGGAGAACCATGAGAATCATCAGATTTTGATGAACGATTCAGCAACTCTGCCTGTTCCCTGGGAATTCTTTCTGAGTAGTAGACTCTTTTAGGAAGCACAGCTGGCTCTTGGTAACTGAAATCAACTCCATTAGACAAATGGTCAGCATAAGCAGGAGCAAATGCATTGCCAGATGTGGAATTATGTTCAATTTCACTGGATTTATGAACCAGCACTGGGTTCCCAGAATCAATTGATGAAGCAACCTTTTCAGGTTCCTGGTACTTTCTTTCATCTTTTGATGCTTCTTCAACAGGAAGATGGTTCATCAAATTACCATCATACAGCTGTAAAGGGACAGAGTGCTCTTTCCCCGAGGGGCGAAGTTTTTCAGGATCACTCTCTTGCTGCAGTGAACCATCACGTTTCACCTGCTTTACTGGCATCTCAAAATTTTGTTCTCTTGAGTGACTAGATGGCTGCTCTTCAATTGAACCTCCTTGTTGATTCATAATTCCATGATGAGGCACTGAAACAGTAGTTCCTCCAAATGGGGAGTGACTTGGGAGGGTATGGCCATTGTGCAACGAGTACTGCACATTTTGTCCATAATGCATCACCTGGCTATGCTGAAAATGAGGATACGTGTCATAGGCATTTGAAAAGTTAGGTAGCATTGGTTCAGAAGACTGAACGGTTCTTGATGAAACAATATTGCCAGTTAAACTTGAAGTGCCTACCTGTATTGAGTCTTTTGCAACCCTACTTGTCTCCTTCTCAATATTCTGTCCATTTAACTCATCCAAATTATTTGTTAAAGTGCTCGTCATACCAAGTAGAGTCGAGTTTTTTCTCGACCCCAGGTCCATTCCATTGACAGCAACTACATACTGAACCTCAGAATCACCATCCACACCGTGCAGACCAAACTGAGCATCATCCAGATCACTCATGGAGAACAAAAACATCCTAAGCTTTTGTGGTCCTTCTTTATCTTCTAGTTCATTCCATTCTTCCATCATATTCTGCAGATCCTCGTCGCAAGATACAGACACTAAGGCATCAAGATCCTCTCCAGGAAGCTGATATTTAATTACATGCACTTGATTATAAATTGATAAAGCTTTATGTATAAGCTCCTGCCAGGAAATGTCCTTTCTTACACGGATAATGCGTGTTTCACCTCCAACATACCTGAGCTTCCCGTCACTTGGTCGGGGTAAGATTTTACCTCCAAAGCTGCAGAGAACTTTCATTTTCATTGATGAACTATCAGAGGCTCCAGAAGAGGCATATCGATGAATATGACTATTTTCATAGCCTGATGAAGCTCTTGGTACTGATTGAACTGACGCATAGTTATTCCTGTCATCATGTAAAGATGACCTGTTTCTTTCAAACTGGTTTGGCCCTTTTTCAGCTAAAGGGAGCATTGAAGTATCTGACCCACTCTCAGACCCTGTATTACTGATTCCTAAAATTCCTTTTAGTTCAATATAATCTGTTGCATAACTTGGATCACCAACAGCATTCGGATTCAAAGGCTTCCTGGGGTTCACTCGATCAAGCATAAATTGAAGAGCAAACTCCTCTCCAGTCTGTATGGAGTAATTATGTACAGGTTTAATTTCTGGTATATTAAGGTCATTAGATCTCATATCAGTATGCATGCTGCTGCTCAGAGAGTCCTGCAAATATGACTGGGATGCAGGTTGGAATTCATCCTTTCCAGGTTCCATGGAATTGTATTGGAACTGTCTATGCGTTAATAATTGTCATACCATTGTTTGAATTTCTTCCTCACCTTAATTGGGATTAACCTCAACACCAAAATACTAACAAAAACTCATTCAATATATCGATTGCTTGCAGACAACTCCTATGACATGCAGTAATGCTGATTTCTCCAAAAAGAGAAAACTGAAACGACAAACAAGCTTCAATAAGTTTCCAGTCCCTATTATCTAGACAGAACCCAGAAGCTTCAGCAATCTTGAAAATGCTTCATTAGGTAAAATATGTATATTAGTAGATCTTTTTCTTAATTTCAGTAACAGAAGTGAAAAATATGAGGAAGCTGTGTTATCCTCCACATTTTAATTTATCAAAGAACTAGAAGGAAGAAAAAAAAAAACGCAACTTTTATTGTATCATCTGTCATTTCCTTGTAAAAAAACCAAAAATGTACAAGTCATATAGAAACTATTTTTCTAGCATGTGCGTATTGCAATATACTCAGTGTCACTGCCCATGGAGTGCTAATGCTTACATGTAACCATCAAAGTAATTAACACTGACGTGTCCACAGTTTCCACCGTGTTCATGACTTATGTTACAGTAATCACAGACCACACAAACACCAATGTTTATTGAACACACAAAAGGAAACTTGTTCTCCAGCCTCCATTACAGTCAGAATGATCTTATTAAAACTTCAATTAGATGCCTAAGTTTCTTGTATTACATTCTTTCTAATTTGTTTGAAAAGACAGATCATACTGTAAGAAGTCCTTCTTCCTATCCTATTGGAAAGGATTGTTAAATCATGAAGGCCATGCATAAACACATTTAGACCTAAAATTCTACCTAGCTTAGTTAACTAGCTTCTTCAAACCTGCTGTGATCACCTTTAGCTTTAACCAACTCTAATCACGACGCGTAGCGTATTTTCTCTATTGTATGATTATTGTTAGTCAGTTGCCCTCACTATGAGAAACCAAAGCTAAAGAACTACTGCTGCATAGTAAAATCCAAGGGAAAAAAAGAGAAGAATGGAAGGATATATCGTTCAATGTTAAGCTTGATTACTTTATTGCCGCAGAAACATCTATCCAGTGGAGGACTATTAACTCATTGAAGGAACCAATTAAAAAATTTACCAATAAAACAACTTTATTAATTATTCTCTCTATTTTATTGGATTAATAAAAAAATTCTTACCCAGTCAATAATCATAAACAAATTAAACTACCTTCAACCTGTATTCAGTGCCATGAAATACAATGCACAAAAACACACAGAAATGCATGAATATACGCATACACCAATACCAAAAAACAACTTGAATCACTCACAGATCAAAATAAAAAAAACCCAAAGACCAATACTACAAATAGATCAAAAACAATAAAAATAAATTTAGCCTCAAGTACCTGAAAGAACAATGCTTTTGTAGCTGAAAAGCTCTCACAGTATATCTTTGGTTCGCGAGGGCTTGAGTGAACCAGCCACCATTACTGTATTAGCGGAAAAGGAGGAGTCTTTGTGACTGCAGCTCAAAGAACACAAATTCGAAAGAAGGGAATAAGATTTTCCCTCACTTTCCCTCACTCTCTCGCTCTTTCTATTGAAATTTTTGGATTGTTTCGGCTTCCGAGAAATGAAACAACTGCTCATAACTCATAAGGCTTTTGCTTTCTTGTCTTTTAATTCCTGCAAAATCATGTTTAACTCATTAAGTCATTTATTTATTCGCTTTGATGCTAAGTCAAATCAGCGAAGACAGAGTTGGTTTTCCCGGATTACCCCTCTTGGGTTGCATTTTTACGTAAATTGCCATGTAAAATGTACAAGTTGACTAGGTAGTCGGCGAAGTTGGTTAAGAGGGAGGAGGACTAGCCTAAAGAGAGTCCCCATGGATCTTGTAGTGAGCTCGCATTTCACTTTCTATTTTAAAAAGATTTGGCTCAAATGAAATTGTGTGCCTACTTTCCAAGAAAACATTTTGGGGTGACACAGTGGAAGAAAAATACTCTAGAAAATCAACCCTTCTTTTCAAACTGTTTTAGGTGAGACAAAATTTATAATATAATATTACGATTCATATAGAAAGGTGACCATGGCCCCTTCAAGTAATGGGACTTCATTAACAAGTTTCTAAAAATAGATGTAATTATATTGCAAAATCTTTATGTAATGTGTTATTAACTCCCATGCATTTTAGCCTCTAACCTATCTTATAAAAATAAAAACTGTTGGATCTTTGCTCATATTTTTGGGAATGTTTTCTTTATTTTCATTTTATTCATGAAATACATTGTACTTATGTCCAAAATTAATGCACGATCCTTTTTGGAGCTCTTGCATATTGTGTTGATAGTCTACTTATGTCCAAAACTACTCCCTTCAAACTTAAAGTTCTAATATTTCGGAGTTAGTAGGGTGTAGGTTAGTTAGTTGAGCTCTTTCACATTCATTCATGTGGGCAGAGGTTCGAAACCCCAGACACTTAATGAATATATTTGTGTAAATCCCCCTCCTCTAGTCGCTTGTACTAAAAAAACAACTTAAATTTCTAATGTAAACCATAAATCTTGATTTTAAAAAATACATGTAAACCAATTTATGAAGAATTATTATTTGACTACGATCACAGGCTCCCAAAGCCGCAAGCTCAATGTAGGCTTGGGCACATCCTACCCCAATTCACTCCTTCACTTAATTAGTAAATCACGTGACGCCGCACGTGACATTAAATTTCCAATCTCTTAGATCACATCGCACGCTCTCTGCCAATTTAATATTCACCTCCTTGTTCTGAATATAGTCAAGATATTAATGAATACATGAGGATTCTATCAGCGTTCCATTGAAAATAACATTTATAGTCAAGATAATTACATACTTTTTTAACCTTTTTTTTAAAAAGAAGCTTGGAATTGGCCATGGACGGTCAAGATGTCCTCCTCAGCAATTATATTTGAAGAATCTGGTCGGTCCAATTTGTCATTTTTTTCTTGGAGCTAAAACAATGTCAAAGTATTCAAACCCAATAAGAATTTTAAAAAATTCCCATAAAAAAATATAGAAGGAAAAAAAAACAGACGGCTTGCCAATCATTTATTGACCATTCAAATTAATTCATTAATTCATCCTTTTTCTTGTATTTAGCATATGTTAAAGAATATATTTGATTCTCAATCTTGGCTTGCAAAAAGAAACAAACCGACCCAAAAAAAAAAAGGTTGGAGTGTTGAATGGTTGAGTGATGGATGGTCAATAAAACCTTTCTGTGGTCAAGGCTTATCTCACAAGAAACAATTGGTAGAATATTTGCTTCCACCGCCATTGTCAAATTTGACATTTTGTTTGCTCTTGAGGCCCTTTGATTGTCCTCCTCTGGCTGTTGGGCCTTCTTTGTATGAGAATCAAGTGGGCTTAGCTAGACCTCGAGGAAATAGAACCTCGGATACACGGATAAACCTGCTTAAATTGCAAGCTTTTTGCAAAACGGGAGAGGGAGAAAATAGAACCTCGGATACAGAGATAAATCCACTTAAACTACAAGTCCCTTAACGTTTGCTTCAGTTTTTCAGTACTTTCTTTCAAGTACTTCAAATATGTGAGCAGAGTATGCATGGTGGCGTGGGATCATTAAACCAACCCACATGAGTACCCTGAATCAATGATGAACTCATTCATATCCAATGTCAACAGTTCGCTAAGTCCAAGGCCAGAGACTAGGCATTGATTGAAGAACCTCTCTTGTGTTTTCTTCTGTCTCATCATTTTAGTCATATTTTACAAACTATGGACAAGCAAGATCTGTACATAATTAGACAGAAATTTAGCCTTTTCACAACTTTTATTATCTTAACTTAGCTTGTAACGCGTTTTTGTGTCTCCTCCAGTGTGCATCTTTTACAGATTTTTTCTCCAGAAATTCTATTTCCTATATTGCCATTGACCAACAAATTTGACAGTTCACAAAGCAAAGTGTATGATAATGCAATGAGGAACAGGAAGTCTTTGGTTTAATTTCCCCAAAAAAGAAAAGAAATCTTTGTTAACTATGTGGTTTTGATCTGTCCTCAGTTTCCAAGAGATCAATACTTTAATGCATTATGCCAGAGACATCTATATATTCTGCTGTGGAAAGTACTTTTAGAGGGCTTAGTTGCATTGCTTTCAGTCACATCTACAGAGAAAGCATGTGCTCCACATCCTTTTGGAAAATGTAAGCTGGAAAGTTAAAAAAGATTTTGAATATTCTATTAACCATTCAGATTGACTGAGACTTGGATACATAGTTTCATGCCAAACCAATAATTTTTCAGTAAGATGTATATTTCTATTTATATATACTGCCAGAGCTATGTTGTTTGTACAAGCTTCTTCAAGCTTTCTGAGGTTTGAAAGCCCCAAACATGGTTGAGATTTTAGCATACAGAAGTTTGGTGAAGCTGTTGGCTTTATGTCATTTTATTTCTTTGGCAGCTGTCGTGACAGTTGAAGCTAGAATTCGGCATTACAGATGGGAGGTGAAGTATGAGTACAAATCTCCAGATTGCTTTAAGAAGCTGGCCATAACCATTAATGGAGGAACCCCAGGACCAAAAATATTGGCACAGCAGGGTGACACAATTGTAGTTGAGCTTAAGAATAGCTTGTTAACTGAGAATGTAGCAATCCACTGGCATGGAATTCGACAGGTAGTTTCGTACTCTCTTGTTCATTTTCAAGTCAGCATTTGGATATAAAAAAATTTAGATGTGAACTTTTTTGTTTGCTTTCGTTTTCTGTATATAAATTGCAGATTGGAACACCTTGGAGTGATGGAACAGAAGGTGTGACTCAATGTCCTATTTTTCCAGGAGATACCTTCATATACAAGTTTGTTGTGGATAGGGTGAGTTTCCAATGAGTAAACTTTTATATTGTTTGCAGGGGATTTTTCTGGTCAAACAGTCTGGTATGTTATGTTGCTAAACTGCCAATCTAAACCGTTGATCATGTGAATTCATGTTTCAATTTACGACACTAGATTGATAGTTTGACAACATCGCGTGCTACAAATGTGAGAAGAAAACATTGCCCATTGTTTACATATCCGCACCAGCTTTGTGAATATGTTTCTGATTATAAACAATGTTTTAATTCATCATACAACAATTGTAGGCAGGGTCATATCTATACCATGCACATTATGGAATTCAAAGGGAAGCTGGGTTATATGGATCCATTACTGTCTCTGTTCCGAATGGAGAATCTGAGCCCTTTGCCTATGATTATGACAGAAGCATTATCCTTAATGACTGGTTCCACAAAAGCACTTATGAGCAAGCTGTTGGCTTGTCTTCCATACCTTTTGTTTGGGTTGGGGAGCCTCAGGTAAATGACTATATTCATTTATTGAAATTACATATGGACTATTTTGCATTGTTGATAATTCAAATTCCATTAACTTTTCAGTCACTTCTGATTAATGGAAGAGGGAGGTTCAACTGCTCTCTACTAGCAACTTCTAGCCTAGAAGTCGGAGTCTGTAACACAACAAACCCAGAATGTTCTCCCTATATTTTGACAGTCATCCCTGGCAAAACTTATCGGTTAAGGATTGGTAGCTTGACCTCTCTATCAGCTCTCAACTTCCAAATTGAGGTAACTTAAACCTCACCAAGTCTTTGAAAGTTTCAAATGTGTAGATATTATAAAGCTTGTCCTTGTTAGTAACAAACTTTTTTTTAATGCAGGGTCACAATATGACTGTTGTTGAAGCTGATGGGCATTATGTGGAGCCATTTCAGACTAAAAACCTATATATTTACTCCGGTGAGACATATTCTGTCCTAGTAATAGCAAACCAAGACCCATCAAGAAACTACTGGGTGACTACAAATGTAGTTAGCAGAAAACCTGCAACCCCAACTGGCTTAGCAATCCTCAATTATTATCCAAAATACTTCAAGAAATCCCCTCCAACTCTGCCAACCACAGGCCCTCTATGGAATGACACTGTACCAAGATTGGCACAGAGCCTTAGTATCAAAGCCCACAAAAGTTTCATTCACTCCCCCCCTCTCACTTCAGACAAAGTCATTGTGCTTCTCAACACACAAAATAAGATAGATGGGTACTATAGATGGTCCTTAAACAATGTATCTTTCTCTCTCCCCCACACACCTTACTTGATAGCTCTAAAGGAAAACTTAAACTTAAACCATGTGTTTGATCAAACCCAACCTCCAGAAAACTATGACTTCAAGAATTATGATATATACGCTGTTGCCGAGAATGTAAATGCCACTTCCAGCAATGGCATATACAGGTTGAAGTTCAATACCACAGTGGATATTATACTGCAGAATGCAAACACCATGACTGTGAACAATAGTGAGACACATCCATGGCATCTCCATGGGCATGATTTTTGGGTGCTGGGCTATGGAACAGGCAAGTTTGACATGATGAAGGATGTGGGAAAATACAATCTTGTAAATCCAATCATGAAGAACACTGTGCCAGTGCATCCTTATGGCTGGACTGCTTTGAGATTTAGAGCTGATAATCCAGGTGTTTGGGCTTTTCATTGCCATTTAGAATCCCATTTCTATATGGGAATGGGAGTGGTTTTTGAAGCAGGGGTGGAGAAAGTGGGAAAGCTGCCTTCTTCTGTTATGGGTTGTGGAGAAACAAAAGGTTTCCATAGGCCATAGTTCTATAAGTTATTAGTTCCTAAAGAAAAGAGCAAGTCATTGCCCCATATATCAATCATATTCAATTACACCCTGGTTGTTGAAGTCCTCAGCAGAGCTTCTACATGTACTGATTTAAGATTTTATAGATTTTTTTTTTCTTTTCATATTTAGATATTACTGGAAGCCACTACTTTCTGTAGGCTGATGGTCATTGCTTGGAGGTCATTAGTTATAAAGAAAAAATGTTATTGCATTTGGAAATTTATGAGGTTACTTTTGTTCATAAGATGCAAACTTATGATTGATTTTTCATAACCTGATATTTTTTGTTCAACTTCCCAGATTATAGCCCGGCCTGTAGATACATTCAAGATTTTTAAAGTTCGTGACTAAATTGTAAGACTACCCCTATCATCAAATTAGGGTTACTTTTCAATTGGATGAATCAATTTTCATTGGACTCAAATGTGACTGAACCTATGGCAAATGAAGCAGAACTATCTGCCTTTTGAGAAAGCAGACGCTTAAAAGTGCTATCTTTTGTACTTCAGCTCACACAGTTTTCGCAAAAAAATACAGAAAAAAGAGTAAAACTCTTCAAAAATATTACAAAAGCAATTCTACATGAGAACCAAGTAACAGCATTCACTCAATTCATTTGAGTTTTTCAAGAATGCTCTCACTTAATGCAGAGGATGCAACCCCTTGTCATCAAAGGTGGCAAGGTGGTTTTTGTCAGCTTACATGATAGTGCAGCTCCCTTGATCCCTACAAATATAAGGCTAATTCATCAGTATACAAACAGAAGATTCTGAGTTTTTAACTTACAAGTGGAACGGACGTACTTAAGCTTCTTCGTGTCTTCGTACTTGCCCAAGGCTTCCTCAAACTTGAGCCACTGTGGACCTGAATCTTGAAGATTCACGTTCTTTGGTCCCAAGATATAAGCCTGAACAACAAACTCTGGAGTTCTTGACCTGCTTATGGCATACATTGGTCAGTGATATTATCAACCTTAGGAAAGACATTAATTTCAGTGATATTAAACAGACTCACCTTCCTTCATACTCCACTAACCATACTAAATAGGCTGCACCAAAGTACATTGACACAAATGGCATGGAAAGATCATCAGCAGAATGAATTGTGTATGCCTTAAAGCCCATCTCCCTGCACACAAAGAGAAAGTTCAAAGCAAATACAATTATACAAAGGGGGAAGAGAACACCAAATTATATTTATTCATTCATAACAGAAGTCTTTTGTTTCTGGGGTCAAGAAAATGATAGTTCTTAAAGGAGTTATTTGATCTGATATGAATTGAATTGACCCCATTTTGCATGGAAGTTCTTTCTCATTCATTTTCTAGGCAATTTAAGGCGCTGTCCAAGCTCAGCTCAAGACAGACCATTTGTAAATAGGTGGATTTACCACCAGAAACAACCATGATGAGTCAAGATAGTTATCTTTCAAGCTAGGCTCTCTATACAGATGGATTTTAAACTCTTTTCCAATTAAGAAATTTAGTTCTGATTATGAGATTGACATACGTGAAAAGCCATAAAGCTGTAGAATAGTCGATTCCCATTATTCCAGTACGTGGTCCAACGCCATTCAAGAAACGCAAACTAATAACCTCTGCAAGAGCACCAAGAACTGACTGCAAAAAATAAATCCCAAGAAAAGAAGAAAAAACAAAGTAAAATACACTGCGGAGAAAGACAAAGAAGTGATGACTGAGGTGAGGGCAAAGGTAACAATGCTTAGGAAACTGAAAAGGGAGAAGACTGAAATGACAAATGGTTTCATGATCTTCCGGGATTTTCCTCAAGAGCATTCTTTTAGACAAATGTGCCTAAACAAAAAATTTAGGCACACAAAAGTATCTCATTTACAGAAACCGGACTTCACAAGTTAGAAGTTACACTTACAGCTTTGATTGGCTTTGTATTAAAGTGTTTTGTGAGTACGATATCTGCAACTGCCTGCAAGAAGTCAATAACATGTTTTGTGGTGACATGTTTCGCATTTAATATAATCTTGATTTCATTGACAGCACTAACAAAAAAGAATTCCTGAACTTCAAACCATGGTCTTCATTCTAAAAATTCGTACCTTCAGTTCTACACGAGAAAGGTATGGTCTTTTCTTGTCATCAAGGGAGAATCGTACTTTTCCCCTTTTCTCTCCAGTTGTGGTCCACTCTCTAGCGACGTCTTGATGATTCCACATTTCTGCCATGTCTTCTGGAGAAGCTCTGGAGTCCCAGTAAATGTGATGACCTGATGAAAAGCTTCTTGGCTTAGTAATATAATAGAAATAAAGTAAAGAAATTTCTCAACGTATGATATGGAATATCTCAGAATTCTTGAAGAATTCTACATGCTTGGAACTGCAATAGATTAAAGGAGAAGCAAAGTTTCACCAAACATCAGGTATTAAAAAATAAGTACTCAAAATCATTTGTAACAGTAGCTCCCTCTGTAACTAGAAAAAGGAGAAACCTGCGTTGTGTGGTGCGGGTGGTGCAGCATGAGCATGAGGAGGAGCATGAGGAGGAGCATGAGCATGAGGGGCTGCTGAAGTAGAAACCTCATTTGGAGATGGACGGCCTTCAAAACTTTTTCTGCACAAAAGAAATACACCATAATCAGCTCTGGAATATATATCTGACAAGGATTTAATGCCTGTTTCGACTTTTCAATGAGACTTCATAACATGTTCACCAAAACATAACATCCTTCACTGCACAACGATTTCTAAATTGGCTTCAATACTTCTTCACCAAAATTTCAAATATTTATACAATTGAGTGGAAAATTTTTCGTATACTGTTCTGAAAAATACTGTTGTAAAATGCTTAAAGCAAAGTTCCAGATCATAGTGATACAGAGAAGACAACAACCTGGATGGAAGACTTTCCTTGACTGAAAGATACCGTTGCCAATATTTCAAAGTTGATTTGTGAGTTGCCTTTTTGGTACCACCTTTATATGCCCTAACTACATATTCTTCACTTCTTTCTCTGCAAACAAAGACTGAAGCATCAATATCTCATCATGGAACTAACAATGGTAATTATCTTAATTACTTAACATCTACACGTAAGACACATGCAGAGGATCACAAAAACCATTGGAAGATGGACCCAACCAAGTCCACATTCGTACTAGCTGCATACAACCTAACACGAAAAAATTATATATTTTGCAACTTACTTTTGATCATAGCTTGATAACCATTTAAGATAAGCGGCACCAAAATATACATTTACAAAAGGCTTGAACAGAAGATCTGGATTCCCTTGCACTGCATATGCCTGGTAGCCCATATCACTGCAAGCAAGTTGCACTTTCAACTTCATTGCAGCAATATAACATAAAAAGTAGATAAACAACAATGCTGCTCAGTATAAGAGTTATGTGCTTAAAATGAAATCTGTGCATATTTTCGGTACCTAGCCAGCCAGTCAGCAGTTTTTGGTAAAAGTTGCATGATCCCTGCAGTGGTGGACTTAGTTTTTTTATCGTACCGGGTAGCAAGGGGCTGTCTATCACTTTCAAGGTCAGCAATAGCACGAATCATATCCTGCAGCAGAAGTAGAATGCAAAAGTTAAGGAGGAAAAAGGATCTCCAGAAGAAAATCCAAAGCTTAAAATTTCACTCTCTTTAAGTATTATTTTCATACAGAACAGAGTTATCCCTTTATAAACATTTAGAGTGGAGAGGTACCAGAAACCCCAAATATAGATGGTCATAGCAAACAACAAGTTTTCAATCCGGAACAGAACATAAACTTCTGTGTTGCCAAACATGTTCGAGGTTAGTTTTGTTCAAGAATACACGAGTCCTGCATCGGAAACTTAATGAAATAGAAAGTCCCATATATTAAATGGTTTCACTCCTAATAACATCGAGACCTTTTGTATAAAACCTCACACCTGCTATACATGTGGTTAAGTTGGGGACAATATCAATGTTCCTAGTGGTGGGCCAAGGGTCCGTTCCTCTGAAATCTTAGCAAGTTTTGCACTATCAATCATGAGTAGAAGATAGAAAATAGGTATATCATTCAAAGTAAGATCACAATCATTTTGTTATAGAGATTAAAGATGACAACAATGTGGATTGCCCCTCAATGCCATTGATTGCATTGACTTCACCGTGCTGTTAACACAAGAACAATCTGCCTGCAATGTCTCCGAATTGAAAAAACCTTGCGCGTGCAATGTAGGTTGGTGGGGTTGGTGTTTACTAACAAAATGCGACAGTTGCATTCTCAAGAAAGAGGAAAGTGACAATAAATCAAGTAACATGAACATTGTTTCTACTCAGGGCTTTGGGTGGCCATGCTATCATCATAGACCAACCCAGACATCTCGGTATCGAATTTAGTGCTACATATATAGTAACATGTAAATCTCTAAACTAGCTCCTCCCACTCCACAGAAAACATATCAGAGAAATCAGAGACTGAAAGGATAATAAAAAGGGGAGCAGACGAATCTGTTCTCATCATAGAAAACATACGGGATCTATTTGGTTAGCAAAGTGCCTGCGGATGGTGATCTCAGCCACAATCTGAAAAAGAGCCATACGATGCAAGGTAAATTAGACAACAGATTCAGAAGCAAATTACCTGCGTCTTAGAATCTCTAAGTCAAATCAAAATATTCCAAAAACTTTTTGTCTTCAGTCTTTTTTTTTTTTCTTTTTTTTTTTTTGGGCTATCAAAAAGTGTTACCAGAATGATACTTACAGTAATAAAAAGGAATGTAAAACTTCTTAGCTATCAGAAATTCAGTGAAAAATCTCCAGTGAGAGAAATATGTTGATTTATGAAGTGCAACTTATACTAAGCTAGTAACTAGGATTTCCTTCAATGTAATTAATTACATCTGCAATTCACCTTCATCTCAGTCTGTGTCAAAAAAGGCTGTCCATCGGGATCGCGTGAGAGATGAACTTTCTGTCCTCTGCTCTCTCCAGCATCTAACCATTCAGCAGTTACACAAGGACTGCTCCACATTTCTTCCAAGTCATGGGAATCAACACAGTCTTCCCAATATCTAAAGCTGACAGCCATCCCAGCAATATTTCTGGATCTCTATCCTAGCATCTGAGAAAAAAAAAAAATGTTTCAATATCATATCAAGTGCCATTACATAAATTTTTTGAAAGACAATGGAAGCAAAAGAAAAATATGTGCACTGTAATTTATTTAACATCCACTCCATACAGAAAGTCCTATAATCAAGAGAACATATTACATCAGATTCCATGCCTGTAAGCAAGAAAATTAAATCCAATTCTGTGCAATTCATTGCAGCCTTAAACAATTATTCAATCTATTTCATCCATAACACACTAGAATTGGAAACACAAATCAAACACAATTCCAGCCTGATGACTTCCCATGCCCAAACCAAATGAACCAACCTCATAAAAAAGGCAGCCAATTTTCGCCATTGCATGTAACAAACAATCCACATAATGTAAAAAATAAATAAAAAATTTACCACCCAATCAGCAAGATATAGTTTAACATAATCAAATCAGGAAACCAGAGCCCCCATGACATACCAACCCATATACATAAATACATAGAAAGACAATGTGCACATGCAAACATATTACACATGCATATGTAAAGCAATGATCTCGTATCATATACGTGACATGTCATGTTGTTCGACTGTGAATTAAATATTTATATATGATTGTATACATGATTTTGTGTAATCAAAAATTTTGGTTCACGGTCTGGAGAGAAAAGAGGCAAAGAAAAAAGTGTGGATTGGATTACCAGCAGCAGAGGCGAAATGAAGGAAGAAATAGTTTCCTTCACCTCCCCCTGGGGCTGATGCTAGAGAGAGAGAGAGAGAGAGAGAGAGATAGAGAAGGAATGTTTGTGTGTATTATATGAAATGAAGGAAGAAAACAGAAGAAGATGGACAATTGACCATTGTTGCCGGGAAGTTCTGTGGCAATGCCACTCTTGGTTGGCAGAACTTGTTAGAGAATGACACTTGGCGTTCCAAGCATAACCAATGCTGAAAATTTCCCCCTTTTCTTTTCTTTTTTTTTTAAAAAAAAATTAAAAAATTAAAAAAATTTAGTGCATGCCAACAAACTTACAAATATGGAAAGGAAAAAGTTTAGTAAGAAATCTTTTCTATGAGGGACAATTTTACAATAGTTCATTATTCATATTGGTCCGAAATGAGATATATACTAAAAACATTGAGGTAGAAATACGTTAAATTACTCTAATTTATGGAAAAAGAGATGGAACTCGGGTGTAAGGGAACCGATACACTGACTTACCCACGTGGCTTAACCCAAATATGTGAAATTGAATGAAATATTGAGAGAAAGATTAGTGAAAATGAATATAAAATATGAGAAGAAGTTCCCTATAAAAAAAAATATGAAAGAAGAGCTAGTGGATCCAATACTCAGGCCCAAACTTTTAAGAAGAATGAATGGATCTGTCCATGGCTTTTAAATACTCACAGAGAGAGGGAATGAAGAGAGATAAGAAAAGTTGACAAGAGGTATAGAAAACACAAAATGAAAAAAAGTATCAAATGATCTTTGGTGCTACGATTTATTTTTATCTCCATTCTTGCCTACCTCTTTATCAAAATCTTCATCTCACTTCCCACTCATAGTTTTCGTGTCATGATTCTGGGTACCCCTCAATCAATTGGTTTATAATGATGATCGACTTAACCTTTCCTTTCTTTAAGCTCAAGGTGACCACCACATTCGTTTTGGTCTGTTGAGTGCCAACCATCATTTGTTCTAAAAACAACTTTAATCCCTTGAGTAATAGATAACCCAAATGTTGATTTCTTCTTATATATATAGGCATCTAATATAATTATGGTCGAAATATAATCAACTACTCTAAGGTATGATTGTCACATTGTTCTATGGTGTTACTAATTCATGGGTATTGGCAAAGTCGATATTTTTAAAATTTTAAGTTAATATTAATTAAAAAATAAATATATATGTTATAACAAAAGAGAATTAATTGCACTGCGTGAAGATATAACGGTGATACCAACAATTTGTCCTCGACGTTACATCTTCCAACAACTTTGCTAAGCGGTTTGGGATCCATATTCTTTAAAGCTGTTGAGGCAGCTAGAGACCTAATCCCAAATGGAAGTATGCTATACCAAAATCCTCATATCAAAGTTCATGGACAGATTTGACAACCACCACAAAAAAAGTTACAGACAAATATGTCTTACTTTGCTTAAACAAATTGATTTAAAATAATAGCTCGTCTCTCTCTTCTCATGTTTCTTCTTATAGAGTTGTTGATAGGTACCATCAACAAATTTCTATGATGTTGGAGATTGGCATCATGCGATAAAAAAAACCCATTAGCATCACCCAGGTGTTTTGTGTAATAGTCCAAACTTGTGCGGTTGTGCCAAAGAAAATGTTACATGTGATACCTATGTCGAGACATCAGACAGATCATGTCATTTCACAAAACAAATAAGCATTAGTTGGCACATGTGCCTTCCGGCTACCACCTTTCATCTTTATGCCAAAAATAAAGATGACAGGAATATTGTCGCCCACGCGCACAGGTGATGTTTAACTATTAATGCATCGGTGTATAAGTTGACTAACTCACAAGGCAGTTCTCAACCACTAATGTAACCGAGTGCATGAACAACTAATTAGTATGAGTGATTCTCAGCTGTTGATGCAAACCGACTAACTGATCACACTCTTTCGTAATGGAAAAAGTTAGGTTGGAGAAGTTTTCTTCCTACTTCTAGGGAAGACCACGTGCATAGCTGTATTGGGTTGTTTTCAAGCCTACCTACCACAACACATACACGCCAAGGCAAATGCCAAAAGAGTACTATGCCTAATGCGACGCTTAGATATCACATTCAATAATCAATGTCAGTAATTTGTAATTATATATATAATATATGCTTTCCCCTACCCTACTTCTATAATGGACGGTCCATACTTTGAAACCCCCCGACCAACATAAAATAACAAAAAAAGGTTAGTCACTTGAGTTTGCACTTGAGTGCGGTTCGGACTTGAACGGTTGGTTAAGTTAGGAAGTCCGAAAACCTAAATTGAGTTAAGGGGGCAAATTACTGGTTGGCGATAGGGTTGCTGGGGGAGGGGAGTGGCTATAGGTTTGGTTCAGTGTCTTTGTTTGTTCGTTTGTTTGTTTTTTCTTTATTAAAAAAAAGAAAAAAAAAAAAGGATATGGAGGGAATCGAAAGCTATGTACATGTTTAGGGGACAAATTACTAATTAACCGTTGAATTAAATGAGTTCAAATCTCACGATGCAAGGCGAGATTAGGGACTGGGTACCAAATGAGTAGTGAACTCCTAAAACAAAGTTACTATAATAAGAATTGAACCATGTGTATTGATATCAAATTTTAAACTACTCATCGACCTTTTATTTTTATTTTTTATGGGGAGCTGATTTTTTTCATTTCATTTTTCTCTACTTATACTCATTTTTTTGTTCTTTCTCTTTCTTATTCTACCCTTACCTTACATTAAAGTTTTCCTATTCTATCCTTAGCTTACTCTTTCTCTGTTTTTTGTTTCTTTGGGCCACCTTGGGCTTCTCTGTATTTTATTGTCTTTTGCATTAAAATTTGTTTCCTTTAAAAAAAAAAAAAACTATGGATGTAAAAAAAAAAAAATAATGTAGGATAATGGTAGAATAAGAAAGAGAAATAACAAAAAAAATATGAAAATTAATTAAAAAAATAATAAAAAGTAAAGGGAGTATAAGTGGAGAAAAGAGGAGTTGGAAAATCAGCATCCTTTTTATATATAAATATTATAATAAAATAAATATTAATAATACAACAGAAAATATAAAATCAAAACCCCATAATTTATCAAATTACTAATTAAACATGAGAGAGGTTTAAAACTTCATTCAAATCATTAATTAAACAAAAGAACTTGATAGGTTTAAAACCATTTTGAGTTCTAGTTCTATTCGTGCTTTTCTCTCCAACGTGCTTGTACAAGTTTAAATTTCGAGTTAAAATATATTGCATTCCTACATCCAATCATATTTAGTTTTATTTTGTTGAAAACCATTAATTCACCAACAAAAAAAAAAAGCCATTATTTTCTTGATTGTTGTCACTTGATTCTTAATTGGTGGCTAGGAGCCCTACCCAACTCTTGGCCAGATGCAAAAGTTTTTCTAATTATTTTTTCTGCTTTTTGCGTTGAATGAATGACTCCAATAAAAAATAATAGTTTTTTTAGTATTTATTTTTTTTTTGGTGACCTTTTATTATTATCATTTTTAGTTGCAAAAGACGAACTTACTGTCCTAACCAACCGGTATAAACAACGCTTTCAATTATTGTTGCATTAAGCACACACTTATCTAAAGGATCAACAAATTTTTTATTTATTTTTATCTTGAGAATGTAAATATAAAATTAAAATCTCTTTAAAACAAAATATTAGAAAAGAAAAAATTCATGTAACTTTCTCCAATAGTAGAAAACCAACAGCTAACTTTCTGCAATTGTAGAGAAATGCAAGCAACAGCTGGGGCCTGGGCATAGGAGACAAAGGAAGAATGGACCGGGAACGTGGACCGGCCGTCTGTAGACCGGCCAGAAAATCTCAAAAAAGAAAAATCCCAAAAAGCCCACACGGGTCCGACGTGGCTTTCGAGGATCTACTTTATTTATTTTCGTGATCTTTTTCTATAAAAGTTTAATATTAAAAAAAAAGCAAAAGACGCATTTGGTTCTGGTGGGCTGTTCGTAGTCTCCAAAAGCTGCATAAAAGCTTTTCGTTTTTAGGGTTTTCCATTCCATCTGCTTCGGACGAAGAGAGAGTGAGCGATAGAGAGAAAGAGAGCTCTGAGTCCGTTGAATCACTAAAAAATGGCGGCTTCTTCTCTGCTCAGATCTACAGCCTCAGCTCCGTTGATCGAAGCCTCGCGTGCTGAGCTCGCGGCCTCGTCCTCCGCTTCTTTCAAGGTCTGTTTTTTACTTGCCTCTGCTCCCATGGTTGATCAACCAACTTTTTCGAAACGGTGTCGTAGTCTTCCAAACATTTGGGTATTTGGTTGTGTTTTGAAAACAGAGGAATGAAAAATGAGGTCTTGAATAAATTGTGTTTTGGTTTTTAAGCTTACGTTTCTTTGGTTTTTTTGTTTATGATTACTGTTGATTTGTACCAGTTTCTTTTGCAAATTTTAAGGCTTTAAATTTCGGCGTGTAGTTTATTTTCTGTATGCTAGAATTGTTTCTTTTATGTAAAGAACAGTTTTTGTTCTTTTATTTGGTGATTTAGTTTTCTTCGCTTTAAAAAGGTTTGATTTTTTTTTTTCCAGTTTTTTTATGAGTGCAAAATACCACAACTCACTAAAACAATGAATAACAAATACACTTTTGTTTCGCTTTTTTGGTTAATTCTCTTTTATCTGTTATTCAGGTGTCAAGCGTTGGATTTGGTCGCAATCTGAGCCGTCCAAAGGTGCAATCAAGCATATTTGGCACTTCCATCCCAAGCGGCTCGTCTTCTTTACAGTTGAGCAACCTAGTCTCAGTTTTTAGTTAATTTTTTGGGTTTGCTATTTCAGGCATTGTTATTGTAATTGACTGTGATATATGGTCCATTTTTCAGGATATGTAGCGCCAGGAGTGTCCAACCTATCAAAGCCACAGCCACTGAGCTACCACCCACAATCCAGAGTAAGAACCAAACAAATTTTCAACATCACATTGATTTGTATAGCTCTGAAGCTTACTCATGATTTTTTTTGTTTTGTTTAGGATCAGGGTGTGGTGGGAAGACAAAGGTTGGGATCAATGGTAAGTTGATTTAAGTTGTGCTTTCTCTTGTTTGTCAGTGGGCATGGATGATGTTTTTCTTTGTTTAGTTTAAGCTTGTTTTCTTAAATGTTAAGTTGTTTGTCTAGTATGTCAGTATTACGGTTATTCTTCCCATGACCCCCTTTCATTGTTTTTGGATGCTCGTTAACTGTATAACTGCTACTCTTAGTACTGCTTGATATATCAATGCCCAACTCTCTATTTTGAATCTTAAGTTTGTTTGTCTATGATTTCAATACTACTGCTGTTCTTCCCATTAGCTCCTTTCATTGTTTTTGGATGCTTGAAAATCGTATAGCTCTTACTCTTTGTATGTTGCTCGATATAGCAATACCTGACTTTTTATATTTTACTAATGCTTAGCTTGTATTTTTGAAAGGATGATTTTCTGATGACTTGTTCGCTTTAGAAAATGAATTTTTGGTATATGATGACAACATATAAGTACTGAATTCATGCAGGGTTTGGTCGGATTGGAAGGTTGGTTCTCCGAGTAGCAACCTCTAGAGATGATATAGAAGTGGTTGCGGTCAATGATCCTTTAGTTGATGCTAAGTACATGGTAAGGAATAAGAATGATATTTATTTACAATTTGCTAATATCCTGGGATAATTACGTAGCCACCAGAGCCATACCTGCACTACATGTTCTTTGTGTTTCGAGATTAGAGTGGTATTGATTAGATTTTGTCATCCTTGTTTGGGTATATGGAAGCATGCATTCTGCTTCTAATTCAATTTTCGATTTTTTTTTGTTTTGGTACTTAATGGATCAGAGCCATATTGTAGAAAGTGTTGCACATAAATTAAGTGAGTACTTCATTGAATGTGTGTGAATGGTTTAAATTGCACTGTTTATCTCACTTTTAGTATCTACATGATTGAACTTGAATATTTAAAATTGTGGATATCTTTGTTTGCTTTGGTTATATTCACGTTTGTAACAAACTTAAAAAGTTGATGATTAGTTTCTTGGATATTCATTCTGCTCCTGTCCTCTAATCAGTATTGAAGTTAATTAATGCAGGCAAGAATGCTTGTATGTTCTCCTTTATTCTTATTTTCTTGTATTTTTATCTGCAGGCTTACATGTTTAAGTATGACTCCACGCATGGAGTATTCGACGGATCAATTAGTGTTGTTGATGATTCCACCTTGGAAATAAATGGGAAGACGATTAAAGTTGTGAGCAAAAGGTAATGTCCTAGTGATTTTCAATAGTAATCTAAATAGCTGTTTTATGTTTTGTAGCATGTTCTGTAGAGAACATTATGAACACCATAAGTTGGTTTTTTAATTGAAAACAGTATCTGTATTTTGGGATTTCATTTCTGAACCTTATCCAGAGATCCTGCGGAGATCCCTTGGGGTGATTATGGCGTTGAGTATGTTGTCGAATCTTCTGGGATTTTTACAACAGTTGAGAAGGCTTCATTACATAAAAAGGTTAATTGCCTTGAGTCAATTTCTTGCATTACATTGCTCGTTACTGTCACACCAAGTTGACCTTTGATTGATTTTGCTTTGCAGGGTGGTGCAAAGAAAGTGGTAATATCAGCTCCGTCAGCAGATGCACCCATGTTTGTGGTAGGAGTAAATGAGCGTACATACAAGCCAAATATGGACATCGTTTCTAATGCAAGCTGTACTACCAACTGCCTTGCTCCTCTTGCCAAGGTTTGATTGCATCCTGACCAAATAGTCTGTTTTATAGTTCTATTATTTCAGCTTTCTTCCTGCATTAGCACTTTTAGCAAGCAACTGCCTCTTGTTATATCTTGCCTCATTAAATTTATTGTGCAGGTGATTCATGAGGAATTTGGTATTCTTGAAGGTTTGATGACAACTGTGCATGCAACTACAGGTTTCCTCTCTCTCTCTCTCTCTCTAGAACACGTGCATGTGCACATTGTTTATCACACATTATGCGGTAAACTTATTGACAGTTTTACTTGATCAGCAACACAAAAGACAGTTGATGGCCCTTCGATGAAGGATTGGAGAGGGGGCCGAGGAGCTGGACAGAATATCATCCCAAGTTCAACTGGTGCTGCAAAGGTACCTTCCTGAAAATAGATTAGGGGCACTTTTCTCAGTTATTTTATTTACTATTTAAATCGATAATTACTCATGATTGATTTACATATTTATTTTATGGGTCTAATGGTACCATATTTGATTTGTTCCCTGGAATTGTAGGCTGTTGGAAAAGTTCTACCAGAACTGAATGGAAAGCTTACTGGTATGGCCTTCCGTGTCCCAACTCCTAATGTATCTGTGGTGGACTTAACTTGTCGACTTGAGAAGACTTCTTCTTATGAGGATGTCAAAGCAGCCATCAGGTATGCATTCTGCTTGTTGTGTATAGTGTATACCTTTATGTTTCCCCCTTTCGATAGCTCAGTCACCTTTGATATCTTATATGAAGGTATGCTGCTGATGGGCCACTTAGAGGCATCCTTGGTTACACTGAAGAAGATGTAGTATCCAATGATTTTGTTGGTGACTCAAGGTAGGTTTTTTTTTTTCTTTCTCCAAGCTTTTTTTCAACATAAAAGCCAATAGTAGCATGAATCTTACAGGTCAAATTGAGTAATTAAAAGAAAAATCATCTTATCATCTTTGGAGGTTATTTTCTTATGTGATTTTTTTGGCCAACTGGCATATATGTGCTGTCATTTTTGGCTGATATGAAAGATTTAAGATACTTTTATACTCATTACACAAATTAGGCTGACTTTGTTCTGGAAGGGAAAGTTGTCTTAGTAAGGGTTGAACCATTATTTCTTCCATGCGATTTCACCAGTTAACAATGATTTTATGAATTATGATTAAAAATGCGTGATCTTTTGCTGAATTGATTTATTCATGCATGAAGGGCTTATCTTTAAATCATTCCTTCAATTTCCAGGTCCAGTATATTTGATGCCAAGGCTGGGTTAGCACTTAGTTCTTCCTTCGTTAAGCTTGTTTCGTGGTACGACAATGAGTGGGGATACAGGTAAAGAATCCATCTTTTACACTTGCATATTCACACATTCGGCACTTGGCACGCACTAATGCAAAGTTTGTTGGTTCTATTTGGTTGTGTATGACCAATTGTGCTTTCATTTTTGGTACAGCAACCGAGTTTTGGACCTCATAGAGCACATGGCATTGGTGGCAGCATCATAAGTCTCGGTCGCCGAGTGCCACCACAATTTTAGAGCTTGCTGTTGCTACGAGTTTGGTTGAAGAGTAGTTATACAAATCCCTTTTTTTATCAACGTTGAGATTTAGTCGTCACATAATTCTATGTGAAAATAATGGAAATTCGATTTGCATGAGCTCTCGGCTTGTTTGGGCCAATGCATCATTTGTACTGCATTATAATATACAGCTCCGTTGAAGGAGCTTTCTCCTTGAGCTCTGCCCAAGAAGCCTCAACTTGAATGGCATTGGAAACAAATGTTAAACAGGAAGAAGGGTAATTATGTTTTCTTGCGCATTTAAAAATGAAATAAATTGCTCTTGGTAACAATTTGTAACTGATTTTTTTTTTCTTTTCCTTGTAAGTGATTATAAGTTTTCCCAAAAACTTATAATAAGGGAGAAAAAAAGAAAATTTCTTTATTTGTATCCCAAAAACTTTTAATAGGCATGGTGGCATTATTAGTTTCCAAAAAAATATAGTCAGTGGGTAGTTGCTGATTTTCTAGTAGTGCCGATACATTTAAATTTTCAGTTGACATATATAAAATGCCCATCTTGCAATTGAAACCCAATTGCATCATGGAAGAGAAAACTTGATTTTTTTTAAAAAGAAACTTAGCAGAGGATAACAATGCAGAGGCATGGAAACAAAGTCATTTCGAATGGATTTTTTTTCCTTTTGGTCCCTCGAAATAATATAACCTAAATATGCTGGTGACGTGGTGAACAAACATGAATGATAATGAATCTCTCTCCTTTGCAGCAGATTATAATTTTAGTGTTTCCATGAGCTAAAAGACTTGGTAAGAAATAATTTTAGTGTTTTAGTTATTCCAGTTAAATAAAGAGTCTTTATCTAAACCATGTATGCATATTAGTTTTGGGGTTTTATCGTATCATCAAAGGGTTCCATGTGCTAGAAAACTTTATAAAAAATGCATACATGGTTTAGAGCCGTTGGTATGGGTAGTGAGCCCTTCGAGTCACCCTCTTGTAAATTAGATTAGTTTAGAATAATTAGACTATCGCTTATATTTTTTTTATAAAAAAAACTTAGTAAAAAGAACTTCTAAACTTAATGTAAACCATAATTGAATTAACTGGAATATGAACACAAAAGCTCTGAGTTACAGTTTATAATGATCTAGTCCTAGTCATGAATACATTGAAAATTGAAAGCAAACCTGCTGCTGGACCTCAACTAAAAAACATGTGAAGAAATCCTACGGAACAAAAAGGAAGCAATTTGATATAATTCGGACAAAGTGCTGACAAATTCGGTCCAAAACCATGACATAATCGACACTCGGGAAATCATCGAAACTCGATTTAGAAATAAGGTTTGGCAGGGAAATCTTCAAGGAACGTAATTCGTAATTTGAATAGCCTCAGGAAGACTTGGAATCTCACTGAAATCTGTTGTAATCTCTCAAGAAACCTATGAAGAAATTTGAGTAATGTGTGAAAAAGTTTGTGTTCTTGCACAAGCTTTGATCCCTCTTTATATACTGCATATCGATCGTACCACTTTCCTATTTCAATTTGAGTGAGTGAATCAAATCCTATTTCAATTTCCTGTTTTGAACTCCTTGCGGGACTAGGATTGCATTGGGCCACTTTCCTGTTTAAGAACACTTTCCCTATCTATCTATTTAAAAAATGAAGTCACAAACTAGGCTGCCATAAATTCAAGACCAAACAAGAACTCATGGCAACGTTTGAAAGCTCATCATTTTGCTGATATTCCTGCTCTGAACACGTATCTTAAGAAAATTAATGATCATTTTGTCTAATCAGCTATGTTCAAACTTCAAATCACAATGGCCCTTGCGTTCGTCACCAAAACTGTGCTCATGTTTGCAAGAATGAAGGTTTCAGCAGCGGCCATTGCCGAGGGCTTCTCCTACTTCGAAGATGTATTTGCACAAAGCAATGTTAATTGGTTCACGGTACTGGAATTGTATATTGCTCAGAATCATTTGAATGGTACTATTCCACTCTATTTGCAACGTGCAAAACATGATAGTCCTTTCTCTGAGAAGCACCAAGTTATCAGGAGAATTTCCTTAAGCATGAAATTTGACTATAGATGTTGCATACAAGAATCTCTCAGGTAAATAATAATAATTAAGTTTTGGTTCTTCTATTTTCATCGCAAATAGTTCTTGAGATTTGTGAAATTATCACATTTCGTCTTTAATATATTTTTGCATGACATTAATGATCCTTAAGGATACTCTCTATTGGATACATATGTATAGAAGTTGAGTATAATAAGTGGTGCAAGACACATACTAAAACTTGTATATAGACTATTGACCATTCAAAATAAAACCCAAAAAAGAAAGAAAAAAGAAACAACAAATAACTTATCCGCTCGCTAATGGATGCTATGGAGACCCTCAAAGTCTCTGCTGCATATGTATTAATTCTCAAACCTACCGGTCACCAAAGACTTATATTTGAATATCCAAGATTTTCACATCTAAAAGAGTATATAGCCGATGGATGTAAGTCGTTGTCCAGGGAAGGAGCCACTGGATGAGAGTAGGCTTTGGCCACAATGGTCGTAATTGATGCGAAAAAAAAAAAACCAAAAATTGTGAGACTCTTGATTAATATATAGGCCAATTAGTCTAGGAGTGTATGAGCTTTTATGTGCTTAAACTCGTCACGTTATATATGGAGACTAGACTAGAAAACTCCTATCTCACGTTGTTTGAAAATTAGGGTGGAACAACATTTGATGTAAACACCATTGAAATTTGGCATTTGATTTATTTTTCTACTACATGTTTCACTTACCATTAAAAAATGAAATAAAAAACTTAAAACCCGTTTGTGTCGAAATAAGAGTGAATATTTGGGCATAATATAGTAACCGTAATAAGAGTGAATATAAGAGTGAATATTTGGGCATAATTCAGTTTCAGGGTCTAAATACAAACCCTTTGGCATTACATTTTTCTTTTTTTCTTCTACATCTACTTACCACAATAACTTAAATTCAGGACCTGGACCGTTGATTTTGGGTTTCATTTTTACACGCGCTAGCAAGCAGCCTTGTATAAATGCATGCATCATCGAGTCCACTTCTTGTGTGCTCATCTTCATCAAATTCAGAAAACTTGATTCCAAAAACAATGAAAATCCATCACCTCATCAATATTTCTCACTATTTTCTCCTTTCGTTGTGCTTATTGGGTATTGGACTTGCAACCAGTACTGCTGTGAAGGCGAAATCAATATGCATTGAGGAAGAAAGGAAAGCACTTGCGAGCTTCAAACAAGATTTTACTGATCCCTCTGGTAGGCTTTCTTCTTGGGTGGGTCATGATTGCTGCAACTGGGAAGGGATTTCATGCAACAACCGCACCGGTCATGTTTCCCAAATGGATCTCCACAATCCATATCTAGATTCCACGACTGAAGAAGAGTGGGACGAGTTGGCTTATAACAAGTCTTGCTTGGGGGGTAAGATAAATCCCTCTTTTCTTAGCTTGAAACACTTGCATTACCTGGGCTTAAGTTGCAGTAATTTTGAGCAGATCCACATTCCTAACTTCTTTGGAAAGCTTCAAACTCTGAGGTATCTCAATATCTCATTTGCAGAGTTTGCAGGAGAGATTCCCCCTTCTCTTGGTAACTTGTCAAACTTGAACTATGTTGATGCCGGTTGTTATTTATCTCTCTCTTCCAAAATACATTCCAGAAACTTGAATTGGCTTTCTCATCTCTCTTCCCTAAAATACCTCAATCTCAATGAAGTGGATCTTCATGGCAACACAAATTGGCTGCATATTGTTAACATGCTTCCTTCCTTACTGGAGTTACACTTGTCTCATTGCGGATTAGTAAGTCATCCCCTATCTCTACAGAGGATTAACTTCACCTCACTTTCGGTCCTTGATCTTTCATTTAATGATTTCAATACTTCTTCATTTCCTAGCTGGATTTTCAATTTTACTAGCCTCAAAAGACTTGATCTAAACAGCAATTCTTTCGGTGCTCATTTTCCAGATGAACTTGGAAATCTCAAATCTCTTGAATACCTAGATTTATATCAGTTAGGGCTCAAAGATAGTGGAGTTCCCAGGGTCCTTGGAAACTTATGCAAGCTAAAGACATTAAGTCTTGGGGGGAAACAATTTTAGTGGTGGGGGGATTGAAGAGTTTTGGGGGAGTTTGTCAAATTGTCCAAATAATACACCAGTATTAGAGTCACTAGATTTGTCTAGGTGCAGGTTGGAAGGCCAATTGCCGGCCTCCTTAGGAATGTTAAAAAGTTTGCAGTATTTGTACCTCTCTGATAATCAAATGAACGGGTCCATTCCACGAAGTCTAGGACAACTCTCCGAGCTAATTCGCCTCGATCTGTTTTGGAATTCTTGGGAAGGCAATATAACGGAAGCCCATTTCATTAATCTCACCAACTTGAAAAGGTTTTCAATAGGCCCCGATTTAGATGACATAGAGAAGCCCATGTCCCTCGTTTTCAACGTGTCTTATGATTGGGTTCCTCCTTTCAAGCTCCTCCAAATTGTTATTACCAACTGCAACGTAGGTCCTAGTTTTGGTGTATGGCTTCAATCTCAGACTGAACTGGCAGATGTCTTTCTTTGTAGAACTGGAATATCAGATTCTATACCAGAGCAATGGTTGTTGAAGCTATCTTCCCAACTTGAACATTTGGATTTATCTTACAACCAATTTCGAGGTAGGCTTTCATCCAACAAATTGATGAGATTTCCAAATTTAAGAATAATAAGTTTGGATCATAATCAATTTGAGGGCCCACTCCCACTTTGGTCCACTAATGCCACCATCCTTGATCTCGAAAGCAATTTATTTTCTGGGCCAATCCCCTCTAATTTTGACAAGCTGATGCCCGAATTGAAAGAATTGTATCTTTCGGAGAATCATTTGAATGGAACTTTTCCACCTTCTATTTGCAACATGCAAGACCTGACAATCATTTCCCTGAGGAGCAATCATTTTTTCGGAGAATTCCCTGACACATGGAGTTCAGAGAGCCATATACGGATTGTAGATGTTGCCTACAACAATCTCTTTGGTAATATTCCCACTTCAATGGGAGTATTAAATTCTCTTGAAATATTGAAGCTCAACAACAACAATTTTGGCAGTAAGATTCCCGATTCTTTGCACAATTGCTCTGTTTTAAAAAGTATCGATCTTGGAGACAACAAATTATTTGGGAGCATACCTCCATGGATAGGAGGATCAAATGTATCCATGTTCTACATGCTACGATTGCGATTGAACTTTTTTACTGGACATTTTCCCAAATAACTATCTGGAGACAACCATGCTGACATTAAAAGGACAAGAACTCGTGTATAACACCACTCTGATGTTGGTCAAGAGCATAGATCTTTCATCAAATTTTTTGGAAGGTGAAATCCCTGAAGAGATAGGTAGCCTCATTCTATTAGGTACCCTGAACTTGTGGAGAAATCAGTTGACTGGTAAGTTCCCCTCAGAGGTTGGAAATATGCATGGGCTCGAAACTCTTGATCTCTCAAACAACCGTCTTTCAGGACAAATTCCTGAAACCCTTGCATCTTTAACATTCTTGGCGCACTTGAATTTGGCTTCTAACAACTTGGTGGGGAGAATTCCTTCGGGCAACCAACTTCAAACGTTCACTGATCTGTCCATTTATATGGGCAATCTATCGTTGTGTGGGGTTCCTCTTCCAAGAAAATGCCCTGAAGATGACACTTTTACTGCTACAAATGCAAAACCAAGTAATGAAGATGGAAGTGATAAGTCGTGGTTCTATGTCAGCATGGTACTTGGCTTTGTCGTGGGCTTTTGGGGCGTTTTTGGTACATTACTTGTAAAGAAATCATGGAGGTATGCATATTTTCGATTTTTTAATGACACCAAAGATAAGATTACACTAGCATTTACGGTGAAAGTGACTCGTATGCAAAGAAAGTTTTGTCATGTTTAATAATGTACTATAATTTGACCCAATAAAACAGTGTAATGCATGTGTGCGTTTTTTTCTTGTGAAATTTTTAAATACCAATTTGGTTTGTTGTTTTGACAAAATAATAGTCCATCAATCATTTTTGGATGGGGTGTTTTTAACATGACCTTAATGAGACTCAAAGCTTAATTTAGTCTAGCTTTTTTATTGGGATTCATTTGAACCTTGTTTGAATTTGATTAGAATAATAAATAAATAAAAACTCTTGCACTGTTGAGCTACATAAATAAATCAATTTAAAGTCACAAAAACTCTTGCACATAATCGGATACCCAAAATCGAATAGAGCCACTTGCAACAGACAACGTTTCCTGCATATCCCCAGAAAGCAATTCTTTTTGACGACTGTCTTTCTATGGGTCCAGTAGTAGCACGTTCTGCTCATTCTCTGGTTACCAATAACCTTTATTAGTTTGAAATTTGAATTTATCCTGGCTTCCTTTCGATGCTCATTTTCTAGATGAACTTGGAAACCTCAAATCTCTTGAATACCTAAATTTATCTCAGTTTGGGCTAAAAGATAGTGGAGTTCCCAGAGTCCTGGGAAACTTATGCAAGCTAAAGACATTAAGTCTTGGGGGAGTTTGTCAAATTGTCCAAATAATACACCAGTATTAGAGTCACTATATTTGTCTAGTGGCGGGTTGGAAGGCCAATTGCCGGCCTCCTTAGGAATGTTAAAAAGTTTGCAGTATTTGTACCTCTCTGATAATCAAATGAACGGGTCCATTCCACAAAGTTTAGGACAACTCTCCGAGCTAATTCGCCTCGATCTGTTTTGGTGTATGGCTTCAATCTCAGACTGAACTAGCAGATGTCTTTCTTTATAGAACTGGAATATCAGATTCTATACCAGAGGAATCGTTGTTGAAGCTATCTTCCCAACTTGAAAACCTGGATTTATCTTACAACCACTTTCGAGGTAGGTTTTCATCAAACAAATGGGTGAGATTTTTGAATTTAGATACAATAAGTTTGGCTCATAATCAATTTGAGGGCCCAGTCCCACTTTGGTCCACTAATGCATCTTACTTTGATCTCGAAAGCAATTTATTTTACGGGCCATTCCCGTCCAATTTTGACAAGCTAATGCCCAAATTGAAAGAAATGTATCTTTCGGAGAATCATTTGAATGGTACAATTCCACCTTCTATTTGCAACATACAAGACCTGACAATCATTTCCCTGAGGAGCAATCATTTTTTTGGAGAATTCCCTCACGCATAGAGTTCAGAGAGCCATATACGGATTGTAGATGCTGCCTACAACAATCTCTCTGGTAATATTCCCACTTCAATGGGAGAATACTTGAAATATTGAAGCTCAATAACAACAATTTTTGGGGTAAGATTCCCGATTCTTTGCACAATTGCTCTGTTTTAAAAAGTATCGATCTTGGAGGCAACAAATTATCTAAGAGCATACCTCCATGGATAGGAAGATGAAATGTATCCATGTTCTACATGCTACGATTGCGATCCAACTTTTTCACTGGACATATTCCCCGACAATTGTGCAATCTTCGCTACCTTCACATCCTCGACCTCAGCCACAACAAATTTTCAAGTACTATTCCCAAATGTTTCAATCATTTGACTTCTCTCGTTCGTGCTGTTTCCAACATATTCCACGATTACTATCGGGAGCCAACCATGCTGACATTAAAAGGACAAGAGCTCGTGTATAACACCACTATGATGCTGGTAAAGAGCATTGATCTTTCATCAATTTTTTGGAAGGTGAAATCCCCCAAGAGATATGTAGCCTCACTTTATTGGGTACCTTGAACTTGTGAAGAAATCAGTTGACTAGTAATATCCCCTCAATTGTTGGAAGTATGTATATGCTCGAAACTCTTGATCTCTCACACAACCATCTTTCAGGACATATTCCTCAAAGCCTTTCTTCCTTAACATTTTTGTCCCACTTGAATTTGTCTTATAACAACTTGGTGGGAAGAATTCCTTTGGGCAGCCAACTTCAAACACTCAGTGATTCCTCCATTTATATGGACAATCCATCACTGTGTGGGGTTCCTCTTCCAAAGTGTCTGGGTGATGACACTTTCACTGCTACAAATGCAAAACATAGTAATGAAGATGGAAATGATAATGGAGCATTGTGGTTCTATGTCAGCATGATCCTTGGCTTTATCATTGGCTTTTGGGGTGTTTGTGGCACATTACTCCTGAAGAAATCATAGAGGTATGCTTATTTTCAATTTTTTGACGACACCAAAGATAAGATAACACTAGCAATTGCCTTGAAAGTGGCTCGGTTGCAAAGAAAGTTTCATCATGTTTAGTAGTGTATTTTAATTTGACCCAGTAAAACGGTGTAATGCATTCTATACACATGTTTGTTTTTCTTGGGAAAATTTGGATTAAGTACCAATTTGGTTTTTTATTTTGACAAAATAATAGTCTATCAATCATTTTTGACAAAATGGACCCTACAAGAATGTCCATCAAATAAGCGTATTTATAATTGAATGGTATATCAGTCAAAAGCCCATATATTTATAATTGGCCACAAGCTCACCAATAAACCACTACTATTAGCAACCGCCCTGGGTCACCCACCACATTCGCTAATTGGTTACAAGCTCACCAACAAAGTCCATATATGTCTTTCTTGGGGTCTAGTAGGAGCACGTCCCGCTAATTATATAGTTATCGCTCCTTAATTAGTTTGAATTAGTCCTGGATTAGCCGTATATTGAATCTTGCACATTTTTCAAATACAACAACCTCTCAGACAAACAATAATAATTATGTTTTGGTTCTGCTATATGTAAGATCCTACATCAAATAACGGAGAGGGGGTGATGTGCCTTATATGTGCACCCCCTCATCCATCTAACACGAGGCCTTTTGGGAGCTCACTGGCTTCGGAGTCGTAGGAACTCTGAAGTTAAACGAGTTGGGGGCTAGAGCAATCCCAGGATGGGTGACTCACTGGGAAGTTGCTAGTGAGCTCCCAAAAACAAAACTGTGAGGGCAGAGAGGGTGGCCAAAAGCGGATAATATCGTGCTACAGCCTAGCTGATCCCAGGATGTGACAATTTGGTTGAGTATGATGGTTTTGAGATGCATGAGATTTCTTGCATGGTTTTCTAAACAGTGGGGTTATATTACGTTGGCTTACACTGAACTAAATTTATTTTTGTCCACTCAAAATTTTCTGTTTTGCCCCCCCCAGAGAGAGGGGGGCCTAAAGCGGACAATATCGTGCTACGGCGGAGCCGATCCCGGAATGTGACAATTTGGTGTCAGAGCCACTCTGCCATGTGGTGCGAGTGTGCCGACGAGGACGTTGGGCCTTTAAGGGGGGTGGATTGTAAGATCCCACATCAAACGACGGAGAGAAGGTGATGTGCCTTATATGTGCACACCCGCATCCATCTAGCACGAGGCCTTTTGGGAGCTCACTGGCTTCGGAGTCGTAGAAACTCCCAAGTTATGCAAGTTGGGGGCTAGAGCAATCCTAGGATGGGTGACTCATTGGGAAGTTGCTAGTGAGCTCCCAGAGACAAAACCGTGAGGGCAGAGAGGGGGGGCCTAAAGCGGACAATATCATGCTACGGCGGAACCGATCCCAGGATGTGACACTATATGTTAGCATGGCACCTTATTTGTAAACAAGTTACGGTTTGATAACATAAGGAGTATATATAAGCGAAGGCTAGCAATTGCAATAAAAAAAAGTGGCTCCTTTTCAAAATAGCATTTGTGCCGAAATAGCATAAATAAAAGGGAATATTTGGGCATAATATAGTAGCAGCATCATAAGTATTAAAGAAAACATTGTGGCTCTGTCAAGGAGAAATAAAGAATATAATCATGCAGAAGGAAGAAGCCAGCCAACTAGGGGTGGGCACTCAAATCGGCGAACCGGAAATTTGAGCCGAACAGCACCGAACCAAACTGGAAAAAAACCGAATTGACCAAAAAGTCAACAACCGGTCAAAAACAGAACCAGACCAGTTTGGACTGGTTCTGGATCTGGTTTCATGTCTTCAAAAATCAGACCGGCCAAACCGAACCGGTCAAATTAAAAAAAAATATAAATTCAATATATATATATATATATATTTTTAATACTATATTTTTAATTTCACTAAAAAAAAAACTAATATTTATCCAAGTTCAATTTCAAAATCTCTCTCTTTTCTAACTTTAATATTTATATTTTTTATATGAAATTGAATAATTTGTTAATTTTCAAGTAAAAAAATAATATTTCAGTTAAGAATTGTATTAAAAATAATTTTTATAATCCGGCTCAAAACCGAACCGAAATCGGTTCAAACTGAACCAGACAGTTTTTGAAATTTTTTTATAAAAACCAAATCGAATGAATAGTACTGGATCGGTTCTAATTTGAGGCAAAAATCGGTCCAAACCGAATCGTGCCCACCCCTATAGCCAACCATGCATTTGGAGACCATTTCTCCGAAATCGAATTACAATTTGAACAGCCGAAAGGTTGAGTACAGTTTACATGTGCATGATTGGACTTGGAAACTTGCAAAATGGGTTGAGAAGACCTAGACATGGAAACTTGTGTAACCTCAATCCCTTTCTATCAAAGAAACGGTGACAAGGAAATATGGCAATAGAAACACGAATGAATTGTTGGAGTATTTTGTGAGACAATATTCTAGTTTTTATAAACTTTATTTATCTTTTTATTTGTGTTATTTTATGACTTAAATTTGGTATTTATTTGCATGAAGTTATTTATTAATTTTTAGCAAATAACACTATTTTTAGAACAAATATTCTGTTAACACTTATCACCTGGTTTAACGACCATGCATGCAAGTTGTTGTGCCGGGTAGGATCGAAAAAATTTCCTTCCGGCAACAACGGAGAGCCGAAATTTTCTCCGTCTTTCATAATTAAAGGTCTTGTGGTATGGAGCTTTTGCGTCCTTGTATTCTGTCACGTTATGGTGATATTAACAGCATCAAGAAAATGCATTTAACTCCATCTACTGATTGGACTGGCAAACTTGCAAAATGGGTTGAGGACCGTTTATTTTGGGTTTGATTTTCACATGACCTTAATGAGATTCAAAGCTTAATTTAGTCTAGCTTTTTATTGGGATTTATTTGAACCCTGGTTTGAATCTTACATTGGTATTGCCTTACCTATTGCTGTGATCATAGAGTTTCTGTGTTCTGCCTTATCTACTGTTGTGCTCATAGGGTTTCTGTGTTCTGCCTTACCTACTGTCATGCTCACAGGGTTTGTGTTATGCCTTATCTACTACCATGCTCATAGATTTCTGTGTTCTGCCTTACCTATTGCCTTGCTCACATGGTTTGTGTTCTGCCTTACCTATTGTCTTGCTCACATGATTTCTGTGTTCTGCTATGTGCCCTATTTTTTAGGATTTGCTCTTGTTTTTATACTGCGAACTTTGCTTTAGTTTGTCACTTGTTTCACTCGTCGTTGACGAAAAGACCTTCTCTACAATTGGTGCTTCTCAAGTATGGTGTTCTGCGACTAGCTTGTCAAGTTGGACGTGCAAAATATCTTTGCCCCAACTTGAGGGGGAGTGCTGGTGAGTCCACAGGTGGGCACAACACACAGGTCACCAGAAAAGTTGGCTCCGATGCCAAGTCAAACAATATGGGTAGAATATTTTTCAAGTTATATTTCATTCTCCAAAATGAGGTATTTATAGTACAAGGATGTAATCCTAGTGGGGTCAAACTAGAAAACAAGATAAAAACCTAATTACACAATATCTATACAAAAAGGAAAGAAATATAATCCTAATAAACTAGAAAATAAATATGCTAATTAAGCTAGGATGTCGCTAACATAAAATATTAATAAAAACTAAAATATTATAATTAAACAATGTATTTACTTGTTTAATTAAAAAAATATAAAAAGAAAAAGGATTTGGGGACAACATCATTAATCATCCATGATATCCTTGCTGAACCGTTTAATTAAGAAAAGAAAAAGATATCATCATGAGTTAATTTCTTTCCACCACTCACTCACCATATATAATAAGTAGTGAGAAGCTTGGCATTGGCTAGCATTTGCCCAACTAACCACTTTCTCCGAAATGGAATTACAATTTAAGCAGCCAAAAAGTAGACTATAGTTTAGTCAAGAAAATGCATATAATTCCTTGTACCTGATTGGACTTGCAAACTTGCAATATGAAATAGGAACATGTGGAGTTCCGGCTGAACGCTCAAGTAACTCAAATTCATCCCGAATATAAGAACAACACCTAAACGCAAGCATATATAACCCAAAATTTTAACTTATATATGCTTATATTTTGGCATCTTGAAGTTGAAATGGACAAATTGTAAGATGTTCTTCAATTTTGTTTCAATATTCCTATTGGGAAATTTAGATTTGCTACGAACCCATCATGGAAGGAAATACTAGTACTAATACATGAGAGTTTTTTTTTTTTTTTTTTTTTTAAAAAAAAAAAATTTATGCAAACGATATTGGACAAGGGAGATTCAAACACATAATGGGATGGAAACATGAGTTATGGAATTTTTTTTGCTTATAAATTGGTGAAGTAGGTTTGCACAAACACAATACTCACTAGCAAAAAATGGGAAGTAGGACATAAAAAAGCATAGATGATTAATAGTAGGAAACTTGATAATTCTCATTAATTCATAATATCAGGCACTATTGAGAGAGACGATAATATATTAAATTCACAAACACTACACGAATGCTAGGACTCGAATCCATGACCTTTTCTGAGGGAGCAGTTACGGCAGTTAATATCAATACATATAAAAGTGTACGGTGGCATGAATTGTAAATATATATGAATGTGCACCCGTTGAGTTGAGGTGCCACTGCTATTGCTAGACCGCTATTATATTGCTAATACGATATACATTCGATTTTCACAGGGTCTGTGTTTTAATCATTTGTTTTAAATGCGACTTGACTGACTCATTGTAAATTCAAAGACACAACATAAAATTTAATAAAATATACGCTAAATATGTTAGCGAGATCCTAGGTTAATTAGGATATTTATTTCCTAGTTTATTAGGATTATATTTCTTTTTTTTTTTTTTTTGTACAGATATTGTGTAATTAGGTTTTTATCTTACTTCCTAGTTTGACCCTACCAAATTTACATCCTGAAAATATTCTATCTATATTATTTGACTAAATAAACATTACAATTAATTCCTTCTTCTTTCTTTTCTCCGAGACCATATCCCTTAATATATGCTTCAGTCTCCTAGTCTTTGTCAAACTTCATGGTACAGAATATCTTCCAACGTCTATTATTTGAATTTGTTTAACAACTGACTCACTGCAAAACTTGCATTGCAATTGAAATTTCCAAGAAATCTGATTTTGGATTAGAGTCATAATTAATTTCATGGCCCATTCCCACTTTGGTCCAGCAACAATGAGATCCGCCTTGAGGTCCAAACCACTTCTTTATTCTGTTGGTCCAATTCCGTTGAATGTGGACCAACAAGTTCCACGATTGGTTGAGAATCATTCAAATGGTACGGTTCTACTCTATTTGCAATGTGCAAAACTTGATAGTCCTTTCTCTGAGAAATACCGAGTTATCAGGAGAATTTTCTTAAGCATGAAGTCTGATTGTAGATGTTGCATACAACAATCTCTCAGGTAAACAATAATAATTAAGTTTTGGTTCTTCTATTTTTATCGCAAATGGTTCTTGAGGTTTTGCAAAATTATCACTTTTCGTGCTTAATGTGTTTTTGCGTGACATTAATAGTCCTTAAAGTTACTCTCTATCGAATAAATATGTATAGAAGTTGAGTATATTAAGTGGTGAAAGACTAAACACATGTACACGTACCAAGACATATCTAGACTATTGACCTTATATATTTATATATATATATATATATATATGTGTGTGTGTGTGTGTGTGTGTGCGCTCGTGCGCTAGCTTGAAACCATGAATAACAACCACCCATTCAAAACAAAACAAGAAAAACAAAAAGAAAAAAGAAACCACAAATAACTTATCTGATTGCTAATGGATGCGATAGAGAACCTCAAAGCCTTCGCTACATATGTATTAATTCTCAAAGCTATCGGTCACCAAAGACTTATATTTGGATATCCAAGATTTCCACATCTAAAAAAAGTACATAGCCCAGTGGATATAAATTCTTGTCCAAGAAAGGAGCCACGTTGATTCATATATAGGAGCTTTTATGTGCTTACATTTGTCACGTTATCTATGGAGACTAGACTAGAGAACCCTCTATCTCACGTTGTTTGAAATTTCAAAGTGAGACAACATTTGATGTAATAATACCATTTGGCATTTGCATTTGATTTAATTTTTCTACTACATGTTTCACGTACCTTTAAAAAATGAAAATAAAACTGAAAACCCATTTGTGTCGAAATAACATAAATAAAAGGGAACATTTGGGCAGCATCATGAGTATTAAAGAAAACATTGTGGGTCTGTCAAGGAGAAATAAAGAACATAATCATGCATAAGTAAGAAGCCAGCCAACCATGTATTTGGGAACCAACAATAACTTTCTCCGAAATCGAATTACAATTTGAACAGCCAAAAGGTTGAGTATAGTTTAGTCGAGTACAGTTTACACGTGCATGACTGGACTAGCAAACTTGCAAAATAGGTTGAGGAGACCTGGACCTAGAATCTTGTGTATCCTCAATCCCATTCTACTATTGTGTCCAACGGGGCATTATAAAGTCATATTTAATTAGCCATAATATTAACATTGATGACAATGATAGTGATGAGGACTCAAGAAAATGCATTTAACTCCATCCACTGATTGGACTTGCAAACTTGCAAAATGGGTTGAGGACGGTTGATTTTGGGTTTGATTTTTACTGTGGTGTATCCTCAATCCCTTTGTACTGTGGTGTTAAGCTATGTGAAGACTAGAAAGCCTCCTCGCTCACGTTCTTTGTAATTTCAATTGACATAGACATCATATAGTGCAGAGACAGGGAGGGAACCATGGCCAAACTGAACAATTACGCGTACCTGATTGGACTTGCAACCTTGCAAAATGGGTTGAGGACTTAGACCGTTTATTTTGGGTTTGATTTTTACACGCGCTATCGCAGCCTTGTATGCAACCCCACCTAAACCACAACTAGCAACCACTCTCTGTCTCTAGTGGTCGGGCCATTTGTCTGGCACTGCCACGTTGTTTGTAATTTGAAGGTGGCCCAGTAGCACAGATGGTGAAAGTGAAGAGAGAGAACCGTTTGAGCAGCAAACAAAAAGTAGAAAATCTGAAGATAAATATTCAGTTTCAGGGTCTAAATACAAACCCTTCGGCATTACATTTTTCTTTTTTCTTCTACATCTACTTACCACAATAAATTTAATTCAGGACCTGGACCGTTGATTTTGGGTTTCATTTTTACACGCGCTAGCAAGCAGCCTTGTATAAATGCACCACTTCTTGTGTGCTCATCTTCATCAAATTCAGAAAACTTGATTCCAAAAACAATGAAAATCCATCACCTCATCAATATTTCTCACTATTTCCTCCTTTCGTTGTGCTTATTGGGTATTCGACTTGCAACCAGTACTGCTGTGAAAGCGAAATCAGCGTGCATTGAGGAAGAAAGGAATGCACTTTTGAGCTTCAAACAAGATCTTACTGATCCGTCTGGCAGGCTTTCTTCTTGGGTGGGTCATGATTGCTGCCGCTGGGAAGGGATTTCATGCAACAACCGCACCGGTCATGTTTCCCAAATGGATGTTGCCTACAACAATCTCTTTGGTAATATTCCCACTTCAGTGGGATTATTAACTTCTCTTGAAATATTGAAGCTCAACAACAATAATTTTGGCGGTAAGATTCCCGATTCTTTGCACAATTGCTCTATTTTGAAAAGTATCGATGTTGGAGACAACAAATTATCTGGGAGCATACCTCCATGGATAGGAGGATCAAATGTATCCATGTTGTACATGCTACGATTGCGATCCAACTTTTTTACTGGACATATTCCCCGACAATTGTGCAATCTTGGCTACCTTCACATCCTCGACCTCAGCCACAACAACTTTTCAGGTACTATTCCTAAATGTTTCAATAATTTGACTTCTCTCATCCGTAATGTTACCATATTCCCAAATTACAATAATGAGCCAACCACGCTGACATTAAAAGGACAAGAACTCGTGTATAACACCACTCTGATGTTGGTCAAGAGCATAGATCTTTCATCAAATTTTTTGGAAGGTGAAATCCCTAAAGAGATTGGTAGCCTCATTCTATTGGGTACCCTGAACTTGTCGAGAAATCAATTGACTTGTAAGATCCCCTCAGAGGTTGGAAATATGCATGGGCTCGAAACTCTTGATCTCTCAAACAACCGTCTTTCAGGACAAATTCCTGAAACCCTTGCATCTTTAACATTCTTGGCGCACTTGAATTTGGCTTATAACAACTTGGTGGGGAGAATTCCTTCGGGAAACCAACTTCAAACGTTCACTGATCCGTCCATTTATATGGGCAATCCATCATTGTGTGGGGTTCCTCTTCCAAGAAAATGCTCCCAAGATGACACTTTTACTGCTACAAATGCAAAACCCAGTAATGAAGATGGAAGTGATAAGTTGTGTTCTATGTCAGCATGGTACTTGGCTTTGCCATGGGCTTTTGGGGCGTTTGTGGCACATTACTTGTAAAGAAATCATGGAGGTATGCATATTTTCGATTTTTTAACGACACCAAAGATAAGATGACACTAGCATTTGCGGTGAAAGTGACTCGTTTGCAAAGAAAGTTTTGTCATGTTTAATAATGTACTATAATTTGACCCAATAAAACAGTGTAATGCATATGTGTGTGTTTTTTTCTTGTGAAATTTTTAAATACCAATTTGGTTTGTTGTTTTGACAAAATAATAGTCCTTCAATCATTTTTGGACGGGGTGTTTTTAACATGACCTTAATGAGACTCAAAGCTTAATTTAGTCTAGCTTTTTTATTGGGATTCATTTGAACCTTGTTTGAGTTTGATTCGAATAATAAATAAATAAAAACTCTTGCACTGTTGAGCTACATAAATAAATCAATTTAAAGTCACAAAAACTCTTGCACATAATCGGATACCCAAAATCGAATAGAGCCACTTGCAACAGACAACGTTTCCTGCATATCCCCAGAAAGCAATTCTTTTTGACGACTGTCTTTCTATGGGTCCAGTAGTAGCACGTCCTGCTCATTCTCTGGTTACCAATAACCTTTATTAGTTTGAAATTTGAATTTATCCTGGCTTCCTTTAGGTTCTACAATCCAATTCATTACAACAACAAAAATATGTCCTTTCCAGCAAAGACTAGGCCAACTTTATCACTATGAGTAAAAAACTGAAAATAAGAGACACCTAACACCTCTCTTTATCACCTAACACCTATCTTTCGGGACACCCTGGAAACTTATGCAAGCTAAAGACATTAAGTCTTGGGGGAAACAATTTTGATGGTGAGGGGATTGAAGAGTTTTGGGGGAGTTCGTCAAATTGTCCAAATAATACACTATTATTAGAGTCACTAGATTTGTCTAGTTGCGGGTTGGAAGGCCAATTGCCGTCCTCCTTAGGAATGTTAAAAAGTTTGCAGCATTTGGACCTCAATGATAATTACATGAACGGCTCCATTCCACAAAGTCTAGGACAACTCTCCCAGCTAGTTGAACTCGATCTGTCTTGGAATTCTTGGGAAGGCAATATAACGGAAGCCCATTTCATTAATCTCACCAACTTGAAAAGTCTTTCAATAACAAACGATGATTACGATGCAACTAAGAAGCCTATGTCCCTCGTTTTCAACGCGTCTTATGATTGGGTTCCTCCTTTCAAGCTCCACACAATTGATATTAGAAACTGCCAAGTAGTTCTTGGTTTTGGGGTATGGCTTCAATCTCAGACTGAACTGGAAGATGTCATCCTGGCAAGCACTGGAATATCAGATTCTATACCAGAGGAGTGGTGGTTGAAGCTATCTTCCAAACTCACACAGTTGAATTTATCTTACAACCAATTCCGAGGTAGGCTTTCATCAAACAAATTGATGAGATTTCCGAATTTATATATAATAAGAGGGCCCACTTCCACTTTGGTGGACTAATGCATCTTACTTTGATCTCGAAAGCAATTTATTTTCCGGGCAATCCCCTCCAATTTTGACAAGCTATTGCCCAAATTGAAAGAAATGTATCTTTCGGAGAATCATTTGAATGGTACAATTCCACATTCTCTTTGCAACATGCAATACTTGTAAGTCCTTTCCCGGGGGAGCAATCATTTTTTTGGAGAATTCCTTCATGCATGGAGTTCGGGGAGCCACATAAGCATTGTAGATGTTGCCTACAACAATCTCTTTGGTAATATTCCCACTTCAATGGGAGTATTAACTTGTCCTGAAATATTGAAGCTCAACAACAACAATTTTGGCGGTAAGATTCCCGATTCTTTGCACAATTGCTCTGTTTTGAAAAGTATCGATCTTGGAGACAACAAATTATCTGGGAGCATACCTCCATGGATAGGAGGATCAAATGTATCCATGTTGTACATGCTACGATTGCGATCCAACTTTTTTACTGGACAAATTCCCATACAATTGTGCAATCTTGGCAACCTTCGCATCCTCGACCTTAGCCACAACAACTTTTCAGGTGCTATTCCTAAATGTTTCAATAGTTTGACTTCTCTTGTTCGTGATGATTCCAATGAATCATATAGAATATATAATGAGCAAACCGTGCTGACATTAAAAGGGGAAGAACTCGTGTATAACACCACTCTAATGCTGGTAAAGAGCATTGATCTTTCATTAAATTTTTTGGAAGGTGAAGTGCCTCAAGAGATAGGTAGCCTCACTCTATTGGGTACCTTGAACTTGTCGAGGAATCAGTTGATTGGTAACATCTTCTCGATTGTTGGAAGTATGCATAGGCTCGAAACTCTTCATCTCTCACACAACCATCTTTCAGGACATATTCCTCAAAGCCTTGCATCCTTAACATTTTTGTCCCACTTGAATTTGTCTTATAACAACTTGGTGGGAAGAATTCCTTTAGGCAGCCAACTTCAAACGCTCGATGATTCCTCCATTTATATGGACAATCCATCACTGGGGGGAGTTCCTCTTCCAAAGTGTCCGGGTGACGACACTTTCACTGCTACAAATGCAAAACATAGTAATGAAGATGGAAATGATAATGGAGTGTTGTGGTTATATGTCAGCATGATCCTTGGCTTTATCTCTGGCTTTTGGGGTGTTTGTGGCACATTACTTTTGAAGCAATCATGGAGGTATGCTTATTTTCGATTTTTTGACGACACCAAAGATAAGGTAACATTAGCAATTGCGTTGAGAGTGGCTCGTTTGCAAAGAAATTTTTGTCATGTTTAGTAGTGTAATATAATTTGACCCCAGTAAAACATTGTAATGCATTATATATATATATATGTGTGTTTTTTCTTGGGAAAATTTAGATTAATACCAATTTGGTTTCTTATTTTGACAAAATAATAGTCCATCAATCATTTTTGGACGGGTACCAAGCAAAAGCCCATTTATTTATAATTGGTCACAAGCTCAACAAGCAAAAGCCTATTTGACGACTGTCTTTTTGGGGTTCAGTATGAGCACATAAAACTTTATTTATATTATTCAGTAATTGTTCATGATATGAGATACGCCATATCCAGATTCATGAAAATATTAAACATTCATGGTGAGCTTTGACCCTCTGTTTGACTTTGAGCCTGCATACAATTTACCGCCATTCTTAAAATCTGGTTAAGAATTGGACTTTTTAGATCTAGATAATTTATTACTTTTTTTTATTATGTGTATTTGACCCTTTGAGGTAAATAAGGAATTTCTATTAAGAATTTGATTCATACGTAGTTTCAGAATTATTATTTTTCCAACTGATTATGATTTTTACTTGGTTGATTATCACTTAGTTCTTAGTTAAAGATATCAAATTGAAATTGATTTTGAGTTATACAAGCTCTAATTTTTACTTTCTTAGTTGAAGAGATATCAACTCTTGATTTAAATTCTTCGCAAACATATTGAAGTGATATCTGTAAGTCTAATAGATATAACATGTAATACACCAACCAACTAAACACGTAATACACAAACTAACCTGTTTCAGACATAATGAACAAGGTGAAGATCGAACTGTTTTCTCTAGAAGTCAAAGATCAAACTGTTTTCTCTAGAAGTCGAGAACTCTTTTAGCAGTAATTCTAATGGGGTGAATTTCTGTATGCTAATTTTTGTGTATACTAGTTTTTGTATGTCTCTGCTTTAGAAGGAGCCTTCTATTTATTACTTTTTTTATTATGTCTATTTGACCTTTGAGGTAAATAAGGAATTTCTATTAAGAATTTGATTCATGATATGCAGTTTCAGAATTATTATTTTTCCAACTGATTATGATTTTTACTTGGTTGATTATCACTTAGTATCACAATAGATAAACACGTAATATACAAACTAACCTGTTTCAGACATAATGAACAAGTCACACGTCATTCATGAGTTCTTTGGCATTCTAGACCCTACCTTGTTTAAAGTATGCATGGATTTTCAGGATTTGGTAATTAATGAAAATGCATTTAGATGTTTTGGTTACAGGTGGATCTAAAATTTACTGTCTTTTTCATCAAGTATTTTTCTTTTTAGAAAATTTGAGATTAGTCTAAAATTGAGAACATAAGTTGAATTTCATACTCGTATTTGTTGTTGTTGATTAAGAATATACATAGGTTAATGAATCTCATAATTTATAAAATCATTAATTTTTTCTTTTTCTTCTTCGTAAAGTAAGAAATGTATGTTTTTCTATGCTCTCGACTTGGTGTATAGTAGGTGTTTTAGTTTATGCACATGAGTTTAGGTAACAAATTTTATTGTTGTTCATCCTATGATAGAGGTCTGTTATATACTCTTTTAGATATATGATCCTATGATATCTAAAGCTCATTTACATGAAATGGACTTTAGAAACATACCCAAAGCTCATTTATAATATAACAAAGAGGCTTCGAACTTCCTATAAATTACAAAACTGCCATCAATTTCTTAAAACAAGCCCAACCCTAAAACACTCAATATGACATTACAGTAATTTAATAACCAATTTGGTTTGTTGTTTTGACAAAATAATAGTCCATCAATCATTTTTGGACGGAGTGTTTTTAACATGACCTTAATGAGACTCAAAGCTTAATTTAGTCTAGTTTTTTTATTGGGATTCATTTGAACCTTGTTTGAGTTTGATTCGAATAATAAATAAATAAAAACTCTTGCACTGTTGATCTACATAAATAAATCAATTTAAAGTCACAAAAACTCTTGCACATAATCGGATACCCAAAATCGAATAGAGCCACTTGCAACAGACAACGTTTCCTGCATATCCCCAGAAAGCAATTCTTTTTGACGACTGTCTTTCTATGAGTCCAGTAGTAGCACGTCCTGCTCATTCTCTGGTTACCAATAACCTTTATTAGTTTGAAATTTGAATTTATCCTGGGTTCCTTTAGGTTCTACAATCCAATTCATTACAACAACAAAAATATGTCCTTTCCAGCAAAGACTAGGCTAACTTTATCACCATCACTGAAAAATTAAAATCAAGAAATTTGTTAGTTTTTAATAAATACGTTTCCTACAAAGCCTCGAAATCCTACAAAGCCTCAACTTTGAAAGATGAGATACTCTAAATTCGAATTTCCCTTTCAGTGACAATAAGAAAGAATAAATATTTTTATTTTAAAAAGGAAGAAAAAAGACGTCAATTAATAAGCATTGATATTTGCACATGGGGTTGCCAATCCCCTCCAATTTTGACAAGCTCATGCCCAACTTGGAAGAATTGTATATTTTAGAGAATCATTTCAATGGTACAATTCCACCTTCTATTTGCAACATGAAAAACTTGACAGTCCTTTTCCTGGGGAGCAATCATTTTTTCTGGAGAATTCCCTCACGCATGGAGTTCGGGGAGCCAGATAACCATTGCAGATGCTGCCTACAATAATCTCTCAGGTAATATTCCCAGTTCATTGGGGGAATTAAGTAATCCTCTCAGGTAAACTGACCTCGCTGTCGTTGGATAGAACCAAGGGCAGGATCTCTATCCTCATCAACTGCCTCTTCCTCTTGCTTTCCTAGGAGACCTTACGATCGACATCTTCGTTCCTCGGCCTTCCAATTAAGCATTGATTGTCGCTTGGGTTAGGGGTTTTCAAATTTCCGAATTGATCGTCGTTGACCTCAACCATGGTTGTCGCCAGAAGATGCGATTTCAACTTCCAAAGGGAACAAGTTGCAGTCCTTAAAAAACGCAGACTTCGTTTTGGGGCTTCTGAGATTCTCTCAAACCCAGATCTCATGGGATCAAGTTGTAGTCCCTAGAAAACGCAAACTCCATTTTGAGGCTTCTGAGAAACCATGGATTCTCTCAAACCCATATCTCAAAGTTTTGCAAAACTCGCCTAGAAAGTATTAATGGGTTGCCCTTCTTTTCTTGCTTTCTTGCTTTGTTTGGATGTTGAGAAAGTAGATTTGAATGTATGTTTTGGTTGAATGAAACAGAACAAATGATTTTTCTTTAAAATTGTGATGAAATCCAGTCATTTACACTCTGTGATGTGTTTTGTATACTCATTCAAATGCTTCATTTTGGATATGGGTAGTGGAATTCAACTGAGAACTTGGGGTTTCATCTTTTTGGAAGAATCAAAGAGGTTCTCAGTGTTAGATTCACGAAATTTGGTTTGCATAATAACGAAACAGAGGGATTTATAAGCACTTGAGCAAGATGGCTGCGACAGAAGGGGGGTGGGGGGTGGGGTAGAGACGGAGAGGGGGCTGGGAAGGAGTGGGCAAGGTCGTCGGGGTGGTTGGCTAGGTTGGAGTAGAGAGATGAGATTTTTTTCATTTTTTTTTTTTCATTTTTAATGATTTTAATATTATTTTAAAAAATTTTGCTTTCCTTCCTCTTCCTTAACATGTATATAATTTTTTATTATTTATTTATTCACATGTAAGTCCACGTCAATTAAAAAATGGATCCTATAAATGCCACATAGGCAGATAACGGATTTTCTAACGATCTCGCTAACGGAGTGGGCAAATTGTAGATTTTCCGCGACGTTGAGTATGTACTCGTAAATGTCCCCAAAATCGGGTATGAACTTGTAAATGACCATATAAATTGAGAGGTTTATAGTAGTTTATCCATTAAAAAAAGTAATAAATTACCTACATCTAAAAAACACATGGACAAAACTCAATGACAGCTAGAAATTCCTTAGTTAAATAGAAGTGATCTCCACAAAATATATTTCAATGGGAAAATGAATATTATTGTTAAGTTATTTTCCTTTTTGTTGGTTTAGCTTTGTGGTGACATGCAAGTTAGTGATCTGCTATTCGATCCCACACAATCCCACATGTGTGAGAATACCCCTCTCCCTTTTGGGAAAAAAAAAAAATAAGGCTGAATCCTCCAGCCATAGAATTAAGAATTATTAACCATGGTAATATCTGTAAGTCTAATAGATATAACATGTAATATACCAACTAACCTGTTTCAGACATAATAAATAAGGTGAAGATCGAACTGTACTTGAGAAAACAGAAACTTTCTCCTAGACATAATGGACAAGGTGAAGATCAAACTGTTTTCTCTAGAAGCCGAGAACTCTTTCAGCAATAATTCTAATGGGGTGAATTTATGTATGCTAGCTTTTGTGTATAATAGTTTTTGTATGTCTCTGCTCTAGGAGCCTCCTATTTATATACATCTCTCTAGGAATTTTGCACATCAAGAAATTCCTAAAGATAACCTTAATGCTTATAGAATTAGGTAATCTTAATCCTTATAAAAATGGGAATCCTTATATTAGGCTACCATATCTGATAGGAATAGAATTTCTGATAAACCATGAGTTCTTTAAGAATCCTTATTCGATTAGAAGATCACTTCAGTGGTTTAAGACAGTAAACCATTTTACAATATCCTCATCCTCATGAGCGGTAAATGAAAAGAACTCATTTATAAAACATGTAATTTTATTTATTAATTTCACTAATACATGATTTGAGACTCTTATAGGTCTCATATCAAGATTGATGCAGAGGAGCTACAAAATATTATATATTATTTATGGCAAGTTTTCCTTAGTTTCTTCAGCCACGCAAGGCTTAAGGCAGCGGCACTTGCGTAGGATATGGGAGCATTTGCCATAACCATAACCCTCACTGTGGCATCTCACCATACAGTTTCTGTCTTTGATGCATAGCCCTATGAATGTTTTGCTTGTCACTTCACAAATCTTAGCTTCACTCTGCATCACCATCTCTTCTGCGATATTAACCACAAATATTAATTAATTCATTTATCAATTATTGTTACAAAGAGGAGAGAGGAGAGAGAGAGTACTTACGAGAAGTTAGAAGGATGACCAAGATCAAAACAAGACCAAACAACTTCCTCTCCATGTCTTAATCTTCAGATTTCTAATTGTCTTCAACAACTGAACTCTAGATCTGTCTTTCAACACTCTGTCTGTGTGTATATATATATTATTACCAGTCACACGTCATTCATGAGTTCTTTGGCATTCTAGACCCTACCTTTTTTAAAGTATGCATGGATTTTCAGGATTTGGTAATTAATGAAAATGCATTTAGATGTTTTGGTTACAGGTGGATCTAAAATTTACTATCGCTTTCATCAAGTATAGACATCTGTTGGTGTTTCCTGTAAACCATGGTATGCGTTGTCAATTAGAGGACAGTGTGTCTGTGGGTGGAAGAGCCATCTGGGTTTATCCAAGGATACTCTACTAGAACACTCCCAAGTCAAACCTCGTAAACATCTCAGAAGAGAAAAGGAAAAATAAAAAATAAAAAAACTCATTCAAGGACTCTTCTTCTTGTACCATGTGGATGTGAACAAAATAATTTTACGTTCAAAAGTATTTTTCTTTTTAGAAAATTTGAGGATTAGTCTAAAATTGAGAACATAAGTTGAATTTCATACTCGTATTTATTGTTGATTAATAATATACATAGGTTAATGAATCTCATAATTTATAAAATCATTAATTTTTTTCTTTTTCTTCTTCGTAAAGTAAGAAATGTATGTTTTTCTATGCTCTCGACTTAGTGTATAGTAGGTGTTTTAGTTTATGCACATGAGTTTTAAGTAACAATTTTTATTTTTGTTCATCCTATGGTAACAATTTTATAGTTCATATATACCTTTTTTTATAGGTAACATACAATTTATTTGTCTATTTTTGTATCTAACTTAGTAGTTTTTTAATTTATGTTTCTAACTTGTAGGTAACTCAATTTATTATTAAGTTGTTTTCGTTGCTAATAATACACTATTTACCTATATATGAGGTACACAATTTCATATAAGTGCTTGTTTGATCAATTGGTATAATATGTGGATCTTTACTTTTTATTGGCAGATAAGACTCTATGTCCAAAATATTCGACCAAAAAAAAGACTATGTCCAAAATTCTACACACAAAAAATTAAAAATTCATGTATGATTCTACTAAAATATTGGCAGATATATGTGAGAATTCTAGAGGCATCAACTTTTATATCAAGTTTTTGAATCCCAACGTGTGGGGTACGTAATAGCCATTCACACAGAAATATGATATCTGATAGGGAGCTGCAGGATAATCAATAATAAAAACTTTATTTCATGAACATAAAATGATCATTTTGCAAAGTACAAGGCTAGAGAATCTTATACAGGAAGTATCAAATCATCTTAACGCACCGCCTTTCTTTCTAGCCCTGTCCTCAGGTCCTTCTCTTCTCTCTAATCTCTACCACCTCCAATCTCTTATATGTGTACGCTTCTTCTGGGGAAAATCTGAAATGGTTTACCTCAAGGATAATGATTATTTTACTAAGGATGTACTCGTAGGATTATATTGCAGTAATGAACCTTAACATGTAGGATACATTATAATGGTTTCTTCAGTGAAATACTCTTCTAGCTTGCATTTTATATTCGTCTAGAAAAATTATAGAAATTGTAAGTAGAAAAAAGAAATTACAATTTAAGCTAAAAAATTTATCTAGTCCACCTATCGAAAAATTCCTAATTCCGTCCTTGTGCATATGGTTCTCTCTGCTTTATACTAGTAGGAAAGTGTGGAGGTAGCTACTGCAAGGGAAAAATATATCTCTGCTTTAACACCCTTAAGTTATAATTAATGATTAAAAATGTTGGAAGAGGATCCTGATTTATCTCTTCAATTTTGTAATCCGCTCAATCTAGCCAATTTAATCAGCTGGTGTTCAACTATTTAATTCAACTACTTTTGTAATTTTTTTTTAAAGCAGCTTTTGGATTATTCAATTTTTGAAGGGTTTAATCAATTAACGTGCACATTTTTTATTTCCAGTTGCTGTGAAATTTATTTTAGGGTGTAGAACAACTCTTGGCCCTAGCTAGGCTCTTGACTTAGAGAGTTTCTTTATTGTCTTTATGTGATTGGATTACGTTTAAATGAGCATAAATAAATGAATGAGATTTGAGGAGAAGGAGAGAATCCAATTATAAATAAATTAGATGTGCATATGCAGATATTGTATAAGAGTAATGCTACTCTTACACATTCTAATACCATTTTATGTGGCAAATAAAGTGGACAACTACATCAATTAAAAAGTGTCAACAAATCATAAAAGAAACGAAAATGTTAAATTAATTTTAATTGATGCCATGTCCACCTCATCTGCCACATAAGGTGATATAGAAATGTGATATATACATGTAGTAAGAATTATATACTGACAATATAAAGAGAAAAAGAAAAGGTAATGCTAGGCTTACCACATTTTTATACCACATTGTGTACCATCTCTCAAATAGAGGTAGAGCCAACCAATACAATGGGACCCACCTCTATTAGAGAGGTAGTACACAATATGGTATAAAAATGTGGTAAACCTAGCATTTTCCAAAAGAAAAAGGAGGGGAGAACAATGTTAACAAAGTATACATGTCTCCAAATCACTGAATCGTTGCTCAAATATACTAATAGAAAGTATAGAATGTATGAAAGTATAGGAGAATAGGTGTAGAGAGAATAAGATATTTTAAAACCTTTTAAATGTCAACAAACAAATTTTCTCATGAGTGTTGCTATTTCCACCCTTTGTCCTTTTCCTATCCACCTTTATCTTCAAAATTTTATAGACAAATTGACCGCTTTATAAAATGACTTATAAGGATTTGGGGAAAGAAAACCTCAACCCTAAAATAAAAAGGGAGATTCACAATTATACTCAATACAAGGGCCTAAATTATATAAAACCACCACATGAAATAGACTTCTTTTTTTGGTCGGAATCAAGTTGTATTCAATAGAAGGCAAAATCCTGTTACAACAAAGTGAGCTCAAAAAAGAGTTTGATGAACTACAACACATGAAGGCATATGCCTACTACATCATAAAAGTTAAGGAGGACATAAAGCCCAGAAAAACAAAATGCACACAACAAGTAGAGAATACGGAACAAAGAATTGCCACACCACCCATAACCGAATAGTAATGCAATCAACACAAGCCCACATCCACCGAAGAGGAACCAGTAATGCTCAAGTCAGAAAATTGTGGTGGACAAATCACCAAAGCTACAAAGAGCGCTAGCACAATCCAAGTAATAAGTGACAAAACCACTTTAAAAGCAACTCCAACTGCAAAAGAGCCCCTAAGGAAAGGAGACCCTCGTGTGGTCGAGGCGCTGAAGATGGTGGCGAAAGGAAGGTGCCGAGAAATAGCCGCCAGTGGTAGGAGGAGAAAATGCATATCAAGCATTAAAAGCTCTTACAAGTAAAAAGTAGAAGAGATTATTGATCAACACCACAAACGGGTTGAAACAAAAGCAGTACAAGAGGCTGTAGAAAACTGCACAGCACGCTTGATCACCCATTTTGTCACCGAATCACAGATAGAGGCAAATCACAGATCTGAAGTAGTTTTCCAGCATGAATCAAATCTCAAATCTGCAAAAGAAGTAAACAAAGCAAAAAAAAAAAAAAAAAAAGGCCGGCAACACAACAACGAAAATAATAAAGCAACTACGACGGCCACAGGAGAAAACCTCCCAAGCCACCGAAACACAATGGCAACCCCCGGACAAAAATAGATTCAAAATAGATCTACTAGAGACACCAAATAGCGAAACAACGAAACCACCCACACCCAACCACACAGCCTGTAATATCCCACGTCGACCAATGGAGAGGGAGTGATGTGCCTTATATGTGCATGCCCACCTACATCTAGCATGAGGCCTTTTGGGAGCTCATTGGCTTCGGAGTCATGGGAACTCGGAAGTTAAGCGAGTTGGGACTAGAGCAATCCCAGGATGGGTGACTCATTGAGAAGTTGCTCGTGAGTTCTCATAAACAAAACCGTGAGGGTAGAGAGGGGGGCCCAAAGCGGACAATATCGTGTTATTGAGGAGCCGATCCCGGGATGTGACACAGCCCCTACAAAATAAATAATTAAAAAGTCAAAGTCACAGCAAAAGAAAAGGGTGAGGAAGAAAACTCAAGGAGGGAGGGAAAGAGCGGACGAGAAACAAAGGAATGAGAGGCAAGGGGCGAAATAGAGGCATGGGGGAGGAGGAGAGCAAAAAGAGGTCACATGAAATGGACTTTAGGAACACACCTAAAGCTCATTTACAATATAACAAAGAAGCTTCGAACTTCCTATAAATTACAAAATTGCCATCAATTTCTTAAAACAAGCCTAACCCAATAGAGCATTAAAGTAATTTAATAATCAAAAATAAATTCAATAGGGTCAGCTATCTTTTTTATTTTTATTTTAAAATTTTAAATTATGAAAATTAAATAGTGTAGGGTCAGTTAAGAATATGTATATAACTAAATATCTCAAATCAAAACCCAATTTCAATTTCATAAAAATAAAAAAAATCCTTAAAAACTCAATATTCATCAAGCCATATCTTTCCCTAATCAAAAAGTATTTCTTCTATTTCCCATGTGATTTAACAGTTCTTGGCAATCCCTAATGTTCGATGTTGCATCATTTAAACCTATAATCAAACTCAAATTAAACGAACCCAACCCCTTAAAAAAAAAAAAAATTCTACAGTTAAATCAACACACACACACACACAAAATTCACTCTATAGTGACAAAACACAGAAGAAAAATCAATTTACAAGGGATCAAAAGAATAAGACATAAAGAAAATATATCTCCCCAATATTAATGAATGAGGGAGGAATTTTTGGATTGAAGAGACAAGAAGGATTTTTTTTTGGGGGGGGGGGGGGGGGTGTGGTGAGGAGAGAAGGGAGACGCTAGCACAGAAAGGAAGAACAAGTAAGTGGAAGAAAGTCATTAAACTTAGCGTTATTTAGGAATTATTTTTATTGTTCAATTTAGGTTTTTTTAGGAAATATAATTGTCTGTTTTAATTATGAGAAAAACCAAAAAAAATTTGCTCGAATTAATAACTGAAGGGTAGTTTAAGAATAATGGTTGGTGGAAAGATATGATTACGTTTTTTTTTCCCAGTAAAAGAAGAAAGCCATCTCATCAAGTAAAATCTTGAAGGGCTAAAAGAGTGAATTGAAGAAAAATGTCTAGCAAATCTCTCATCCTTGTGTTCTTACTATGCATTCTCTTGGCTTCTCGTGAGTCTCTGCCTCTATTTGTTGATTTTTTTTTTTAGGGTCAAACTTTTTTGTTGATATAAATTCCACTTGTATCAAGAAAATTTAGAAAACCCTATATAGCTTATGATCCTCTTTAACAATGCCCATGCATTAATTAATTTAATTGCTATTAATTATTTATTAATTTTTGAACTGACCAATTTTTGCAATTATAATTACAGAGGAGAGGGGTGTGGTTGGCAGAGTTAAAACTTGTACCAAACCATGCGAGTCATTACCTGTGTGCACTTCATGGGTAGACTGCGAGTTGGCCTGCCAGCAGGAATCATACCAGGGAGGCCATTGTTACCCTGATTGCATTTGCTGGATGAATTGTTAATCAAATTAATCATCATCTTACCAACATTCAATAAAAGTACTTTATCTTGAAGATTTTGTGTGCTCTTATTTCATCAATTAATTCAATGTGCAACTCTTAAATTAAACTTAAACCTGATGCCGATTTAATTTCGAATTCTCATTACCATGGCTTCTAATATTGAAGAATTCGAGTTACTGCACATGCATTTAGCTTTAATGGTTAAGAGCATTTCCATTCCCTTCAGGTCGTATGTTTGATTCACCTCCAAGAGTAGAGAAAAACTTGCATATACTAGGGATACCATTGTGACGTTATCCTGAGCCAATCATTCATCCATTTCCATGTGTTTTAACTTTCCGACAGGCAATACGTGATAAACTTGGGATACCGCCACAGTATTATCCCTGTTAAATGTGAGTTCTTCTCCCAAAAGTGTCCCAATATTGTTTGTGTCAAAAGGGAATTCACATTACAAGATAAGTGTGACTAAGAGCTCATAAGCCGGCTTGTACAACCGTGACTGAATGACTCATTAGAAGTAACAACATAAAATCGAAATCGTTTGTGCATGTGTTAAACAGCATCAAGTATTTCTAAAATAAGATGCTGAGGATAAATTGCCTTCAATCCCATTTCCCCCGCGTTTAAAAAAGGTTAAACTTCAGACCCAATATTTAGTGGTCAATATCGACGACATTGGTATTTGTTTGGGTGCTTTAAAATAATTTGATGAAATTTCAACGTGCAAATCAATTTGGAATTACCAACACTAATTTACACATTTGACATCTTCAGTATCAATGAAACTAAAAACTTGGCTCATCTCAAATATTGTACTAGATATTTATCAAAAGAAAAAGAAAAAAAATATATTGTACTAGACAGACAATGCACATACAATACCACATCACCAATCTAATTGACTGTAAAATGTATGTAATAATAAGATTCTCAATTGGTTTCCAAGTCATCTCTCTCTTTTGGTTGTCTTATTTTGCAGACAAACCAAATTCAATCACAGGGCAGCACAATTCAATCACAGTAATGAAAATGAGAAGAAACTCCTAATTCACCACTCAAGCAGTCCTGATTGGTTTTGGCTCCGTTCAGGCAACTAGCTTTTTTGGATTACACCATTCTCCTTCAGGTACTCGACAAATTCATCAATAAGATAGGGCCAGGCACCTTCGGCGTCATAATTTGTGAGTGATGAATCCACAGCCTACAAACACAAAGTTTAAAGTTAACCAAAGAAAAACAAAAACAGAAGAAAAAAGGAGTAGCCTTGTTCAGAATTCAGATTAGCATGAAGGACAAGGCAACCGGATATAAATCATGCTCATAAGAATACATACTTGTGTTCCTTTTCCCTTATTGTTTGTTTTTTAAAAAAAAAATTTGGTGACACTTTGATGCTTGATATCTTACCCTTGCAAACTCTAATAGTTGAGACCATGTGTCCCTTGAAATTGCCTTGTTATGCCGAGCCTGAAGTGAGTGGATGAAGAAAAAATTATTAACAGATGCACGTCAAGAATATAATAAAACTAAAGAGAAGAAAGTTATGCATGGAGTGTGGCAGCAAAAAACATAACTCCTACATTTTTCCTTGGTGCCATAAGAAGAAACTTAATATTTCTCACAATCACTTTGGGATATCCATGCTATTTCAAGGGACACATACTTTCTAAGATATAACAGATGTATAGTGTTTAGTAAGAAAATGACGTAGGGCTGAAGGTAAATGTATGAAGCCTCCAATTTTAGAGATATTTATTCATATCAAACATTCATGACGTTCAAGGGGGAAAAGAAGTTCACAATGATTATGATAAGTAATATAAATGACTATTGCAGCACAGTGTAGCTGCTACTTTCAACAAATACTCAATCCCATAAATTACCTGTAAGAACTGACACCAATGATCAACAAACGGCCACTGCTTTTCAGCAAACAGTAATTGCCACATTCCAATTGCAGTATCCAATGCCAAAGATTTCTGACCCTGAAATGAAAATGAAGCAACATATATATGTATCACACACACATATTTATAGATCAAAACCAGAATTTATCTGAGATACCTTTAACAACAAAAATCTTATTGTTGAAATTGTTCAAGGTACTGAACAACAACATGAAGATACCAGTTGACATTCAAGCATGTTATCTATAATTCAAACTATGAAAGATGCATCACACAGACTATTTCAAAAGCTGTAGCTGAATACATTTTAATTATATTTTAATGCACAATTTTTATTTTTATTTTGCCAATAGGTATTAGGCAGGAAGGGGAGGGGGACTGTACAGTAAATGGGTATCACAAGATTTCAATAACTCATGCTAGTTCGAACAATTGGGGTGGAAGGGGAAAGGTTACCGCTCAACCACTGCGGCTTAACCCAATTGTCTGTTTTAATGCACATTCAGGTCCACATGTTTCCATTCTAAATTTGCACCCATCAAGAATATCAAAGGATTCTTCCTAGTTTTACCTATCAAATTTGCGAGATAAGCATAGTCCAGAAATAGAACAAGTCAAAATCTGCATGCACGAAAAACACATACCTTTTCTTTGGCCCAGCCAAAAGCAAAATTATATATCTCACGAAACTTTTCTGGAAAATCAAAAGAAGATCACTTCAGCAATGGAGAACAAAGGTACCATACCTCTCACAAAAGTCAAATGAAAACAACATCTTTAAAGAAGGGTCAAGCTATTTCAACAAATATATTAACATTATAAGTATCCACAAAAGGCAAACATGATATACAGATCAATTTTTGAAAACACTATAATTACATACGTTCATCTTTCAGCTCAGATCGCATAAATGGTATCTTTTCACGGAATTTCTCCAGAGAATCTATCCTGCCATCAGAAAATGTAAACTTATATGTTTACTGAATTCCTCAAATAGTAGTTATGGACTAAATACCTGCTGTAATTTGAGCTTAGAAGAATAAAATACATATCAGAAACCTTTTGTACTTACCCCAGTGTTTCTAATCCATCTATGAACTCCTGCTTGGAAAATTCACACATGGTGGCTGCCTTCATGTGCCAGGAGACAACTAACTGCATCAACAGCCCATCGTGCCAAAAATAACCAGCCAAATCATAAGCAAAAGTTGACAAATGTAGGCAAACTAAAAGCAAAAGTTCACCAAGCAAATCGCAAACATATATTTGAGTCTTCATTTCCTGCATATCCATTTCTTTTATGTAGTTCAAGGTTATTTCACCAATGCCCCTAAATTTTAGCATGTGTCCTATGGTAGTCTCCAATCCTGAAAATGTAACATTTAACACCCCAGAAATCTTATTTTAGCCTGTTCCATAAATGCAATAAGCCCCACTTAGAAAACTACCGTATCTTCTGCAATCTTACTAAAAAGTTCCCTGAAATTCTGATGAACTTTCAAACATAATGGTTGTTAAGTTCAAAGGGCAGAACTTTATGGATTGAATTTTAATATTGCTGCAAAAATGATTTGGCTACACTTGGAAGGAACTTGGTAAGCATGCACATCTTGATCTGAAAAGATTTATGCATTCATATATACGTACCATGACTATATCTTGAGGATCCACCTGTCAAATTATGGAGGCTTACTTGTTAGTCAAAAAATGAGGGGAAAAATTAAGAAAGAAAAGAATCATAAGAAACAAACAACAATGTTACAGTCCAGTAATTGAGAGTTACTATCTGTACCAATCAGTTACCTGAAGATCGTTGCAAAGGATGCTGATACCATCAGCAAGTATCATGTCAGCACATGGATCTGAGAAAAATTATATTTCATCAGTAAAAGGGGAATTCTGCAAACCATATAAATTTAGTTTTAAAAATCACACCCAAAAAAAAAAAAAAAAAGGACAAAGAAAGAAAACATTTGATGGATTATTTTTATTCGCCAATATATGTTCGAGTAACACAAAGTTGATGACAAAGCTTTACAAAAACCAACTCCATCAAACTTTTTATTATCTAGCATTTATATTTTAATCCCAGTGAAAAATCCATCATGCTCACTACTAAATTATTAGGATTCAAGTATTCGTCTATTACAAACTTGATACAATTTTAGACTGACACTTGATGGTTGTGGATTTATGTACTGACTTACATCTCCGTCTATTCCATTTCCTATGAATGCGATATAAAAAAGTGCAAAAGGTCTAGATTGAGGACAAGAATGAGCGGAAAGGAAGAGCTTGCCTTTATATCTATTGTATAATTCCTCCAAATGTCTAGAATCAGTATTTGTTTGCAACTGGGGCTGACTGTAGAATACATCAAATGCTCCTTCAAGATGCCAATCACTCGACTTCAAAGCCTGCAGAGCAACTTTTTCACTGAATATGATGGGAAGTTAGACTTTTCAACTATTCCAAGAATCAAACTGAAGCTACTCAAGAAGAGGAAGAAAGAAAAAAGGTATGGAAGAACTCCACCAATCTAATACAAATCAGGAATGTGTGTGCACACACACTTTTTCCAGCTCAAGTTCAAAAGATACATAAACAAGTAGACCATTACAACTGCTCAACTCAACCAACTCTAGCACAGTACAAACGCACATGTGTCCCTCAGAAAGGAAAAATTGATATTGAAGTTACATGTGACCCTTCATGGTCAACAACTAAACACCTAACATCAACTGATTCAAATGGGTGCTTTAAATATCAATGCATGACAGATGTAAGCTAGCAAAACTTCACCATCTAAATGGGTTTTAATAAAGACCGATGAACCTAGGCATGCTTATAAGATTCTTATATTGTGATACTATCATCACTGTGGTTAATGCATTTCATGTTACAGCAGGATTCAGACATAAAAACACTTATCACCTCTCACACAACCTGTTTTTCACAATATTACAACAAGCTTGTGACACAGGAATAAATCATTAAGCTACGCCCATATTTGTTTACAATAAAGCCAAACTCAAAGAAGCATAATATTCTCCAAAAACTCCTTTCTTAAGACAGACTACAGAAAATTTACATATGATTATCAATTACCTCGCTCCAGTTATTGTTATGAACTGCTGGAGCTTTTCCCGGTGGCCTCTACCCAATTTGTGCTGTCAAAACGAAAAGGTGAAGCAGGTGAGACCATGAGGGAGAAAGAGCGAACAAAGCAAAATTATGCATGCATATCAGTTGTGGGTTGCTAATCATAAAGGTTATATTTCCGTCAAGAAAATCTAAAATATAAGAGAATAGTCTTTAATTTCACATTAGAAAAGGTTATCCATGGCAACAAAATTTATTTTGCATCAATTTGCTTCAAAACCTGAGAAACCAACAGCCTCTGCTAAACTGAGCTTTACACGGAAGAGAAAATAAAATTCATTCACTAGTATACGTTCTCAAATTCAAAATACACATCGCTTTATTTCCTTTTCCTCAGCTTTCTCAGCTGCCAAGCAGAGCGTTCAACAAACAATAACAACATTATAGCCACTAAAAATTGAAACTTCGACATGATAGCGGCAGAGAAGTGTTGCTAGAATTTGCAGAACTAGTTACATTCAGAACAAACCATGAAAAAGAAAAAAGTGAAACAGTAAAGTTTAAGATTAAAGTACAAGTAGCAAAACGAGAGGCTGATCAGAAACAGTATCTATACATGAAACCGAAAGTCTCAAATATATAATCCAACAAAAACAATGACATAAACAGAAATTGAAAATAAAGCTCGAAATTAGAGTACTTACCATCTTTGAGGTGGTTGATGAGGAAATCCTAGACCTTGAACAGCTCCTAGAGACAGAAAATTAGGTTTTACTCAATTTCTCTGCAATACGCGAATAGAGAAATACTGAATCCCTCTGTATCTATCTGAATGGGGGTCTGGGTTCTTTGTTTTTTCGTGTTTTTAATTGTTTTTTTTTTCAGACTAAAAAAAAAAAAAAAATTCCTTTTTTCCTTTGTTTTTGTTTTTGTTTTTCTCTTTCTTTTTATTGTGAGAGCCACATGTATTCTACTTTGTTACCGCTTATAGACATGTGACACGACTATTTTTAGCATGCATCAATCGTTAGATGTGTGTAATTACTTTGAAAACTATGTACAAATGGTTCTTAATCACTTAATTAATATCTTGTTCATTTTTAAATGCATTTGGGATGTGTTGTAAGAGTCACATATATTCTGCTTTGTTACCACTTATAAACATGTGACACAATTGTCTTTAACATGCATCAACTGATCAATACATGTGGAATCATTGTAAAACCTATGTACAAATAGTTCGTAACCACTTAACTGATACAAAATGCATTGATTGCTGAATGTGTGTGGGTTCTATTGTGAGAGCCACATGTATTCTAATTTGTTATCATTTATAAACATGTGACACGACTGTCTTTAATATGTATCAATCGTTAAATACGTGTGAAATCACTATAAAAATTATGTACAAATGGTTTGTAATCACTTAACTGATGCAACATGCATTGGAAGTTGAATGGGTATGGGTTCCATTGTGAGAGCCACATGTATTCTACTTTGCTATCATTTATAAACATGTGGCATGGTTGTCTTTAACATGCATCAAATGCTAAATGGGCTTAGAATCACTATAAAACCTACATACAAATAATTTGTAATCTCTTAACTCATAAATAATTTGTAATCTCTTAACTCATACAACATACATTGGTTGTTGAATGTGTGTGGGATTTGCTATGAGTTCCCATGTGTCTATGTTCCATAATTACTTATAAATTAGTTGATCATTAAAAAAACATGCAATTAGTTTTTGTTGATTCTTGTGAGATTTTCTCTCATGAGGAATTCGGGGTGTTCGTCAAATTGAAAATGTTAACATTTTCGAAAATCCATGTAAAAGAAATTATAATCAAATCAAATACAATCACAATTAATAAGAAAAATATATGGAAAATGAACATTTAATATTGGCATAATCCTACGACCCTTCCACACTTATGCATCAGTGTACGTATTTATTCAAATTCTCTCATTTGCACGACTCACTATTTCAAATTGTTTAGCCCATGCAAGCATGATCAATAGCTGGACTTTTTTCAGACTCCAAGATTGCCCAATTTCAAAAACCATTCAACTAAGCCCAATAAAGCTGGTCCAGTATGTAACCAGGTCATTCATTGGTACCAAAACGTGTAAAGCTTTTCTAGCCCAATATAGTCTTCAGTGTTTTTTTCTTTTCAATATGGCGCCTTTTTTGGAAATAGAAACTCCTAAATTCTTGTCACTTACAGTTTGACATGCGTGTAAAAAATATTTCTTTTTGTGTTTTGATTAAATGTCAAACTGTGATTTGTTAGAGCGCGTTGTGTCTCCTTCCAGGAAATATGGCAAGCAGGCACATCTAATGGATGCACACTAAAATTATTATAATTTAATCTGCGTGGTATGAACTAATTCCATCCACACACATATAGTATATTCGTTGCACAAAAGTCAGCTCTTATGCTCCAATAGGCAAACATACTCAAAAATCTTCCTCAGTTTCTGAAAACTGCTACTAAAATATAAATTTTAAAGAATGCGTGTTATATCAGACCGGCATTGTCCATGCTTATCTACTGATTATAATATTAATTTCAAGTTTCTATCAGATTCTTTCTTTACTTGGGTTAATGGACATTATGGTATAGTGCACTTTGTATATCTGCCTATGTTTGCTTTATATATTGAGCTGCAAATGCTTGCCTTCCTAGCAAATTCTTTCTGCTGAGAAAAATGGTGACAGATCTTCGAACAGATTCTTTGGATTACCGGACTGAGCTTCTGTCGCCGGATGTGACAGGAGAGGCTGTGACAATGCCAACTGAGGCAGCATGGAGGCTCAATATGGATGGCTTCAAGCTTCCAGACAGAAACAAGGATTCTTATTTTGGCTTTGGCTCTTTTGTTGAGTCATTAAGTAAAAGCTCTTATCTTATTTCCTTCTCTTTATGCAGTACTTTCATACACTTTATGTCAATTTAATAGATGTCATTGACAAAGACAAATTATATTTGTCTTAAAACTTATATTAACATTGAAATTCTCTCTATTGCTTTGACAGGGAGGCAAAGAAAAATTGCAGAATATTACAAGAGGCAGAATAAACTTCTCAAAGGGTTCAATGAGTTGGACTTATTTTCGGAAACGGGGTTTTGGCCTGGAAGTTTAACAGAGGTTTGCTGTTAATTTGCCTTAGATTAGTGGTAATTTGCAGCTATAAAATGATCTCCACTAATTCAAATCTTGAATTTTTCTTAATTATTGCAATTTGCATACAAACTCTTCATTTCAGGATGAGGTGAACCAGCTTGCAAGAAATGAAAGGATAGCAATATATGCATCCAATGTGGCTAATTTGGTGCTTTTCCTGGCAAAAGTGTATGCTTCATTTGAGAGCAGATCATTAGCAGTAATAGCTTCAACATTGGATTCTCTGTTAGACCTCTTGTCAGGGTTCATTCTTTGGTTTACATCCAATGCAATGAGAAAACCAAATCAATACCGGTATCCGATTGGCAAGAATCGGATGCAGCCTGTGGTAAGCATATCCAATAATTTGAGGAGACATAAGACAAAAATATGCACACAGGAAAAGATTTCAAGCTTATTAAACCAATATCTTTCTAGGAGCAACATTTCAATATGGGAACATGAGACCAAATTTGTCAAGAAATTGGTTCCAAAGTTTGCAGGGAATTTTTGTACAGTACGAGAACATTTCACTTGCAATTTTCTCCATGATTCATATACTAAATCTCAAATGCATTGCAGGGAATTGTTGTTTTTGCATCAGTAATGGCAACTCTTGGATTACAAATCTTGTTCGAATCGGGACGGCAACTTCTCACAAAGGTATGTAAGAGTTCATCAGTTGATAATAGAGCAAGAAAGTCTTGAACACAGTCAGTGACTCAATATATATAATTATATCTGCATTTCCAACTCATCTCCTATAGATCAATATGATTTGCAGCATCAAGTTTTTCTTATTGAGTGAAATTTTGAACACCAAAAATGTAAATAGGTCCTTATGAATTTCTTTCCATGTAGGCTCAACCTGATAGGGACCCAGTGAAAGAAAAATGGATGATAGGGATCATGGTGTCTGCCACAGTGGTGAAGTTTGTGCTGATGGCGTATTGTCGCAGATTCAAAAACGAAATTGTTCGAGCATATGCTCAAGATCATCTATTTGATGTCATCACTAATGGGATTGGTCTTGCATCAGCAGTTTTAGCAATCAGGTTTTACTGGTGGATTGACCCTGTTGGAGCTATCATTGTAAGTCCAAGATATTATTTAACACCTAATTTTGTTACAACACCATTTTGGTCTCTGCGTTTTGAATTTGACAAATTTGGTCCTTGTCCCCTTTGCCTAATTTGACATTAACATATTAAAACACGGGGACCAAATTGGCCAAATTATGGCAACAAGTGTAATTGATATTTGAAATACAATGCCTGCAGATTGCTTTGTATACAATGGGAAATTGGGCAAAAACAGTGATGGAAAATGTGTGGTCACTGATTGGGAAGACAGCACCAGCAGAGTACCTGGCAAAGTTGACATATCTGATTTGGAACCATGACAAGGAGATCCAGCACATTGAGACAGTGAGAGCCTATACTTTTGGTTGCAACTATTTTGTGGAAGTTGACATAGTCTTGCCTGGGGACATGTCTCTTAGTCATGCACATAACATTGGAGAAACACTTCAAGAGAAGCTTGAAGTCCTTCCTGAGGTTGAAAGAGCTTTTGTTCATGTGGACTTTGATATTACTCACAGGCCAGAGCACAAGCCAAAGTTAGCTTCATGATCAAGAAACACAAGACAAGAACAGTAGAGAAGTGTTGTTTGAACTAGCTCTTTTTTCAATCATTAAAAATCAATCCCAACATTTGAAGAAGAGAATTGAACATAGAGTAGGCCACAGTTATTGAAATACTACTTATCTGTATGAATAAAGTTTATATGTTTATTTCGAGCTACTTGAACCTCAACGTGTTCAGATAAAAAATTAAAGTAAAATTTGTGATGGATGGTTCTTTTTCAACCCAAAAATTGCTCTTCCTATCCACCTAAAGAAAAAGTTAATGAAATCATCATTTTATGTTTTCCGTTTTTGCCACCATGAACACCGCTGGTCAGTGTTCAAGCCACGAGCATCACGACTTTTAACATGGCTGGAGGGAGGAGAGAATGATAGGAGATGAGAGAAGGATATGAGAAAAGAGAAGGGGAAAACTAACTTTTAATAGAAGAATCCAAACCCTAAGGCATACACAAAACTGTCTATTTCACTTCTAACAAGCAAACACAAAATTGTGGTTGAATGCAGGAATATAGGTGCGTGCGAAATGGTGGAGGTACATTATCAAAATCTCATCATTCCGAATCATAAAACAAAACAACTGTGACAATTCTTCACGATCAAAATCTTATCTTTCCGATTTTCTCAATTCTTGATTCAATATCAAGACTTGAACAGCTATATCTCCTAATCTAGCGGTACAAAGTATCTGGCAAGGAACCAAATGACTAAGAAAGTTGAACCCATGCGAATTCTTCTTTGTAAGCCACACTTGCATCACAGGAGGCTTCACATGTATAAACAGCAATTGTAGCCCAATCAAGAGAGTCCACGTCATTCTTCACATTAAAGTAAAATAGCAACTGTGGCATAATCTGAAGCCATACAAAATACATACGGTCAAAAACCGACTAGAAAGAAAATGGCAACTGCGAGCATAAAGAAATTAAAATGCAGAAACTTTGAGTTGGGCTTTAACCATGACAAAAAATTGTCAAGATCACATTCATGATCCAATACCTGAAATTCAAAACACAATGGACCGGCACAATAACTGCATTTAGGAATATCAGCCTTGGATGGACGGCCACTTGACACGGGCCATAAGGGTTTTGCACCAGGAATTCTACAATACCTATTAAGTGGAAACAAAAAAAAGTAATTGATCCATAATTTGTAAAGTAAAATGAGGTGTAGGAAAGGAGTGATTATGATTTATTGAAAATATAAATAACCTCAATACTTGCTCAGGTGCAAGGGCTATGCGCTCATGGAATGAAGCCCAGCTCTTTCTGTCATCATCACCCTTTTACAGGGGTATAAACATGTAAGAGTTTAAGCAATTAAACATGAATTTTCTTCTAGCAGGGGTAAAAAGAAAAGAAGAAAAGTGGAGAACACAACTTTCATTTCTGCCTACAGAAAGATAACATAAATGTTAGACTGTGAGATAAAAAAAAATTAATACCTCGAAATTCTCTGCTATTGACATTAGTGCATCATCTGTCTGGTTACTAGACACCAAGGAATTAGTGCATACATTATCATCAGGCATATCTGTCTCGTATGAACTTTCAGACTCCTGTATAATTTTGTACTCTGGCCATACATTGTTGCTTGCAACTGCTCACAAATGAAAAATACATAAATACAGGTTCTCAGAAAGTCCTATTCTATTCCTATAACAAGGAAAACGAGCTGTGCCTTTTAGAAGTACTGCAGGTGTGGTTTCATCAGAGCTACTGTCAGCCAACTGAGAACTTATCCTCAATCGTTGACAATCATGTTCATGACCAGTCCGAGAATGCTTGACCTACAAATCAAAGAAAAAATTTGGAAATCTCTAGGGATGGCTGTTGCTATTTGAAAGCGAAAAAAAAAGACATAGCAGAAACCTAACAAATCAAATTACCCAATGTTTCTCTGAGCAATAAAGTGCTCTTCTGCAACCTGTACAGCGTTTAATCCCTTTCCAGCTGCCACACCAATTACAGAGTGCAGCTAGACCAATAGGAAAAGATCATCAAAAGAGCCCTTACATGGCAGAACATGTTAAATACGTAAAGACTGCTTAGTGAATATATCTAAGCAAGGTTGTATGTTAAACAATCAAGCAATAATTCAAAGGTCAAAAGCTAGCAACTTTAAATGCAAAGTTAAACAAGATGCTACCTCCAGCCTTAAGAGGCGGGTCTGTACTATCCTTCTTTGGTGGCTCACTTGAGTAGAAAGGATTATCACGCGGTAATTGGCAGCGGAAAACCTTCACACTTCAGGAAAAAAAAAAACATAACATAATCAGAAACAGAAACTAAAAACCCTTTGGTTATAGACAAAATAGGAAGAACAATACCTTCTAGAAGGCTTGTCCTGATGGCATTTCCATTGTTCATGTTGATCTCGACGAAGACACACCATTGATGTACACATAAAAACAAACAACGTTCGATGAAATGCAGATTGCTTCTCCTCTGGTGCATACACCTTGTAGCCCAATAATCAGAAAGACTAAATATCACAACCATTCATCTTTTTATTGCTTAAAAAGGGCAAAATATAGATAGAATTTTATCAACGAAATTCTAATATCATCACTCACCTGAAGCACAAACTGCAAAGGTTCATCACATATGTCACAAAAACAAGATCTTCCGGATGGCAAATTTTCTGGATCCAACCAAGCCTATATGAAAAAGAAAAAACACCATTAAAGAGAAGTCTGAACCGTAAGTAAACATAAATTGAAGGGTTTAATAGCATACAGGAACGCCTCCAGCCTTGGAAGGGAAGAAATGGCGAAGAAGAGAGCGGGCTGTCTTAGGCATTTTCACAAAACCTAAAACCACAGAGTTTCTTGCTTCTTCGTCTTCTTCTTCTTCATCGTCTTCATCAATAACAATATCTTGTTCATTTTGTTCTTCTTCTTCATCGCTTTCATCGTCAAGTGAGGTGATTCGAAGACCCTTAAACTCTTCCGTATCATCATCTTTCAGACCACCAGCCATTTCCTTTGGCAATTTAGGCTAAAGCAGCTTATTTTTTTTCAATCTCAAATTTGAATAGACCTTAATTCACCTAAAACCTGATTGTACATGAAAGTTGAATGATACTTTTTGTTCAAGTACTGAATTCCAATAAAATGTAAAACAAACAATTTGACAGATAGTATTTGTATGGACTTGACAGAAGAAGAAAGAAAAGTCAAAATAAGAATAATAAAAATGAAGAACCCAAATTCTGTTATTAAAAAAAACGCCCAGTAACCAAAATCTGGTGAAGCATACCAATGAAAACTAAATGCACAAAACTCCCAGATAAAGTATCATGCAATAGCAGAGAAACCTCAATTTAAAGAACTAGAAAACACAAGCAGATAAGTAGAGGCTTATAGCTCCAAGCTAACCAGTAACATATCCATCCAGCCAATCAATCATAACAAACATGACTTAATCTAAAAACCCAAATCAAAATCAAAACTGACAGAAATCAAAACACAAATACAAAATTAAAAAGTGAATCAACAAAACCTTAAATGGACACAGAGTCGATAGAGGCATTACCTGTAATAAAAGACAGCTCAAATGACAGAGAAAAGAGAAGCGGGATGGGACGGCTGGCAGTGGCGCAGCTGGTGAAGCAATGTGAACTGTGAATTATCAGAAGGTAAGAAAAGAAGGGGGTTAAGGCTGGGTTTACGGGTGGGCTGGAATGAAACATGGGCCATTGAAGAGACTGAAACCATTTCTCGAGCAGGCCCGGCTGAGAAGGCTGGGGTGGGCTATTAGGCTCCGGGGCAAAAACAATTAATTATTTCTGTGGCAAAAAAATTTAATGAATTCAGATTGCATTTGATCTTTAAATCCGTCACTACTTAGAAATACATAATATATTCTAAAAAACGAAAAACATCATTTATGTCCAAATATTTAACTGTATCTATACTATTATTAAGGGTTATAAGTAATTAGCATTTTAATGAAATAACAAATATTTAATATAATATTATGTAATCTACTTATAGACGATGAAATAGCTATTGGTTTCTTGAGATAAAGGTGATAATGCATTTATAATTCAAAGGACTTCAAAGAGTTAATCCAAATAAGGAGGAAACCCACCGAAAACAACAAGCGCCCAAAGTGTATCTCCAAATATAACTACAAAAGACAAAAAAGATTTCAGCATAAAAGCCGCAAGCCTTATATTCAGGCATAGATCACAACGCACCTCAATGCCCAAATAGCTATTGTTTTTTTTTTTTTTGGGTCAAGAAATAGATATTGTTTAGTAATACTCTTTTTTTTTTTCTTTTTTTTTTTAATAAGAAAAATAGAAGAAGAAGAAACCGACACACTCCCGTTTAATGTTGAAGTAAGTTCGGGAGCAAAAAGTTTAATGACATTTAATTAGTACTTTTTGGGTTTCATCATGTTTAATGTGTCACAAAATGTCCAAATAATTGGCTTTCCCGTGCAATGTTGTGTTTGGATTGTGGCTGATCATCAGTATGTAAAGCTTGTGTGACCTTATCTAGTTTCTTCAATTGGCCTTAATGTATCTGTCACACGATCCGATTTAAAAATAAAGAATATTTTAAAATCTGGATGCGTGAATTGAAATAAATAAATAAATAAACTGAAAATTTAGTTAAAATACATTACCATTATATATATGAAAAAAAAATGATAATAATCTTACAAGTGTACAAGATATAAACAATTAAATTTTATCACTCTAAAATAATCCAAATTCTTTGGTTTCGGTTTTGTCTTGCTCACTAATTGATCTGGAAAAAAAAAAAAAAGGAGAGGGATGAGCAAACCACCGCTCAGTGAGTAGATTATGTAATATGCCAGTCAAACAATGTCATTATACACACTGTAGAAAAATATAATAAAAAGATACATAATCCAAATCATATCGCATCATTACTTCATATATTGGTTATCCTTCACAAATTGTACCCAGTACGTGACCCCTATCGGCCTCACTACCCTATGTCCCCGTCTGGTACATTTATCCTTTGGATACCCCGTCACTAAAGTTTCTCATGTTCCATGAATAATACATACTTCACAAAAACTCCAAATAATATATATTGTGTGAAATATTGCACAAATTAGATATGCTTGACTTGAAAATAGAGAGAGATTTGTAAATAGAATAAACCCATGATTTTCACATTTATCACAAAATAATAACTTTTAGAACATATTACATAACCCACTCACCATGATAAGTATGAAATATTGCAAGACAAACACACACGTTCTTCATCTTGCTTAAGAGAATAATGTGACTGATCCCCATCACAACATCACTTGTTACTAGCATGTAAGGTGGCATGACAATGATGATTTGATTAAAACCAATTCTAAGTCTCTACACGTGGATAACAAGAATGGTGTCATCTTTCAACTAAAGGGATAATCTCATACTAGGCTTAAGATTTAATAACATACAAGTCTTCACTATAAATATTTAAATAAGAAAAATTCATATTAATAAATAATTAATATGTAATATAAATAATTATTATATATATATATATATTTTACAGGTTCTCACAGTATCCTTCACTTATGTTGCAGGTTTCGCCATTTTCTTGTTTAAACTTTTCTAGTGGGAAGCAAGTCAATCATGGCGCTTGATCGGGTGCCATATATTATGCCCCTTGCAAATGGGTAAACATTCACACTCATTCGCTTCTGCATTATAGAAGAACAAATGATCACCCATTTGATTTGATATTTGTCACATCAAATGGCTAAAAACATATGGAATTATGAGCCCATCACTTACCCCTTAAGTTTTTATCGAATTCCAAACATTAGGCTTTTAGGAAAACCATAAAACTATGTGCTACACGTAGTAGACTTTTGCCATGTTATACTTAAATACTAAACGAAATCGCAAAGGAATTATAGTTTAATTGGTTAAGAATATTTAACTCTATATTTAAGATTTTAGATACGATTACTCATTCTTTAACATCGCTTATATATATATTTAAAAAAACACTAAATGAGGTCACTCTAGAGTCTACATTCTTGAGCCAACTTCACATACACTTACAGTTGACTAGGGTTTATAATTCTAATCTAAATGAACCAATGTGGACATCAACTCCTGACAAATACAGACGGGATATCTCATGTGTGCTTTCCCCTCAATTAGGTAATGCCACTGTTTAGTGGGTGGTTGGACATCATATTCCCATTGCTTTTGCCAAATTGGAGTACATGATATTCTCAAGAAAGGAGGAGTCTCGTGCTCAAAGAAAGTTTATAAAATTAAATTTTAAAACGGGCATAAATCTATCCCGTCGAACGTTTGTCGACATAAAAGCAAATTTGTTAAGTAAGTCTATATCGACAAAAAATTATTAAGATAGACTTATCCCGAAAAATATTTTCAAAATCAATAATAAACTTCCACACAAAAAATGAAAAGAAAAATCATAATAAACGAGAGGGAAAAAATGGTTCAAATATTTGAGTAGGAAACCCCTATACTTAGAAATCGCTTAATATAATTCCCTATTTTTGACCAATTATTTGAGTATGACGAGGCATCCAGATTGAAAAAGTGTGACACTAACAAATAACATATTAATTTGGGCGTCTGCATGATTGAATCTTTATCGAAGGATCGGCCAACTTTTGCCTACCCAGCCATGTAAATGGGATATGAGATAATCTTCAACCATTACTATATAATATTCTTTCGATCACCAAAAACTTTATAATTGTCGGGCTTTGGCTGCATCTCATCTAAACCTTACTTTTTTTTCCAAGTGGAAAACATCTCTCGTTGTTTAAGATCATCTCAAGGTTTTCCACTAACCTCTTGGATTGTTCCTATGAATTATTTGAATATCGCATCCCATTGCAGGCAAGCAATATTTTGTTTTTCTAGTTGATTAATTAATATATATATAGTCTATTTTTATAGAGGAATTTTTTAAATAATTTTATTTGAGGGACACCCTTCAGGATACTGTATGATTTTTTTTTCACCGATCCATACCGTCTATTTTTCAAGTATTTATTCATAGATCATCATTGCAAAAAAATCAGACAAATTAAAAAATATTAATACATCTAATTGAGATCAACAAAATCAATGAAGACGGTGCTTTAAGAAAGTACTTAAATTTTAATAATTTAATTAAATAGTTAAATGATATTGGATTCAAGTATTTTTTATAGAGATAATTTTTGAATGAATATCTACAAAATATATGGTTTGAATTAATAAAGTACAATGCAAAATAAGCCTTTATATATTTATATTTTCTAGATATCAACTACAGCAATTTAGGCTGGCCTATATATAGCTGTCCAAGAGCTATGTGTGCCTACAAAAGCAGCAACCACCATACAAGTTATCTTGAAAATTACAATATACCATGATTAATTTAAATAATGCTTTCGTAAAGCAATGTATAAATATGTCCAATCCCATTACTTGACCAAGTCGCTCGAAAATGAAAATCCCAATATCAGAGCATATCCATTATATATACGCTACGTTTTATTCATGGTATTTTTATTGGAGATGAAGCCAACAACTCAAAATATCGGACCAAGAAAAAAAAAAACAAAAAACAGTAACATCCACAAATTTTATTATTATCATAGTAAATATATTAACTTGATAATCAATCATATATTGCCGACGAAGTTTATCCTAATAAAAAAAAAATATTGATTTACAAACTAATAGTGTCAGATTCGAAATTCAGGTTAAAAAAAAAATAATAATAATCAACCATATATTGTCTTCACCTAGAATATAAACACTTGGGATTCCGAAATTGAAAGATACTGACAAAAATTGCAATGCAGATAGATTGGTTGCATAAATTTTTGTGGTGCTGTGTTTTTTATTTTCTTCTTTTATGTTTTCCATGAATTAGATTAATGGGCATCTCAAGTCATGAGGAGTCAACAAGTGGCTACAGAAACCCATGCTGACAATGCCAAGAGTGAATATATGTTCCATGCGTGAATATACTAAACAAATTAAACATGAGAAATTTCAAAGTCCCCTACCGTCCATCGCCGGCACCGCCCCACCCTCCATCTCCGTCTCCGCCTTCCCTGACTCCCATCCTTTCTCTCATCTCTCTCATTATGTCTCTTCACAACGACATGTTTATGGAGACTGCCGACCTTTGTGACCTTCATGTATAAAGTCATGCCACCTGAAACAGTGCCGAATACCAAACAAGTAGGCCGCATGGCGTATATGTAATGGATCTCTCTAATTATTAGAGCATTCTTTTTACGGTAAGTGGTTGCTTACTTGTGAGCATATTGTGATAATGGCATTGGCCGAATTGTGATAATGGGAGATTTCTTGTCAATCAAACATCATCACCCGACCCTGACCTAGAGTCGTATCTAAATGAAATATGTACTTGTAATATAACTTGAGAGGGAAGGAAAGATTGTTTCCCTTTTTTTTCTTTTTTTTTGGGTGTGTGGGGGACTATGCAAAAGCGATTCACCGAAAAACTTATTCCTTCTGAAAGTGGCTTTTGTTAGGACTTTGGCCATTGACAAAGGGAAGCTTCGTTAGACAACTCTGAAAATGGCACACAACTGCAAACATACTAAGGAGGAAAATTCACATATGACACACGTATTCATTTCACCGTCACCCACAAAATCAAATATTCTATTCTTTCCTTTTTGAGCTTTAACATTTTAACCTTTTTTATTTTCTTGGGAATTTTTTATATCTTACTTTTCTTAAGAAACATAAAGTAAGTTTAGTTGTGTTCTATAAAAATAGGACCTGTGTTCTATAAAAATAGGACCCGTGTTCTCATCTTGTTTTCAGTTAAAAATAATATTAAAATAATATTAAATTCTTTTTTAATTCTAAAATAAATTTAAATTTTTTTTAAAAAAAGCCTCTTGCAGGCGCGAAAGCGCGTGCAGGGAGGCTAGTTCTTGTTTAATGAATAGTTTTATTTATTTTTAATTATCTTCATTAATTATGAGTATTTTGTGATATTTTGAATATATATATATATATATGTTCATTATTCTCTGCCGCTATATATAGATAGAAAAACAAAAAGGTGTTAGTTTAGACTGGCCCAGACCTTTGGTGCGCTCCTAAGTGGTGGTCTTGGATTCAAGCCTCTATAGTACTTGTGTGTGTGAGTTTTGCCATTCTCTCTTCTAACTTGGGTAAAAAAAAAAAAGATATATAAAAAAATATGGATAGATATATGATAATTAAAAAAAGATAGATAGATACCTGTAGCAGCAATATTTAAAAAAGACTGTAAATATCAGAAATTCATAGTTCTCTCCACGTCTTGAGCGGAGGTGGTTATAAACTGTAAGTTGGCATTCCGGAGAAGAGAGAAACTTTATGCGTCTCCCAAAACCAAAAGAGACACATTCACACACGAACAGTTTACAAGAAACGTTTTGATTTCTATACGCAAGAGCGTTTTTATATATTCAAGAAAGAAAGAAAAAAACGTTTTTGTTTGCGCAAAATGGACAACAGTCCGCCCAGTTCTGGAGGCCCCAGTGACAACAGAATGGAACCGCTTCTGGTGTCACTAGATGACGCCGTACCCGGAAGGTCCTCGTGGAGACTCGATGTGAAGGAGTTTCGGCTACCCCAGCAGAGCACTGCAACAACTGCAGACCATGACAACGGACGGCGTCGTTTTTCTCTCCGTCGCCTTTGCTGCACCTCCAGTAAGCCTTCTGTTCATCTTTATTATTGTTACCCATCTTTCTCCATGTGTTTGTTTTGCCCTGCATTTGAAGTGTTATTGATGATATTGATATTTCTGTTGGTGTTATAAAGTAAAGGTTGAATCTTGGGGTTACCATCACAATTTTACTATGTTCGTTCTTTTCTTAAAAGAAAAGTTCGAGAGGAAAAGGATTTTTGGGTGGTGGTTGAAAGTTCCAAGCTTTTTAAAGAGTTGGGTTTTGAATTCGATTGTGTGAAGAAATAAAAAACCGGGATGTTGTTGAAAGTGAAGATCTTTTGTTTAAAAAAGCTTTAGTGAATGAATTAAAGGGTGATTAATTTTTCAGTGCTAAAGTTGGTGTTTATCTGCAGAAGTTTGTCTTTTGTTGTACTTGGTCATTTTGAGTGTGCAAATGGTTGTGTTCAACTTCATTCACACGTCTCAAATAATTTATTTCCAGTCTGAGGAAGTCTTGTCTTCTAGACTGGCCTGAAAGACCAGTCCTTTTTGCTATTTAGAACGAAAGTATAAAAATATTGGTCAAAATTTTGCTATCATTTAGAGAAGTCTGGGAGTTTTTTAATTCCAGATTTCTACTAGTCAAGTGAAAAAACTGATGTTGAACTCGTTTCATGAGTTCCATTCTAATTTGTATAGTTTGCTGAAGAAATTTACACCTTTCTGGTGAATAATTTTGTGTTCGATCAGGAAATGGAACAAGATTGCTGTATAAAATTATTGGTATGTTATGTTGACTCAGGGTACTGAGTAACTTTGTTGGAGTATGTTTTCCATCAAACATTCCAATATTAATTGCCTCTAAAAGATAAGTTATTGAAGTGCTTGCAGGTTTAATATTCGATTGGATTTCTTAGTTGTTTTCTTAAATTTTATGTGCCTCTGCTGAATTTACCTGCAACGGTTTCATCAGTATATGATAATCCAGGACACTTCCATTATCTTTTTGGCCCTTCATCCTTTCTCCTTCTCACTCCATAATTTCATAGGCTTCATGAATTTAACTTTCTTGGGCTTTTTGAACGTAGAGAAAGAATACAAGGTTGAAGAATATTACAAGCAACAAGAAAGGCTTCTTGAGGGGTTCACTGAGATGGAGACCATGACTGAAGAGGGTTGTTTGCCAGGAAGTCTTACAGAGGTTGGTTCAAAATGTCTATATTCCCACTCGTTTTATTGATTTGTAGAAATCAGATTGGCTTTCATAATTCTTTATTTTAAGTTTGTAAAATTTGATGCATTTTAGTTCAATTTTGAGGAAGAGGGTGCAGAAGCTACCTGAGTTTTAGCAGCCAATCCCGTTTAATTTTTTTTTGATAATTTAATGAATTCTTATTTTGGCAATACAGGGGAAAAAATTGAACTGTCGTTAGTTTGACAGAACAGAGCTATATGTTATAATATTTCAACGTTATCGTTCATTTATTTTCTCTACATCAAATATTTAAGTACATGAGCCTGGTTAACAAGAAGACGTTCATGCAGTCATTGTTTCTCATGCCATGGCACTTCCTGCAATGTCTAATTCCCAATTAAACTCCTGTGTTTTGAATTCATTTCTTCTCAGGATCAAATGAAGCAGCTAGCAAAGAGTGAGAGGATGGCAGTACATGTATCAAACATAGCTAATTTGGTGCTTTTTGCAGCAAAAGTTTATGCTTCAATTATGAGCAGATCATTGGCAGTTATAGCCTCTACATTGGATTCCCTCTTGGATCTCTTGTCTGGCTTTATTTTGTGGTTCACTGCCAATGCCATGAAAAATCCAAACCAGTTTCACTATCCTATTGGGAAGAAACGTATGCAACCAGTGGTAAGTCATCAAGCTTTCTAACCATGTCAATTCTGAAAATAGTTGGTTGTCCTTATCTTTTAGCCCGTTTCCACTTTTTTGTATATCCCTACTGACTATGCTTGATCATACAGGGTATCATTGTCTTTGCATCAGTAATGGCAACTCTTGGACTGCAAATATTGCTTGAGTCTGCTCGGGAACTCATCTCACAGGCAAGTGACCCTTTTTTTTCCCCACTCCAACTTAAAAATTTGGACTAATAAGGAATCTGGTCAGGTTTCAGACTCCGAATCAGTGAGTTTAACATAGTATTATTTCCCTGTATGGGTGAGTAAATAACACCAGTATGGCAGTATGCAACAAAGGAAGGAAGAAATGATATTTTAAACTTCAACTTGAGAATGGTTTCTTAGTTTATTGCTGCATTTTGTAATACAATTTTTAATGACGTCCTCACATTTTACTTACTGTATGTTAGTTAAGCCATAACATCTCTTTTCAGTCAAGGGTTAAACTATAGTTCTTATACTAAGTGTGTAGAGAATATTTTTGACACTTCAAAACTCAACCATATGTTCCTCTATAGAAACTCAACCTAAACTGGTGATTCCTTGCAATATCTTGATGCTGGCAGCCAAGCATCAATCATGAAAATCAGAATCTAAATATGTTGGTCAAATTTTTTCTCGTGGAATTAACAGAGTTAGATTTTCACTATAAGTCATAATTTCATGATCCTGTTTGAAATTCGTTATTTCTGCATATCCAAATTTTGTCATTCTATATATTGGCTCATTATGTGGCTCTCATTTTTTTGCTTGTTTTGTAATTAATATTGTTTCTATATCCGTTGTATCATTTTCTGGGTGCAGTCACCGCCAGAAAAAATGAAATTTACGGAAGAGATGTGGATGATCGGTATCATGGCCTCAGTCACAGTAGTGAAGTTTGTTCTCATGGTCTACTGTCGCAGATTTAAAAACGAAATTGTACGGGCCTATGCACAAGACCATTTTTTCGATGTTATTACTAATTCAGTTGGTTTAGCAGCAGCAGTCTTAGCCGTCCGGTTTTTCTGGTGGATTGATCCTACTGGTGCTATTGTTGTAAGTCCTTTCATCACCATAACAAGTTTCACTCCCTCTGATATGATTTATTATGTTTATTCATTAACGTTGGTTTCATTCTTGAACACATTGCAGATAGCACTCTATACCATTAATACATGGGCAAAGACAGTTTTGGAGAATGTGCATTCGCTAATCGGAAGAACAGCCCCGCCCGACTTCTTAGCAAAGTTAACTTATTTGATATGGAACCACCATGAAGAGATCAGGCACATTGACACAGTGAGAGCGTACACATTTGGCTCTCATTACTTTGTGGAGGTTGACATTGTCTTGCCAGAAGACATGCTTCTGAACAAAGCACACAACATTGGTGAGACTCTCCAGGAGAAGCTCGAGCAACTCCCTGAAGTCGAACGGGCTTTTGTGCATATCGATTTTGAGTTTACTCACAGGCCAGAACACAAGAACAATGTATGATGGGGTGGTAGTGGAGCTACAAGCAGGCTTTTCCAGAGCACACAGTTTTTAAATAAGCTGCTGATTGTGCTTTCATTTTATCATCTCTTCGCTTGTGCGCCAAATGTTTTATAACTTTATGGCATTACCTTTCTTATGGTTTTAGTTCCTTAACTTTTAGTCTTGGAACCAGTTACATTATCTGATGATGCAACCTCAACACTTTTGTTTTTCGTTGTGCTTGTGTATGTTAAAGTGATGAGCCACGTACAATAGGGTTCTACTCAGTCCAATTATGCTAATCTTCCCAAATAATTTTTGCAACCAATCATAAAACAGATCGGACCTAATTAAAATGTCCAAACAAACAGCTGCATGATGGTTGGGTTAAGCAACTCTTCATTGTTTGTTAAGCAACTCTTCATTGTTTGTTAAGCAACTCATCCCCTTCTATTCACAAGGCAACAACTCACAACACTGTCATGTCTAAGAGGTTGCTAGGAACATGAGAACTAAAAACAAGGGCCAATGTGTCAACTAAGTAAAATATGCTATATTTTCATTCTTTTAATTCAACCATCCGAAAACAAAAAGAAAATCGCCCATGATGGTTGGGTTAATTCTTCAAGACACTTGACTTATACAAACAAGAATGTTCAAGATAAATGCTCTAAACCAATTGAGCTAGTTGCACGACAACGAGACTCAACAATTTTGTGGAGATAATATCAATAAACAAATAGTAAGGTCAGTAATCCCTACTTAAATGAGAAATATGTAGCTGGATTAATGTGGGTTGCAGTAATTTTACTTAAAACAAGAATTGGGCCTCTAATTTATCAAATGGGCTAAAAGTTCCTTAACCCAATTCCAAATGGGACTGACCTCCAGCCCAACCCATCCCAACCAAGGACATCATGGTAATTTAACACCACTAGGGTTTTGATGGTTTCTTCTCCCTACTATTTAAACACACCTCATGACCTCGCTTCAAACAAACCAAGTTTTCTCAGCTAAGCGCAGGTCTCAGCCTCTCCATCTTTCAGCCCCTCTCTGCTACCTTTGCAATTGTTTTGTGTGTTTGTTCTGTTTGATAAAATTTGGCCTGTGATGTTTTGATATTGTCCGTACCATCTGAGAAAATCTTTGATGTTTCTATCACTAGCTTCTGAGGCCTCTTCCTGAATTTTTCTGTTTTCCTCTGTTTTCCTGTTCTTTTAATTTCTGGTGTATAGAAGAGGCAGTGATGACTAAATCTGTATACCATCAAACTATGAAAGCTATCTTTTTGGGGCTTGTTGATGCCAACTTAACTTTACACTCTGAGCCTTCTTATTTTCATTGATGAAAATTTTGTGTTGATTTTGGGTAAAGTTGTTGTCTTTTTTAGATGGGTGTTTTTGTTGAAGTGTTTAGATGAACGAACAAGCAATTGATTTGTGTTGGGTTTGTTGGATTTGCTATGAAAAAGGCAACAAATTAGAGTCTCTGATTCGCTTATTTCCATAGCGTTATTAGTGCTGTACGTTGCCAACAGCGATTCTGGGAACTGAGATTCTGGCATTTGCCTTTCTTTTCTTAAGGTTTATGCATTCAGATGTTCCTACATTCAAAGTTATAGATCCAATTTCCAATTTTCAATTCACTGCTTAAAGTCTTCGACAAATCGGCGCCTAGCCGCAAGGCGGGAGGTCATATAAGGCAACAAATTAGAGTCTCTGATGCTCTTATTGCTATAGGGTTTTCAGTGCTGTACGTTGCCAAGAGAGATTCTTGGGAGTTGAGATTCTGACATTTGCCTTTTTCCTAAGGTTTATGCATTCAGATGTTCCCATATTCAAGTATTTTATTTCAAACTATCAGTCCGTTGTATTGTGCAAGTTTTAGTGTTAATAATGACAGTAGTAATTGTTGGGATATTTATGACCACCTGATTTCCAAGATCAGGTTCTAAATTACTTGGATAACAAATTGCATTAGAAAACTAGGATTTCATATCCATTGGCATCCAAACCTGGACAAGAGAAAAGAAATGCAGAGACAGTGATTTATGATCAGGCTGGAGAAACTGGTGAGCACCCATTCATGTCAGGATCTAGAAATTCTAGAGAACGATCACGCATCTGAATTTAATGGGTTGGTTGAAGTTTACAGAACAACTGCTCCTAAATAATGAAATTGAACCCAATCGACCTTGATTTAAACCCAACATTCTTTAACTGATTTTCCAAGAAAATTGAGTACATGCAGTGGAACTTGTCAAGAATATTCATTTTTGTTGTTGGTAGAATACTCATTCATTTAATTGTTAACATGATGTCTGGTTTCTAGTATTTGATGACAAGAGAAACTCAGAGAAAATGAATTTCCCCTATGTTTGTAAAAACACCAAAAGAAACAGAAATAAATTACAATTAACCAGAAAATAAAAAACTAATCGATTACAATATTACAACAATAGTTCAATAAAGATTTTTCTAGAACTTTTCCCAACGCTAACACATGGCGAATGTTAAAAGTGAGAGAGTGAGGTGCCAGCCTATTGATAAACTGATTTTTTTTTTTTAAATTTTTACAAGCGATTACGGAAGTTTATACAAATATTTATTGATTATCTGAAAGTTTCCAATCTCTGTTATATGAGTAGAGATGAAATAGCTCAACAACTACGCTATTCCCACTAGCAATGAGAAATTGGATTAGAAGGAACAAAGCGGGTATATCCTAAAAGGAATGTGCTTTCTGAATGGAAGATTCTTGGCAAGGGGTTTTAACCTTTTGCATTGTTTTGTCATCCTTAGAAAAAAAAGCAGCCAAAAAGCAGCCTTATCTAAATGGTTGTAACCCTTCCATTCCATGTACACTTCCAATCAAACTGAGGCAGACAATTAGGCATGAGCCGACTCTGATTGACATCTGTTTAATATTACACTTCTAACTTAACTTAGATTTGGTCTTATCCCAAGATTTCATTATTTTCTTCGATTCTCATTATCCTAGTATCCAACCATGAATTACATTTAGATAGAGAGAGAGAGAGAAAGCTTTTGATTTTGAAGCAAGATTTCTTTTAGTTTACTTACTAAACTAAAGGGTGTAGTGACCAAATTTACTTTCATTTTTATTTTTTAAACGAAACAACGTATTTTGACCATGACTTCATACTAGTATAAGTTTGGATTGAATATTCAAGAATAAAACGTGCAACAATCTCCTTGTAGAAAATACTTATTTCTTCTAACTTAAAATATTTATCAAAAGGGATCAGTTAGAGAAGTTCAGAGTTCAGGGTTTCATTTTTCCATGTCGAATGAATAAGGATACAATTGAAAGTTGAAAAGAAAAAAGAGGTTGAAAATCAAGTTTTTAGATGCCAACAGAGCACTTGTAGTTGTAGGAGAACAAAGGGGCTCCATAGCAAGAAGATATTTTTGCATGTCTTTGATGTCAAAGAAATACACCGAAGTCGAGGGGGGGAAAGAGTGCAAGAGCCACAAGTTTTGGGTTTTTCACCTGGTCCACTTTCAAGCACTTTCCAATCAGAACAAAAGACATATTCATGGCCATGTTCAAAACCACTCATATATCAACGCCAAAAATCAAATGCTCATTCTGTTCCAACCAGCAATACACACAATACACAAAACACCAAGCACAATACGCAGAACACAAACCGTCCTTCTTTTTTCTATCTCTAGAGCTTTTCACATGAGAAGCTGAAACTGAGACTCCAAATTGAAGGATAACAAAGAAGGCAATGGCTTTTCTTCTTCCAAATTTCTCTCCCTCTCTACTCCTCCAAACCAAATCAAAAGAAAAACCCATGAACCAGACACTTTCTCTGACAAAACCCAGCTTTTGTTTCTCTCATCTCTCTCCTCTGGCCAGCCTGCAGACACCCACTTTGTTGGAAGGGGCACAGCTTAACACCTCCAGGGTTGCGCAGGATAAGCAGCAAAGAGACGACTTTTATGTCAATCTTGGCGTTGCTGTACGCACTCTTCGTGAAGACGTCCCTTTAATTTTCGCCAAAGACCTTAATTATGACATTTATAGGTAATTTTCTCATTTGGGTATCTTGAATTTTCTTTGATAGTGCTTGATTTATCAGAAAGTTTAAAACTTCATTAAGAAATTTGATATTTTTAGGAAATACATGGTACTCAAAAGCTATACCAATTTAACACGTTTTCCCAAAAAGAAACATTGCAATTTGATTATAATCTTCTATGAAATTTGATGAGTTTCCTGTAATTGTTAAACCCTTTATTGAAAATGTGGAGTTATATTTGATAGGATTCATTTGTGAAATTTGGTGATTTTCAGGGATGATATAACATTTACGGATCCCTTGAATACATTCACTGGCATTGAGAATTACAAACTGATCTTCTGGGCATTGAGATTTCATGGAAAGATTCTGTTCCGTGACATTTCACTTGAGGTTTATAGGATTTGGCAGCCTTCAGAGAATGTGATATTGATAAGGTGGAACATGAAGGGTGTTCCTCGGGTTCCATGGGAAGCACAGGGTCAGTTTCAGGGCACCTCGCGATATAAACTAGATCGAAAAGGCAAAATATATGAACACAAGGTCGATAACTTGGCATTTAATTTCCCGCAGAAGCTCAAACCAGCTGCATCAGTGTTAGATTTAGTGGCAGCATGCCCTCCTAGTCCTAACCTGACGTTTTTGTGGGGTCCTGCGGATGTGTACTCATCTTCATGGGTGGAGTTTTATCGAGCAGTGAGGAGGACTTTGCATCGAGATGGTTTCTTGCTTCCACAAGATGGTTTGGTTAGCTAATGAGCTACTTCAGATATGAATCTATACAGTAGATTATGTAACGTATATGTACTGTGCATTAAATTTGTATTATATATTGGTAGATAGCAGATAATGGTTTTTGTTGAAAAACAAGGTTGTATATACATAGGGAGATCCTGAAGAGTTCAATTTACTTCTTGTGGTGGTGGAGGCAAAGAAGCTAGGGTACATTTTGTGAGCTTATACAGGTCAGGATAATATATACAAAATCTTGTTTCATTTAATAAATTATCTTCTTAATTTATAATGCTGCATTACAGGTTGAATTTGGTTAGAGGTTGCCTTCTTCTACTTTTGCTGAGTTGTAAAATAGATGCTGTATTACATGATTCCTCATTTATCTCGTTTGGTCCGGTTGCTATTACCATTCGTTTCTTGTCACCACTAATCTCAAACATTTGGTTTGTTCTAACCCTACATCTTATGTCATGGACCTTGTTCCAGCCCTACATGATTCCTCATTTGCTCATAGTTATGTTTATCCAAAAATGTTCCCCTTCTGTTCTTCTATGCAAGTTAGGATCTCAAATGTCCTGTATCTCTTCCAGATTTGCTTTTCATAGTCCAAAGCCTCGATGCCATCTTTACTTAATCACCTTTGTTTTCCTTCTTTACTTCATCATGCCTACCTAGCATTTGGACTCTTTTTTGCCTAATGTCTTTGTTACTTGTTGAACCTCCATACGTCTGCCGTGTGCCCTTCTTGGTAGAACAATACTTTACCAAGTTTTTTCTGAGTGGTTAATGCTTCTAAAAGGCAACTGGGCCAACAATGGTGATTTTTCATATAAAGATGGTCTTTGACTCATGGTGGCCTTGTGGGTAGTAACATATGATTTGTAGAGCCACTTTCAATGGTCGTGTCTATAACCTATATTAAGCTTCATTTCCAATGGCAGCGACTCATTTCTTGACAAATTGCTGTGTAACTAGGTTGCATATTTGACAAGTCAATTCTTTGCATTTAAGAGCAGATAAACCTTGTTATTGAGTCAGAAATCAGTTTTGCTATGTCCAGGTTTTCCCCCGGAGAAGCTCCATGTGTTGGTTTGATTTTTCTTTTGGTTACAAGGGGATTTGAATCTACGATCTACCCTTAACCCTACCAATGCCACTTGGGGCTTAGGGTTCACGGGCAAATTGTTTGCTTCGTAAGCAAGTATGTCATCCAAATCAGACTTTGTAAAAGGTTCAGAAGACATAGTTTAGATTTATTAAAAGATAAAAGGGGAAAAATGAATGATCAAGGCAATATGCACCGTTAACAGGAAGCTAGAAGTTCACATAGCACTATCAATAGTTGTTAGAACAAAAATATGTGTTTCAGTTCCAAGATCATATTTTCTTAGCAACAACAATAATTGTTACACTTATATGAGCTCAGAACATAAAAGCATGCAACGCAACTTACAATGAACTGTGGAATGAACAAACTTTACAATCCCAAAAGCCCTAAAGTAGACAAACATCAGCAATAGGAGCACTACAAAACAACATCAGGGGAAAGCATCTCCCATACTTGCTGAAGTCCGATAATAGTCTTGAGCAGAAGATTTAAATGAAATCAGAAAGTTTTGTCTCTCATATCGTTAACATTCTTATCTTCCCGTTTGAGTTGAATCAGAGGGGAAGCCTCTTTAAGGGTTTTATTGGATGGTCTATGAATATAGACTTAAAAAATAAATAATTTGGATTGTTGAAAAAAAAATTCATGGAGGACCCAAAAGGGTGTCCTCAATAAAAGGGACTGAATATATTATATATAGAGAGCTTAAATAATGGAGACAAAAAAAACTTTCACAAGGTAAGATATTATTTAAGCAAGTCTTATTATTTAAGGTAAGATAACGAAAGGGTGTCTTATTATTTGTCTCTCCTATATTATTTAAGCTCTCTATTTAAACCAAAAGGGTGTCCAAAAGGGTGTCGTTAAATCCTTCTGCTACAAGGTTTTGGCGCATTAAATCCTTAAATCCTTATATATATAGGGAATAATGTTCCATGCTAAAGCGGGTAAAATCAACGTTCATAATTTAGAAAAGGAAAACTAATTTCCTAATTGAAACCTGAAACTTATTATAACTAGGAACCCTCTGAGAATATCATATATATGTTATGCTCTACTATCATATATAACTATTACTATTGTGATTCTTCTGTTATAGTGCCCGTTAGCTTCCTTTTGTTTATTCTTCATTGTTTCGTAACCGATATGAAGAAGATATTTGTTTTGATTTTGATATTCTGGATTGGTTTTGGACATGGCCAAAGAACATTCGACGTTCTCGAGTACGGTGCTGCTGGAGATGGAAAAACTGACGATTCCAAGGTAATTTACTTCTTTTAATGCATGTATCAAGTTATAAAAGTAATGTTCGTTTGTTAGGTAACTTGACGTGTTAATGTTGTCAACCTTTAAATATAAACCACATATTCACACAAGATACATGTTCGTGTTATTAATAGTTTTGGATGGATAATTCGACAACATTAACATGCCATCATGATATCCAATGAAAAAGAAGAGAACGTTTTTATTTTTCTTGATTTGTTTTCCATTATCTTAAAGTTAAAAGGAGCAATCACTTATGGGTTCTTCAATTTGCAAATACAGGCTTTTCTAAAAGCATGGGGAGAGTTGTGTGGAGCAGCAGATGAACCTAATGGCATGCCAACACTTGTTATACCAGAGATGAAAGCATTCTTATTGCAACCCATCAAGTTTCGAGGTCCTTGCAACTCAAATGGTGTTCATGTTCAAGTAACAAAACCATCAAATTATTATTCTTATCTTATTTGGGTTAGCTACAAAAAAAGTAGCTGAATTTTGGGGTCGTTTCAAATTAGTACTCAATTTTAACAGTTTTGCACGTAGATACCTAAATTCATGAAAAACTTACATATTAATCACTCCATTAGTTATACCGTTAATACGTCTGTTTGATATAATGTGGCAAACATAGGCTCCCATTTTTTTTGCTGATACAGACTAAAAAATTAATAAAAAAGTCTTTATCTTTTAAAGATAATTAAAAGTACAATTTAACATAAATTTAAAATCTAACAAGTAAAATAATAAAATAAAATAACACAAAATTAAAAAAGAAAGTAAAAAACACAACCCCGCCCCACTCTCCCCTCACCCCAGCCGTAGGATTATCAATTCAATGTCATCAAATCATCCGATTATCACCCAAAAATCTTCCTCCTCCCACAAAAACCAAAAAACACTGTCGCCGCCGCAAATGGAAAAACAACTACTCGTACCCGAATCCGAACCGGAATCCCAATCTCAATCGTCGTCGTCGTCGCCACTGCCCATCGGAGATCCTCACGTTCGCATCGCCACTGCCCTCGGAGGAGAGGAAGAGACGGGAAGAGAGAGAAAAAGACGGGGGGAGAGAGAGAGACAGAGAGAGAGAGAGTGTGGATTCCGGCGGAGGGGGGAGGTTTGGGATGGGGAGTGGGGAGTGGGGAGTGGGGGAGGTTGCGATGGAGGTGCTGGGTTTTTTTTTGGTTATTTTATTATTTTATGGTTTTGTTTTTAAAATTTTAATTATTTTTAAAAATAATTTTAAGTCCACCTGGAGTCCACTTCAGCAAAAAGAAGCCACCTGGAGTCCACGTTTGAGTAGTTAACCCTTATTCTTATCTTATTTAAACTAAATGATTATTCTTACTTAATTAAAAATTATTAAATTATTAATTTGTTTCCCTTCCGTGTGGTGAGCAGATCATGGGCAAACTGGTGGCACCTAAAATGCTGGATGGATGGACCGAGCGTGAATCAGATTCAGATTGGCTCCAATTCAAGGATGTGGGCAATCTCGTAGTCGATGGTTCAGGAGAAATCGACGGTCAGGGTTCATCTTGGTGGACCACTACCAACCAATACGACAGATTATCACGCAAACTCATGATGAACAAGCAGAATTGCAAAGCACCAGATGTATGGATTATTTTTCTTTTTCAATTTAATTTAATTAAAACTAATTTTTAAATTTTTTTTTTCCTACTGAATTTGGGTTTATTAAAATTTGAATGTTACTGCAGGCTCTGCACTTCCATGGATGCGATAATCTTAAACTAAGTGGACTTACTCATCTAAACAGCGCAAGAGCCCACATTGCTATAAGTGGGTGCAACAATGTGTATGTGTCTCATCTCACCATAACCGCACCTGAAGACAGTCCAAACACTGATGGCATTGACATCTCAAACTCACGCAATGTCTTCATTCAACACTCTGCTATCGGAACCGACGATGACTGCATAGCCATCAACGGTGGCTGCTACGATCTCAACATTGCCAACATCGCGTGTGGGCCGGGTCATGGTATTAGGTACGTAGTCCTTAACATAAATCCTTATTCAAAACAGTTCGCTTATGTTGTCTTACTAACTTAAAATACTCTTTTGCCAACAGTGTGGGAAGCTTGGGAGCGAATGGGGCTCTTGAGACAGTGCAAAATGTGTACGTGAGAGATAGTAGTTTCAGTGGGACTACAAATGGAGCTAGGATCAAGACATGGCAGGGAGGATCGGGGTACGCTAAGAACATAACCTTTGAGAAGATCACACTCGATGCAGCTAAAAATCCCATCATCATTGACCAGTTTTATTGTAATAATGATCACAACTGTAAAAGTCAAGCCTCGGCTCTGTTGGTGGAAGATGTGAAGTACATTGATTTTGAAGGAACATCTGCGAATGAGGAGGCGATCAAATTAGATTGTGACCAGAATTCAGGTTGCCGCAACATTATAATGGACCGCATCAAAATCACCTCGGCGGTTCCTGATAAGAAGATTTATGCTTCTTGCAACAATGCTATTGGAACTTCCATTGGCACCATTGTGCCCAATGTACCTTGCCTCAAGTCAGGGACGGAACCGACTACTTCTCCGCCAGCTATGCCTTTGCCAACTCCGCCTTTGCCAGCTATGCCTCCGCCGTCTCCGCCTTTGCCCGTTATGCCTCCGCCGTCTCCGCCTGTGCCCGTTATGCCTCCGTCATCTCCGCCTGTGCCTGTTATGCCTCCGCCATCTCTGCCTGTGCCCGTTATGCCTCCGCCATCTCCGCCAGTGCCCGTTATGCCTCCGCCTGTGCCTGTTATGCCTCCGCCATCTCCGCCTGTGCCCGTTATTCCTCCGCCATCTCTGCCTGTGCCCTTTATTCCTCCACTATCTCCGCCTGTGCTCGTTATGCCTCCTTCATCTCCACCCTTGCCAGCTACGCCTCCGCCTCTACAGGTTATGCCTCCGCCTTTGCTAAATAGGCCTCGCCCAACTCTGCCTTTGCCAACTACACCTCCACCAGTTCCTCTGCTTACGCCCCTAGCTCCGCTGGTACCAACTCCGCCTCCCCCAACTCCGCCACCAATACCACAAATGTCCTTCACAGGGGAACCAGGAGTGCCAGATATTTACTTCACACCTGGTGCATCTAGTGCTACTAAACTTCATAAGAAACACTATATTTGGTGTCAATTACTGATCCTGTATGTGTTAACGAGACTACTGTTTGGCTAAACGTACCACTTTTTACTTGTTGTAAACATAGAATAAATTGTATTGTTTTGGTCAATATACATAAGAATAAATTGACCATGTATTTGTTACAAAAACTATTATTTGATCAATATACATAAGAACACAAAGTCGATAACTTGGCATTTAATTTCCCGCAGAAGCTCAAACCAGCTGCATCAGTGTTAGATTTAGTGGCAGCATGCCCTCCTAGTCCTAACCTGACGTTTTTGTGGGGTCCTGCGGATGTGTACTCATCTTCATGGGTGGAGTTTTATCGAGCAGTGAGGAGGACTTTGCATCGAGATGGTTTCTTGCTTCCACAAGATGGTTTGGTTAGCTAATGAGCTACTTCAGATATGAATCTATACAGTAGATTATGTAACGTATATGTACTGTGCATTAAATTTGTATTATATATTGGTAGATAGCAGATAATGGTTTTTGTTGAAAAACAAGGTTGTATATACATAGGGAGATCCTGAAGAGTTCAATTTACTTCTTGTGGTGGTGGAGGCAAAGAAGCTAGGGTACATTTTGTGAGCTTATACAGGTCAGGATAATATATACAAAATCTTGTTTCATTTAATAAATTATCTTCTTAATTTATAATGCTGCATTACAGGTTGAATTTGGTTAGAGGTTGCCTTCTTCTACTTTTGCTGAGTTGTAAAATAGATGCTGTATTACATGATTCCTCATTTATCTCGTTTGGTCCGGTTGCTATTACCATTCGTTTCTTGTCACCACTAATCTCAAACATTTGGTTTGTTCTAACCCTACATCTTAAGTCATGGACCTTGTTCCAGCCCTACATGATTCCTCATTTGCTCATAGTTATGTTTATCCAAAAATGTTCCCTTCTGTTCTTCTATACAAGTTAGGGTCTCAAATTTCCTGTATCTCTTCCAGATTTGCTTTTCATAGTCCAAAGCCTCGATGCCATCTTTACTTAATCACCTTTGTTTTCCTTCTTTTCTTCATCATGCCTACCTAGCATTTGGACTCTTTTTTGCCTAATGTCTTTGTTACTTGTTAGTTGAACCTCCATACGTCTGCCGTGTGCCCTTCTTGGTAGAACAATACTTTACCAAGTTTTTTCTTGAGTGGTTAATGCTTCTAAAAGGCAACTGGGCCAACAATGGTGATTTTTCATATAAAGATGGTCTTTGACTCATGGTGGCCTTGTGGGTAGTAACATATGATTTGTAGAGCCACTTTCAATGGTTGTATTTTCACCTGTTGCCATGGCTAAGGGCAATTACTAGTCATTTTTTTTGTTTTTTTCACAAATTTTTTTACCTCAATAATTAATTTGGATAATATTTTCGAATAAGATTTCCGGATTCCTACGTGTCAATGCTATTCATATCTCATAATTGGATAAAATTTCAGATAAATTTTTTTAAAAATTGGCTGGTATTTATAGAAAAAAATTCATTTATTTTTGGGTATTTTTTTTAAAATTTTCTGATTTTCTTTTCAGTATTTTATTGCAAAAAAATTGGCTGCCGTTGGATTGGAGGAAAAAATCAGATTGGAGAGCCCAGACGACGCCACGTGGCAACAGAAAAAAAAAATCACATGAGTGGGCTGACGCCAGCTTGGCTCAGCGATGACATCATCACTAGCCCTCGTTTTGAACCTCGGGCTGAACTGGCCTTTGGGCCAGCCCGACTTGGTAGGACCCACGTGTTGCCCGGGCTTGGGCTCATCGCTGGAAACAGCTTTTCTCGTTTCTCTCCCCCAGCCCAAGGTTCTGGCGCTCCGCTGGAGAAGGGGATTTGAATCTACGATCTACCCTTAACCCTACCAATGCCACTTGGGGCTTAGGGTTCACGGGCAAATTGTTTGCTTCGTAAGCAAGTATGTCACCGAAATCAGACTTTGTAGAAGGTTCAGAAGACATAGTTTAGATTTATTAAAAGATAAAAGGGGAAAAATGAATGATCAAGGCAATATGCACCGTTAACAGGAAGCTAGAAGTTCACATAGCACTAGCAATAGTTGTTAGAACAAAAATATGTGTTTCAGTTTCAGTTCCAAGATCATATTTTCTTAGCAACAACAATAATTGTTACACTTATATGAGCTCAGAACATAAAAGCATGCAACACAACTTACAATGAACTGTGGAATGAACAAACTTTACAACCACAAAAGCCCTAAAGTAGACAAACATCAACAATAGGAGCACTACAAAACAACATCTGGGGAAAGCATCTCCCATACTTGCTGAAGTCCGATAATAGTCTTGAGCAGAAGGTTTAAATGAAATCAGAAAGTTTTGTCTCTCATATCGTTAACATTCTTATCTTCCCGTTTGAGTTGAATCAGAGGGGAAGCCTCTTTAAGGGTTTTATTGGATGGTCTATGAATATAGACTTAAAAAATAAATGATTTGGATTGTTGGAAAAAAAATTCATAGAGGACCCAAAAGGGTGTCCTCAATAGAAGGGGACTGAATATATATATATATATATATAGCTTCTATTGAGAGAGACATTTTTGTAGGGCCTACTCTGCATTGTATTTCATTAATCCAATAGTTTATTTTTTAGATAATCATTCAAAGATCATCTCTACAAAAAATCACTTGAATCCGATATCATTTGACCACTCAATAGAAATAGATGGTTTAGATCGTTGAAAAAAAAAAATCGTAGAAGACCCTGAAGGGTGTGTCCCCCAATAGAAGAAGACTATATGTATGTGGACATCATCATGCTTATTTGAAAGTATGGATATGAATTTGTAATTTATATAGCTCAAAGTTCAAAGACTTCTTACCAAAAAAATTGAAAGAAAAAACACGTGTAGCTCAAATCAAGGAACTTTTTACATACTAGAATTTATGCATCTCAATAATCATCAATAAATCTAATCTAATCGAATGAGTCATTAATAGTCAACTGTTATAATTACATATGTAGCTGGAGTTAAGTTTCTTACCCCTGAGTGTGGGCTAAAATCGACAATCTGAGAGTGATCGTGCGGAAAGAAAATTAGAGAATGAGAGAGTAACTGGGCTAGCAATATTTGAAGTAAGAGCCGAGTCCTTCTTTTCTTCGAGTAGAAAGAGAAGAGTTGGACCGGATTTCAAATGCAGCTACCTTGGGTGACTTTCAACTGCCGACGACGAGAAGCATGGCTACCAGTCCATAGCATACTCCAATTGAAGAAGCGCCTGATAATTAGGGAAATACAAGCATGTTAGCACATTTACTATTTCTGTCTAACTAGTACTTCGTTAAATTTTAAAGAAATAATGGCCAGTGTTCATCAAAACAATTAGAAACAATCAGTTTTATGACCCGAAAAATAGTTAATTAATTTTTTACAGGAAGTGTACTTTGGATAGTAGAACAGCTTTCAAAATCGAAGTTTCAATTCAACAGAGTCTGGCGATGAAATTTAAGGTTTTTTTTTTTTTTTTTCCTAACTTTAAATATAGTCTATGATTTTCATTCTCAAAAAATAATAAAACAGAATCTAACAATATCTTAATCATATTGACAACGAATACCAAAAAATAAAGTTGACATGTATGATAAAACTTTGAGCACGAGCAAAAAACAAGGCTAATTATAAGAGAATCAATTGTAAACATTACAAGAGTTTGTAACAATAAACTCACCTGCAAAATTTGGTCCAAGTACCACCGAAAGCGTGATGGAGAAGATGAGACAGAGCGATTAAATCCTAAAATCCTTCTGCCACAAGGTTTTGGCGCATTAAATCCTAAAATCCTTATATACATAGGGAATAATGTTCCATGCTAAAGCGAGTAAAGTCAACGTTCATAATTTAGAAAAGGAAAACTAATTTCCTAATTGAAACCTAAAACTTATTATAACTAGGAACCCTCTGAGAACATCATATATATGTTACGCTCTACTATCATATATAACTATTACTGTTGTGATTCTTCTGTTATAGTGCCCGTTAGCTTCCTTTTGTTTATTCTTCATTGTTTCGTAACCGATATGAAGAAGATATTTGTTTTGATTTTGATAGTCTGGACTGGTTTTGGACATGGCCAAAGAACGTTTGATGTTCTCGACTACGGTGCTGTTGGAGATGGAAAAACTGACGATTCCAAGGTAATTTAATGCATGTGTCAAGTTATTTCGAGTAATATTCGTTTGTTAGGTAACTTGACGTGTTAATGTTGTCAACCTTTAAATTTAAACCATATATTCACACAAGATACATGTTCGTGTTATTAATAGTTTTGGATGGATAATTCGACAACATTAACGTGCCATCATGATATCCAATGAAAGAAGAGAACCTTTTTATTTTTCTTGATTTGTTTTCCATTATCTTAAAGTTAAAAGGAGCAATCACTTATGGGTTCTTCAATTTGCAAATACAGGCTTTTCTAAAAGCATGGGGAGAGTTGTGTGGAGCAGCAGATGAACCTAATGGCGTGCCAACACTTGTTATACCAGAGATGAAAGCATTCTTATTGCAACCCATCAAGTTTCGAGGTCCTTGCAACTCAAATGGTGTTCATGTTCAGGTAACAAAACCATCAAATTATTATTCTTATCTTATTTGGGTTAGCTACAAAAAAGTAACCGAATTTTGGGTCGTTTCAAATTAGTACTCAATTTTAACAGTTTTGCATGTAGATACCTAAACTCATAAAAAACTTACAAATTCATTACTCTATTAGTTATACTGTTAATAGGTATGTTAAATGATAATGTGACAAACATAGGCTCCCATTTTTTTGGCTGATACAGACTAAAAAATTAATAAAAAAGTCTTTATCTTTTAAAGATAATTAAAAGTACAGTTTAACATAAATTTAAAATCTAACAAGTAAAATAATAAAATAAAATAACACAAAATTAAAAAAGAAAGTAAAAAACACAACCCCGCCCCACTCTCCCCTCACCCCAGCCGTAGGATTATCAATTCAATGTCATCAAATCATCCGATTATCACCCAAAAATCTTCCTCCTCCCACAAAAACCAAAAAACACTGTCGCCGCCGCAAATGGAAAAACAACTACTCGTACCCGAATCCGAACCGGAATCCCAATCTCAATCGTCGTCGTCATCGCCATTGCCCATCGGAGATCCTCACGTTCGCATCGCCACTGCCCTCGGAGGAGAGGAAGAGACGGGAAGAGAGAGAAAAAGACGGGGGGAGAGAGAGAGACAGAGAGAGAGAGAGTGTGGATTCCGGCGGAGGGGGGAGGTTTGGGATGGGGAGTGGGGAGTGGGGAGTGGGGGAGGTTGCGATGGAGGTGCTGGGTTTTTTTTTGGTTATTTTATTATTTTATGGTTTTGTTTTTAAAATTTTAATTATTTTTAAAAATAATTTTAAGTCCACCTGGAGTCCACTTCAGCAAAAAGAAGCCACCTGGAGTCCACGTTTGAGTAGTTAACCCTTATTCTTATCTTATTTAAACTAAATGATTATTCTTACTTAATTAAAAATTATTAAATTATTAATTTGTTTCCCTTCCGTGTGGTGAGCAGATCATGGGCAAACTGGTGGCACCTAAAATGCTGGATGGATGGACCGAGTGTGAATCAGATTCAGATTGGCTCCAATTCAAGGATGTGGGCAATCTCGTAGTTGATGGTTCAGGAGAAATCGACGGTCAGGGTTCATCTTGGTGGACCACTACCAACCAATACGACAGATTATCACGCAAACTCATGATGAACAAGCAGAATTGCAAAGCACCAGATGTATGGATTATTTTTCTTTTTCAATTTAATTTAATTAAAACTAATTTTTATTTTTATTTTTTTTCTACTGAATTTGGGTTTATTAAAATTTGAATGTTATTGCAGGCTCTGCACTTCCATGGATGCGATAATCTTAAACTAAGTGGACTTACTCATCTAAACAGCGCAAGAGCCCACATTGCTATAAGCAGGTGCAACAATGTGTATGTGTCTCATCTCACCATAACCGCACCTGAAGACAGTCCAAACACTGATGGCATTGACATCTCAAACTCACGCAATGTCTTCATTCAAAACTCTGCTATCGGAACCGGCGATGACTGCATAGCCATCAACGGTGGCTGCTACGATCTCAACATTGCCAACATCGCGTGTGGGCCGGGTCATGGTATTAGGTACGTAGTCCTTAACATAAATCCTTATTCAAAACAGTTCGCTTATGTTGTCTTACTAACTTAAAATTCTCTTTTGCCAACAGTGTGGGAAGCTTGGGAGCGAATGGGGCTCTTGAGACAGTGCAAAATGTGTACGTGAGAGATAGTAGTTTTAGTGGGACTACAAATGGAGCTAGGATCAAGACATGGCAGGGAGGATCGGGGTACGCTAAGAACATAACCTTTGAGAAGATCACACTCGATGCAGCTAAAAATCCCATCATCATTGACCAGTTTTATTGTAATAATGATCACAACTGTAAAAGTCAAGCCTCGGCTCTGTTGGTGGAAGATGTGAAGTACATTGATTTTGAAGGAACATCTGCGAATGAGGAAGCGATCAAATTAGATTGTGACCAGAATTCAGGTTGCCGCAACATTATAATGGACCGCATCAAAATCACCTCGGTGGTTCCTGATAAGAAGATTTATGCTTCTTGCAACAATGCTATTGGAACTTCCATTGGCACCATTGTGCCCAATGTACCTTGCCTCAAGTCAGGGACGGAACCGACTACTTCTCCGCCAGCTATGCCTTTGCCAACCGTGCCTCTGCCAGCTACGCCTCCGCCGTCTCTGCCTTTGCCCGTTATGCCTCCGCCGTCTCCGCCTGTGCCCGTTATGCCTCCGCCGTCTCCGCCTGTGCCTGTTATGCCTCCGCCATCTCTGCCTGTGCCTGTTATGCCTCCGCCATCTCCGCCAGTGCCCGTTATGCCTCTGCCTGTGCCTGTTATGCCTCCGCCATCTCCGCCTGTGCCCGTTATTCCTCCACCATCTTCGTCTGTGCCCGTTATTCCTCCACCATCTCCGCCTGTGCTCGTTATGCCTCCGCCATCTCCACCTCTGCCGGCTGCACCTCCACTAGTTCTTATTTTGCCAGCTCCACCCTTGCCAGAAACGCCTCCGCCCCTACCAGCTACTCCTCATCCATCTCCGCTCCTACCGGCCACGCCTCCGCAGTCTCCGCCCTTACCAGCTATGCCTCCGCAATCTCCACTCTTGCCAGCTACACCTCCGCAATCTCCACCCTTGCCAGCTATGCCTCCGCAATCTCCGCCCTTGCCAGCTACGCCTCCGTCATCTCCACCCTTGCCAGCTACGCCTCCGCCTCTACAGGTTATGCCTCCGCCTTTGCTAAATAGGCCTCGCCCAACTCTGCCTTTGCCAACTACACCTCCACCAGTTCCTCTGCTTACGCCCCTAGCTCCGCTGGTACCAACTCTGCCTCCCCCAACTCCGCCACCAATACCACAAATGTCCTTCACAGGGGAACCAGGAGTGCCAGATATTTACTTCACACCTGGTGCATCTAGTGCTACTAAACTTCATAAGAAACACTATATTTGGTGTCAATTACTGATCGTGTGTGTGTTAACAAGACTACTGTTTGGCTAAACGTACCACTTTTTACTTGTTGTAAACATAGAATAAATTGTATTTTTTTGGTCAATATACATAAGAATAAATTGACCATGTATTTGTTACAAAAACTATTATTTGATCAATATACATAAGAATTCCAGCACCGATTCTGTTCAGATTTGCTTCCAGATTTTATTTTCATAGTCCAAAGCCTCGATGCCATCTCTACTTTATCACCTTTGTTTCCCTTCTTTACTTCATCCCTACCTTGCATTTGTACTCTTTTTTTGCCTGATGTCTTTGCTACTTGTTGGGTGAACCTCTATACGTCTGCCGTCTGCCGTGCTGTTCTTGGTAGAGCAATACTTGATCAAGTGTTTTCTGAGTGGACCAACAGTGGTGATTTTTCATATAATGATGGTCTTTGACTCATGCTGGCCTTGTGGGTAGGTAGTATATGATTTGTAGAGCCACTTTCAGTGGCCATGTTGACAAACTGCTGTGTAACTAGGTTGCTTCTTGGAGAGGTCAATGCTCTGCATTTCAGAGCTGATAAACCTTGTTTGAGTCGGAAATCAGTTCTGTTATGTCCAGGTTTTCCCCCAAGAGAAGATCCATGTGGCGGTTTGATTTTTCTTTTGGTTACAAGGGGAATTGAGTCTACAATCTGCCCTCACCCATGCCAATTGAGTTACGGCTCATGGGCAAATTGTTTGCTTCATAAGCAAGCATAAGCAAGCATGTCATCTAAATCAGACTCGGGGGGAAAATGATTGATCAAGGCAATATGTACCGTTAAAGGAAGCTAGAAATTCATATAGCAATAGTTGTTACAACAACAATATGTGTTTCAGTTCCAAGATCATATTTTCTTAGCAACAACAATAGTTGTTACACATAGGGTGTAGACTAATATCATCTCAGAACATACAGATGTGAACTGTGGTACCAAATGAATAGACTTTACAATCCCAAAAGCCCTAAAGTGTCAACATCACCAGTAGGAGCACTACAAAACAAGGCTTCTTTAACAAGCTTGACGGATGCCCTTCATTGTGTTAGATCAGTAAGATATACAAGCAGAGTTATATCCTGACAGACTTCAACAACATCGGGGGAAAGCATCTCCCATACGTGCTGAAGTCAGAGAACAGTCTTGAGCAGAAGATTTGAATGAAATCAGAAAGTCTTATCCCTCCGATCGTTAACATTCTTATCTTCCCATGTGAGCTGAATCAGAGGGGAAGTCTCTCCAAGGGTTTTATTGCTGCAACACCACTGAGATCAGGCCTCATGTACTTCTCATACGTGACCTTCAACCGTCCCACTCTGGCAACTTTTTGGACTTTTAAGATCATCTCTGCACAGTCTCTGCAATGATCAAATATCGATCGTTAATATTCATTATGATGCAATCACTACATAAGGACATGAATTTATTTGCTTATTTTCTAAAGAAGCAGTGCCTGATTTGGGACACGTCATAGCGAGCATGTTTGCAGAGCAGTGGGGTCCAAGCCGCAGTTATCTGCAGGGTGCACCTTGCGACATAAAGGGCTGCTGCACACAGCAATGAGGGCTTGAACCTTGAAGCTTCATATTCAACTAAACACAACTCGATAAGGTAGAACGCTAGGTGTTCAAGCTGCAGCAATGTCCACAAAGTAATTAGCAAAGCTAAAGATTCAATCAGAGGTGACTCTATAGTTGACTACTAAACTGTGGTATGCAATCTCTCTTTCTTATTTGAATTTTTTTCATTCATCTACAACTCACACAGACACAGAAACACTTGTAGTTATGGAGTTAATCGTTGATCAAATTTTCCGTTTCTTAGCCTTAGAAATTATTAAATACCTTTGGTTCTGACTGAGCAGCCTTGAGAAACCTTAACATGAAAACATATGGAGTAGGTGCATTAAGACGAAACTTCAACTTTTTAAGCATGAGTTTCTCCTGAAAAGCAAAGCCAGAGTTTATTGTTAGGACTGGAAGAATAGAAACCTATACAATACAGCAATAAAAAGACGCATACCCAACAATAATCAGATATACCCAAATAATCTGACAAATAAAAGGACGCATACCATTCTGAGGACCTGGTCTCTTGTGTATGACTCAGCTGAGATGCTAATTAGTTCTTTGACCTGCATTTTTTTTTTTTTTTGTAGAGCATAAGAAAGCAAATCATGAAAAATGCATGGAAGTTGAGATATTGATATTTACCCTAGGATGCCAAAAATCCTCGTATTTTGATGCCAGCAAGAGTGCAGTGAGACCAACTAACTGCATTTCATCCTTCTTGATTGTGACTTGAGAAAGATACTGGTCCAACAATGTGACCATGAGATAAAGTGTTTCTTGCATCAATTCAAATTTGAAGTGTACCTGTTCCCATATCGACAAACAAATTAGCATAGCAAAAGCAAGGGGATAGCCAACTATTAAACACAAGGAAATGCAAAAATGAACCAACAGGATGAAAAGAAGAAAAAAGAGCATGAGTGCATAAAAAGGTAAAAAAAAGTACTTCAATTAACCAATTGACCAATATGCCTCGCATATGAGGAGTAATGTCTGCCTGAATCAACATGAAATTTTCCAGAGGTGGATTCTGTGCCTGCAGTTAAACACATTCAACAAGTCAGAATAAGAACTGCAGGTAGTATGACTACAGGAGGGAAGAGGAAGAAAGTGGCAACAGGTCAGAATTTGAACTACACAAAATATGGTCTTGGAACCCGTAAGAGAATCATGCAAGAAAAATGAAGAAACATAAAAAAAAAACTTGTGACGTGAACCCAAAAGATCTCAGGATAATGGCACTGAAGGCCAGCATGATGTGAATCCAATTTATCATAGGGGAGATAAATATACATTTATTGCTGTGTGTGCAGACATGTAGAGGATTTGAACACTCTGAAAGTATGAAGAACATTTTGACGCCCACTATTCTTACTAGACTAAAATGAAAACAATGGTATTAGAGAGACATCATGACCATTACCTCAGAAACCCAGTAATACTGATAGATCTCATCAACATAATCAGAAACTTCCAGTTGATTGCAATCATCATCAATACTTGGCAGTTCTTCTTGTTTCATAGCTTCATCACGTTCCTCTAGTAACTGCAAATGGGTTCAAGTGTGATTAAAGTCCACAAAGATATAATAAAGGCAGTAGTATTGGAATACGGTAAGCCCCAACCTTTGATCCAGTCATCAACAGAGATGTGTAAGATCGCCTCCTATTTGAGTTTCTCCTGGAGATGGTACTTGAAACACTATGGCTGCACTTGCCATCAGATGGAAGCTCTCCTTGAGTGGAATCATGCTTAACATTCTCAGGAAGAAAAGATGTAACCACTTTTTCAGTTTTGGATGAAGTTGCAGTAGCAGAAACCAATTTTTTTGGACCTGATGCACACTTCGATTTCAAAGTCCTTTGGGATTCGGAAGTATTCAGTGTGGACTTCAGAATTGGCTGGATCACAATAAAATTAAAGGAACATAAATAAACATATGATATTGATTTCATCCAGATATAACATGCCAAGAAACAAAGTCAGGATGATTCAGTACTCTGATATTTATGGATATCTACAAAACAACATATAGAATACTGAATACTTTGAATTCAAAACTTAGAAGTGGTGATGGAACAATGGAGGCTTACAATAAATTACGAATAGCAATGACTCAGGTAAAGTGATTAAATGAATGCACTGTCATAAAGCTTCAAGTTGCAGAAAAAATAATCGATGTGGCTTAAGCAATAACTTGATTTAACAGTGTTAAGGAACTAAATGACGTAAACCAATCAAAGCAGACAAAGTTATAATCAATTTGTGTTGACTTATAGGTATTGCAAATACTCATATTTAGCACAAACTAGTCATCGATTAAAAAAATTTCACTATATGTTGAAATACAAATATTCTTATTGCATTCAACAATAATAAAATTCTACTGACCGATTGTTTAACCATTGAAAAGAAAACATGTCAACACAATAGAAGTTGTTAATCTATTGAAACAGATAAACTTGAGTAACTAATATAAAAATTGGTCAAACAAAATGACAAAGTAATTTTATGTGTGTTTGTGGAAAAGAGAGGGCGGGGGGGGGGGGTGGGGAGGTTGGGTGTGCATGAGTTCTAGTTGTACTTACTCTCACAGAAATTCTCGGCAACACACGAGTATTTGAATTAGCTTGACCCCTGCAATCTCAGATCACAAGAAAACTATTAATAGATAGGAATCTCAACCTTGTTTAATTAAGATATATATTAAAAGGTAATGCAATATAAATACACTGAACGAATTAAAGAGTTAACCAATGTAGTAATTCAAACAATAATAGTGAAAGAAAAAAATAAAGTGATTACAGGAGCCCCTCAAGTCTCTCACTACCCTTGCTCCCTTTGAAGGCCAAAATGAAAACCCCCAGCGCTCCATATAACATTTTCAGCTCCTTTTTTGCTGAAAGGTTGGAGAAACCCAAGAGGGAACTCACCAGGCATAACAAGTGAGATACCTTCACATGCCAAAGAATCCATTCTTAATCTATGTGTGCTGTGACTTTCAAGAATGAAAAATTATATTAACATGTAATGTTATGAAATTGATTCTTAGACACCATGTAACAAGCACTAGAGTAAACTTTCTTTTTCCAGACCAATGAAAAAGGAAAGGTTTATAAATAAGTAGGAGAAACCACAAGATTCATAGAATTGGGATGAATACAGAATACAAGTTTTTTACTGTATTCCCTTATAGTTCTAAGTGCATCTTGACATTGACATTTTAGACATGGCCTATACCATAAAAAATAATCCCACTATCCATAAATGTAAGATACTGCCATTTCATTCATTCAGAAGCAAAATGAAGTTAACACGATATGCCACAATTATCAGCAAAATCTTTTAACGGTATTTAAGAGGAAGAAAAATGCTAGTTTTATGGATCACTGTGACTCACATATTCATAAAGCCATCACTCACTCGATTCTGCAACAGATGGCTCCTAGCATTGTTGCTTACTCTGGGTACTACCGTCCTGCCAACTTTAGCCCTAACTGTATTCCACAATGCCATTTGGTCAGAGATCCTTAGACATGCACTTATCAAATCTTAAATAAGTCAAGGCATCTTACCATAATACCCACTCTTTTCTTCAGCATTTTCAGAACTTCCAGCATTTTCCTACAAGTAGGAAAGCAAAAAACATAAATGTCCAACTTAGAAATCATAGTCCTGTTAGAAAAGCTCAACCAAAGAACGTATATAAAATGTATAACAGCAACCTTTGGAATACTCGTTTCTTCTGGGTTGACCTTTAACACCGGCAGAGACTTCCTTTAAAATGAAGAAAGGGGAATAGGAAATTACATCAATAACAGATGCACAACTTATTCACAGTACATAACCAAACATGTTTTGCACATCAGAGACCTTATCAGTTTAAGTGTATTCCTTGAAGTCCTCCTGACATACGAAAAGAAAAGAAAATCTAATTAAGGGTCTTTAAAAATTCAGTTTCAAAAGAATATGGGCCAAATAAAAAAATTTCAAAGGCACAACAAAGAAATAAAATTGCAGCACAATTTCTTATTTCTAATAAAGAGAGGGAAAACAAATTTTGGTCAGACCTGCCATCTGCAGCAACAGATTCACGGCCGAGACCCATAGCCTTGGTCCTTTGGTTGTCTGAAGGGGCCTTCAAGTCTTTAATAGCTACAGTTATCCATAATGGAAAATTTTCAAACAGCGCTGAATCAGGGAAACTATAATAGCACTTCAGAAGTATTAAAGTAACCTCTCTTTGAAGTCTGCAACCTAGATACGCCTTGGCTAGGGCTTTCCTGTCCTTTTCCCTAATGCAAGTATGAAAAAATTCATTAGTTAAAAGTGGATGACCAAATAACAAAACATACAAAGGGACAGTGGCAAACAAACTTGACCTCTCAGAGGCAAAACATGGATAGGAGAAGCAGTTTAAGTTTTGCAGCTGTTGCCTAGATTGGGGGTAAAATTATATGTAAAATAAATTGAAGTGCTTTCTTATTTATTTTGTTTTTCCTTTTTTTTGTCCTTTTCCCATATTATGGAGAAAACATCCACGTAAAACAGAACAGCACACTACACAATCATGGAAATAAGAGAGCTATAACTTGAACATTCTTACCAGGAAGGATCTCCTTGATGATACACTCATAGTCTTAATGCCCGTACCCACGGAAACCCTAGAAAGATACAAAAGAAAACAGTGCTGCATTCAAGTAAAAGCCAAGGATCTCAAAAATACTCACATATTTGCTAGTATCTATATCCATATCAATCTGTATGCATTATATACCAAAATAGAGCAATAACGATGATGACCATAAAGTCAAAATGCATACCGTTGCAAAGATTTCTTTCTCTCACTTTTACCATTCCTGCATTGAACATAGCTCAAACTTTAGAACTTCCAGCTCAAAATCCAAACTGAAGGAACTATTTGAGAAAATAAAAAAGTACCAACATTTTCTTAGAGGCATCACCCCCTGCTATCCTAGAAGAATTGCTTTTCATATTGCTGACATCGGCCAATGCTCTTCTCCCAATATTTGCATTTGCTAAGAAAAGGACAGCACCAATTTGAAAAAGGAACTGTTTTAAGACATGTAACTCAACTTTGCATCACAAGTACAGTCTGGTTAAACCTTACCTGTAGAACTACCAAGTATGCCTTTTCTCTTGTCCTTAGTTTTCAAACCAGCCTTGATAACAAAACAATTAACACATAGAAAACATTAAAATTTAATTAAAAAGCACAGTTTATCACAATAAGTTACACTCCATCTCAATTCACCACAAAACAAGCAGATGACTGAGGAGATGATCAATTACCTTTATAGCAATTGTATTCTCCAGGGTAGATGCTTTGTTAACTGGTACAGAACTCCTGAAAGTAAAAGGGAAAAACAGAAATAATTCCCCTTGCAATTTAATGGTTGCCAAGAACTTAGAAGAAGTGGGCAGATTTTATGACTAAAATCTAATACTTTGAGGTTTATATACAATTAAAAAAACCCTTAAGAGTTAAATTCTGGAATGAAGGCTTAGCTGATTTTAGTTGCAAGGAAAATTTCATCTCTTTCTTTTTTTAATCCCAAGAAAAGCATACATTAGACGAAGAAAGAAAACCATAATGTTCCACCACAACTTAGACGTCGATTAAAACCATAATATTATATTCTTGTAGTGAAATTTCAAAAATTTAGAACAGAAATTACCTGCTATTAGCTTCAGCGTTGGTAGTTTCACTTTCTGAATAAACCTTAAAACTTGTAACACCAACTGTTGAAGAAATTGAAAAAAAATAATGAAATCAGTTAATAAATCACCACCACACGAACTTCAAAATCAGTAGAAGAAGTAAGAATTGAGTTTTTGCGCCACTCGTGCGTGTTAAGTTTTCTTTGCCGACTCCATTCGGTCCTATGCTGAATTTTGGCTGAAAAATTTGAAAGACCAATCGGAGGTTCATAGATGTCAGAATTGCTTTCGTCCAAAAGGCAAAAAAGAGAGAGAAATCAAAGAAAGTAAACCGAGAATTGAATATCAGGATTTGCTGACCTGAGCAGCCACCATTTTGTTTCTCGCTTGATGTGTCAAATTGCTCTGTCGATGATCCAATTTCTAGAAAGACCGAGAGACTTTAGTTCAATTCAAGCTAATTTTCACAATAAAACAACTGCCAGAAAAGAAACCCTAAAATTCCGATATCTAAACCTTAGTTCTTTTTCAAGAAAATGCCATACTTGTACGGAGCAAGAATTCAAAGCACATCCCTAATTCATTCATCAATAAATTCGACTTTCAAGAATTAGACGGGAAATTTTTTATTATTTTTTTTCTTAGATACGTTCCTAAAAGCTTACCTTGAAAGACGCCATCGTTCGGTAATCTTTTGCTCTTTTCGGGTTCTGATCTTCAGAGATCGAGAGAAAGGAGACCAATCGACCGTTGCAGAGGGTTTGAATGTTGGTAAAGCGGCGGTCTTTGATTTGGTTTTTGAAAATAAGAATACCAAATTACATTACCACCCCTATTTTAAAATTTTATCTAAGGGTAGAATAGGGTTTTTGAGACAACAAAATTGCTGGGGGGTCGGTGTCATCAGCGATTTTGGGGTTGCAATAGAATTCCTCTTCATCTACTGCTTTGGTTGATGTATTGGGTGAAATTGGTTGTTCTTTATAGACAGGGATCAAAATTGAGTTGAGTCGACAATTAAAATAAGTTTGAATAATTAATTAGCTCTTAGTTTAATAGTTTTTCTTATATTGCAAACGTGGGTTAAGTCAGTTGATTAGGATAGTATGTTGTTGTATTCAAATTCGAGTCTTTCTTCGTGTATATCAGAGTAGTTTAGACTATCACTTAAAAAAAACAAAGTAAACATTGGCTTCTTCATTCAATGTTTCCAACAACTAAAAAGTCATACACTCAAATTTGTTCAATAATAGTTTTCGTAATAGATAAATGATAATCAACTCATAAACTCATTATATAGTTCGAGGAGTTTCCACATGTCAAACCGAATCAAATATGTGGTTCAATTAAACTAACATAAAAAAATTTCTTTAAGATAAGTACTAGCTTAGCTAGGTATAGAAAAATTAAAATGCTGATCAATGAAACTGTAATTGCTCTGATTATAATCTTCATTCTTGGGTTGTACTTGTACTTGCACCCTCCTCTTCTGGCCTCATTCCCTCGAAACTCATCAGGCTTGGCCTATGATTTCCCCAACCTTCCCCATCAAACCTTCGACGTATGAAACTCTTAACTTTGCGCATTTTCATATCGTACACAAGAACTACCTCTCCATTATTATAAACAAACCTGAGGTCATCAGAATCAACACTGGAAGGAACAATAGATCCACCTTCCGGAAATCGGGTTTCCTTCAAAAACTTCATTGGAACAATGTTCTTGTATCGGCTCCATTTTTGCTCCTTGAAGTCCTCTAACACCAAGGCATGAAGAGCTTCATCAATTATATCAACCACAGCTATACTTTGGTTCCAACTGATAATCCGAGCTTTGCTCAAATCAGAAAAAACTCCCCCGGGCAGAGTGGCTGTCATGAATGTCTCACTCCAGAGATCAAGACAGTGAACTTCTAAGCACATGTCTTGTCCATCAGTTAGGGTTTCAGCACAATAGCAAACCCCAGCATCAGCCTTATCAGCAAGAAGAAATTGTCTTCTTTTGGCCTGTTTATTTGACAAACCCTGATTAGGGTATTTCAAAGGTCTCCAATTCTCATCCTTGCCAACTGTCAAAACTTCAAACCCTGCCTCATTGTTTTCACGGTAGGAAGCTACCAATTTTACCTCACCAGTCGATGAATTAAAAGTGGATACCATTAGGTTGACACCAAGATGGGCATCAGGCAAGTAAAGCACTTGGTGGGTGGCTGGATTTCTGATGCGGCAAACTTGGCTGGAAGAATGCTTCTCTAGAACCAAGCCAGCAACAATGAACATGCACTCGTAATTTTCCTCGGAACCAAGGGCTATGTAGCCAGGTTGCTTTGTCAATCGATATTTTAGTCGTACAGGTCTTGTCCGATTCATATGCTTTGAAATGAAGCTGTATTCTTCCATCGACGAAGACCAGTTTTTGTTGACAGATTTGAATCTGAGCAATGACTCCACCGGTAGCCAGCTCAGAATCTCAATGATCATGGGAAACAGAAGCTTTGGTTCTTTTGGTCTTCTTTGGTAGCAGCTCACGTCCATCTGCATGTTGTGCATGCGCACCACAAAATATTAATTATTCATTGATTGTGGTCTACAATTAGGATTGTTCTTAACAAGCGTTACATATGATATGTCTTAAAGAGTGACAAAAGCAACCCCTAAAGTTACAAATCCTTACATGAGGGAAACATGTCCATTTAATAACAAGAGAGGCTGCCTTACAAACCACTACTCTCAAATGATCGACCAAATAGAATTTGAAATCTATAAGTTTAAAAAGTTACATAAACATCTGAACAAGAATTCAAGAATTCATTTAAGTATATATATATATATATATATATATATATACACAAAGAGTTTTTATTAAGGGATCCGTCAAATAAGCTTATTTGACGAACATTGTTGTAGGGCCCACTCTGCATTGTATTTCACCAATCCAAACCATTTATCTTTAGATAATCATTCAAAAACCATCTCTAAAAAAATCACTTGAATCTGATATAATATGATCACTCAATTGAGTTATTGAAATTTTAGTACTTTCTTGAAGCACCGTGTTCATTGATTTTGTAGGACACAATTGGATGTTGAAGCGGTTTTTGATTTGTCTAATTTTTTGCAAGGATGATCTATAAATATAGATTTAACTAACATATGGTTTGGATCATTGAAAAAAATTCATAGAGGACCCTAAAGAGTGTCCCTCAATAGAATGAGACTATATATATATATATATATATATATAGTGCTGCTAAATGAACCTTAAAATTAACTGAGTACACTATACTACCAAACTATTTATTGAATTACTAATTTACCCTAATATAAAATGATGAAAAAGGATATATTGAATTATGAAACACCGTCGTCATCTCCTCCATTGGACATAGCTACACCTCCTTCATAACATCATCTCCCCCACCATCTCACTAACACTGTCGTCGCATACACTTCTCTACCATCACAGCAACGCCGTCGTCATACCATTATACTGGCGTGATGCTCGTCAGATATTGATACATCTCATTTTGATTTTATTATCAAATGGGTTATACTGTCTTGATTTGTTCTTCACCGGCCATAATGTTTTGTAACATTCCTCTGGAAATTGGTTTTAATTTGTTCTTCAAAGGGAGCAGTTTTGGGGTTGTTAAATATTGATGATTTGAAGATATCCATGACCATGTGGGTATGCTGCAGACTTGCTACAAACATCGGAAATGCCTTTATAGCTTTTCTGGTTTAGATCCAAATAATATGTTGAGGACTCCTGAAATTTCCTTCATATAACTTGTGAAATCAAATAATAAGTTCAATGTTTGTGTATGTAAATTCAATATATTTATAAATCTAAATATAGGGCACAAATTCATGCAAAAAGAGATATTTGGTTTATGATTGGTATTAGGGTATTGTGTGATTGAGTGTATTAAGGTGTACCAAGGGTATTTTTGGTAGTTAAATAAGGTGTACTTAGTTAATTTTATATTTTAATTAAAATATTAGGATGTACTTAGATCATAGGGTGTACTCAGTTCATTTTCGGGTTCGTTTAGAAGCACTCATATATATATATATATATATATATATACATAGAGCTTCCATTGAAGAATCCCTCAAATAAGCCTTATTTGAGGGACACTCTTCCAGGGTTCACTCCTTGTTTTATTTCATTAATCTAAACCGTCTATTTTTTAGATCATTCCAAGGCCATCTCTACTAAAAAATCACTTGAATCTGATATTATTTGACTACTCAATTGAGTTATTGAAATTTTAGTACTTTCTTGAAGCACCGTGTGTTTATTGATTTTGTATAACATAATTGAATGTCGAAACGGTTTCTGATTTATCTAATTTTTTGCAAGGATGATCTATAAATATAGACTTAAAAAAATAGATGGTTTGGATCGTTTGAAAAAAAAATTCATATAACCCTCAAATAAAATTATTTGAGGGATCTCTCAATAGAATAAGACTATATATATGGACATCATCATGCTTATTTGAATGTATGGACATGGATTTGTAATTTATATAGCTCAAAGTTCAAATATATGCGAATCAATATCAAAAAAAAAAAAAAAGACAGGAGACTTCTTACCAAAAAAATTGAAAGAAAAAAAAACATGTAGCTCAAATCACGGAACTTTTTCTCATATACATACTAGAATTTATGCATATCAATAATCATCAATAAATCTAATCTAATCGAATTAGTCATTAATATTCAACTGTTATAATCACATATGTTGCTCAAGTTAAGTTTCTTACCTTTGAGTTTGGGCTAAAATTGAGAATGCGAGAGTGATCGTACGGAAAGAAAATTTGAGAATGAGAGAGTAACTGGTTTGATAATGAGACAAGTACGCCGATAAGAGAAAGTTTGAATGAGCGGCGGGTCTGAGAGTGAGAAAGGAAAAGACCATCACCCAAAGAAATGAAATATAAGAGGAGGATTTCTAGGGATTTTAAGGGTAGTTCTGTAATTTCTATTACTCCACCCTTATAAAATAGCTAGAATAATTTATATAAAAGGAAATTATAAATATCTGTATGAGGGAGCAAAAAGGAATAATTTATTTTAATGTAAATTCTCCTTTTTAAGGGATAGCTAGCATAATATTAAAAGTCATCGTTCTGAGTGTGATGTAAGAATGGAAGTGCAATTACAATTATGTGTTGAAAAATTTATTGGATTTTGTATTATTAAACAGAAAATAAAATAAAAAAAGACATATTCAAGTTTGAAATAATACATCTTTTAAGTGACTGCATTACTTCACATTCTTTTAAGTGACTGTTCAACATCTATATATAAGAAAGTCCCGAAGATGTCGACCCGAGTGACCCTCTTTCCTGGCAGAAGATGTCGATCGACGCCTACCAGCCTGCTCGATGACCAATAAGCGGGACAAGCTGTAGAAGAATCCTCTCAAGCTCAATCTCCTAATCTACCCCACGGGCAGGGCGATCAAGGGGATCGACCCTTGGGAACTGAGGAAGAAGTTAGCCAGACGCACTCGAGGCACCGAGGACGTTGGCTCGAGCCTCGAGCCATGCGGGCAGAAGATGTCGAGAAACTAGTAAATGACTGACTCCAAGGTCTCCAACTTAAAGGAAGCACAGAGGAGGCCATGTGCAAGGAAATTGATCAAGTCGACTGCTTGCCCTTTACAGAAGAGGTGAAACGAGCTCCGCCCCAGAAGCGGTTCACAACGCCATCAATCACTCCATTCAAAAGGGACTCTGACCCTAAGAGCCATTTGAGGCACTTCAAGAGCGCCATGATTCTGTATAAGGCAGACGACGCCCTGATGTGCAAAGTGTTCGCGATGACTTTGCAAGGAGCAGCTCAGGACTAGTTCTGTACTCTACTGTCCGCATCGATAGGCAATTTCAAGGAGTTAGCCCATATCTTCACAAAAGAGTACACCTCTTATAAGATGGTCAGAAAGCATGCGGACCACCTGCTAAACCTGCGCAAGATACCAGACGAGTCTCTTCGAGACTACCTCAGACGGTTTAAGGCTGAGAAGGCAAACATCATAGGATGCAATGACCAAGTTGCATCCTTAGCTTTCAAGAAGGGTTTGCCAACCGAGCATGAGCTATATCGGGAGCTGGCCACAACTCCAAGCCAAACCTTGGCAGAAGTCTTCGAGACGGTCGAGCACTACGAACTTTGGGACGATGATCGTATCACTGCGAAGAAAGCTAGCAAGCAAGTTGATCACCCGATAAAGCAGGCAAGCTAAAAGAGCAACAAGTTCGAGCACAAAGCCAAGACAAGCGCAAATCACGACCCCAAGGGGGAGGCTTGGAAACAGGAACCTTCTCTGAGCTCACTATCCCTATCCACCAAATCCTGGCACAAGTGAAGGATAAGTCGTGGATGAGAAGACTGCCACCTATGAGGGGAGACCCCTTTGAGAGGGACACCAATAAATATTGCATATTCCACGGAGAGCATAGTCATTACACCAACAACTGCAATGCTTGAAAAAATGCACCTTGAAGAGCTGGTCAGAGGCTGCCATTGCACAGAATTCTTTGCAAACAAGGCCATTTAGCAGATCAAGGATTGTGATGCAGTTGCCAAGGAACCTCCCCAAAAGGTCATTCGGATCAACACCATTCTAGCTGACTCCTAGAAATCCGGGCTAACCACCAAGGAGCGCAAGAGAAAGATCACGCAGGCAACTTATGTCTCCTAAGTCACAACGGGAGTACCAGTCATTGTGGATACACCCATCATCGGCTTCTAGAAGAATAACTTGATCGGGCTTGACCTGTCGCATAATGACGGCCTAGTCATCTGCATCCAAATTGAACAAGTTGTGATCGAGCAAGTTCATGTAGATGAGGGCAGCGCAGTTAACATCCTGCAACTATCTGTTATCTAACATCTGTGCTTTGTGCGCGTCCTTTTTTTAATATAGCCTTGCCTTATAACGCAGATGTCATAAAAGAGAGTCTTCCCTCCCTTATAACGCAGCTTGAGCTCATCACAATCAGCCGCGCGGCGCCTCGTGGGTGGGGTTCCTCAGTTTTTATCTTTAAAAATAGTATAGCCGCGCGGCTATACTCAGTTTTTATTTTTTATTTCTTAAACTTCTGCATTATTTAAATAGTATAGCCGTGGGGCTATACTTCGATTTTTATATATAAAAAATAATGTTTGACACGTGACGCTAAAAGAGTGAGGGTCTCTCTTTTTTTTTTTTTGCAAAATAGTACAGCCGCACGGCTATACTCCCTTTTCTTTATTTTTTCCAAATTTACCTCGTGATGACACGTGGCGCCTAGTGGTTTGGGTTCCTCTGTTTTTATCTTTATAAATAGTATAGCCGGGCGGCTATACTCAGTTTTTATTTTTATTTCTTAAACTTTTGCATTTTTTACATAGTATAGCCGCGCGGCTATACTTCGATTTTTATTAAAAAATGTTTGACACGTGGCAATAAAAGATTATAGTACAGCCGCACGGCTGTACTCCCTTTTTCCCAAATGGACCTTGTGATCACACGTGGCGCCTACTGGGTGGGGTTCCTCTGTTTTTATCTTAAAAAATAGTATAGCCGTGCGGCTGTACCCAGTTTTTAGTTTTCATTTTGTATTTCTTTAATCTTTGTATTTATTAAATAGTATAGCCGCGCGGCTATACTACGATTTTTAGGGAAAAATGTTTGACTCGTGGCGCTAAGAGAGGGAGGGCCTTTTTTTTTTTTTTTTTTCCAAAACAGCCGCGCGGCTATACTCCCTTTTTTCAAACGGACCTTTTAATGACGCGTGGCGCCTCGTGGGTGGGGTTCCTCAGTTTTTATCTTCAAAAATAGTATAGCCGCCCGGTTATACTCAGTTTTTATTTTTTATTTCTTAAACTTTTGCATTTTTTAAATAGTATAGCCGTGCGCCTATACTTCGATTTTTATAAAAAAAAATAATGTTTGACACGTGGCGCTAAAAGATTGGGGGTCTGTTCTTTTTTTGTAAAATAGTACAGCCGCAGGGCTGTAATCCCTTTTTCCCCAAATGGACCTTGTGATGACACGTGGCGGCTAGTGGGTGGGGTTCCTCTATTTTTATCTTAAAAAATAGTATAGCCGCGCGGCTATACCCAGTTTTTAGTTTTCATTTTTTATTTCTTTAATCTTTGTATTTATTAAATAATAGTCGATTGGCTATACCACGATTTTTAGGAAAAATTGTTTGACACGTGGCGCTAAGAGACGGGGGGCCTTTTCTTTTTTTTCAAAACAGTATAGCCGGACGGCTATACTCCTTTTTCTTTATTTTTTCCAAATTTACCTCGTGATGACACGTGGCGCCTAGTGGTTGGGGTTCCTCTGTTTTTATCTTAAAAAATAGTATAGCCGAGCGGCTGTACCCAGTTTTTAGTTTTTATTTTTTTATTTCTTTAATGTTTATATTTATTAAATTGTATAGCCGCGCGGCTGTACTACTCTTTTTAGGGAAAAATGTTTGACACGTGGCGCTAAGAGACGGAGGGCCTTTTCTTTTTTTCCAAAACAGTACAGCCGCACGGCTATACTCCTTTTTCTTTATTTTTTCCAAGTTTACCTCGTGATGACACGTGGCGCCTAGTGGTTGGGGTTACTCTGTTTTTATCTTTATAAATAGTATAGCCGCGCGGATATACTCAGTTTTTATTTTTATTTCTTAAACTTTTGCCGTATAGCCGCGCGGCTATACTTCGATTTTTATTAAAAAATGTTTGACACGTGGCGCTAAAAGATTGAGGGTCTGTCCTTTTTTTTTTTGTAAAATAGTACGGCCGCCTGGCTGTACTTCCTTTTTCCCCAAGTGGACCTGTGATGGCACGTGGCGCCTAGTGGGTGGGGTTCCTCTGTTTTTATCTTAAAAAATAGTATAGCCGCGCGGTTATACCCAGTTTTTAGTTTTCATTTTTTATTTCTTTAATCTTTGTATTTATTAAATAGTATAGCCGCTTGGCTATGCCACGATTTTTAGGAAAAAATGTTTGACACGTGGCGCTAAGAGGCGGAGGGCCTTTTCTTTTTTCTAAAAACAGTACAGCCGCGCGGCTATACTCCCTTTTTTAAACGGACCTTTCATTGACACGTGGCGCCTAGTGGGTGGGGTTCCTCTGTTTTTATCTTTTAAAATATTATAGCCGCCCGGCTATACTCAGTTTTTTTTATTTCTTTAACCTTTGTTTTTATTAAATAGTATAGCCGTGCGGCTATAGTTCGATTTCTACATATATATCCAAAAAATTCTTTTACACATTTTTGAATTAATATATATTATATCTTTGAAAATATCATATAATGGAAGATTAATATCTACTTTGGATATGTTGAAACTAGCAAATTAATATTTCCAAGGTACAAACAAATGCAATTAGGATGGTCCGTTTCTATTTATTATTTATTAATTATTTAACCCTTGTATTTATTAAATAGTATAGCCATATTTCGATTTTTATAAAAGATAATGTTTGACACGTGGCGCAAAAAGAGGTAGGGTCATTTCCTTTTTTTAGGAATAGTACAGCCGCATGGCTATACTTAAAGTTTTTTTTTTCCAAATGGACCTTGTGATGACACGTGGCGCTAAAGAGTGAGGGTCTGTTCTTTTTTTCAAAATAGTACAGCCGCATGGCTGTACTCCCTTTTTTCCAAATGGACCTTGTGATGACACGTGGCGCCTAGTGGGTGGGGATCCTCCGTTTTTATCTTTTAAAATAGTATAGCCGCGCTGCTATACCCAGTTTTTATTTTTTATTTCTTTAACCTTTGTATTTATTAAATAGTATAGCCGTGCGGCCATACTTCGATTTCTACATATATCCAAAAAATTCTTTTACACATTTTTGAATTAATATATATTATATCTTTGATATAATATTATATTTTGATCAATCTTCCAATCGAACCATGGTATCTAAAACAGTTTAAGCAAATTTGGCACATTCGTCATATAACTACCTAAAAATGTAAAGGGGGATTTTATTAATTAAATTGGGTTATGTATGTATTTTTCAATAATACATTCGTGTTCTATACACGTCTCACGTTTTTTGAAAAGCAAACATACAATAGTCGTATTGTACTTGTACATACAATTTCTAATGTTTTATACACGTAGTTTTTACAAAAATTTCAACAAGACACACAAAATTCCCGTGTTATACAAATAATTCTCACATGTTATGGAATAAGAATAACATATGTTATAAAAATTATATGAAAATATCATATAATGGAATATTAATATCTACTTTGGATATGTTGAAACTAGCAAATTAATATTTCCAAGGTACTATTAAAAAAATCGGGTGTATCGCGCAGCTATACTTTTATATATATATATATATATAAAAGACTGTCCCAGCGCCTAGGTGCCACATGTCAAAAATGTAACCAAGCGGCTGTACTATATTTTAAAAAAATAAGAGAAAAAAACCCGAGTATAGCCGCATGGTCGTACTATATTTTGAAAATTTTTATTTATTAAAACTGTGTATAACCGCGCGTCTATACTATTTGTAGATATTAATTTGCTAGTTTCAACGTCCAAAGCAGATATCGAAGAGAGAAAATTTTCACAGTAAATCAATTAGAACAAACCAAAATTAATCACACATCAGAGTATAAAGACTTGACTTGAGCAGTAATTTGGAACAAACCAATTCGCATTTTTGCATATCATAAACAAACTTCTTTAAAATAAAAAAGTAATTTCATAATCATAAACAACCACCAAATTCATTGCAATTGCCCTAATCAATCCCCATTCTGTGTCGTACCCTCTCGTCTTGTCTCATTCCCTTGAGACTCACAAGGCTTGGCTTATAAAATCCCAGAACATCGGTGTCGAACCATTTATACACCACCTTCTTAATCATCTCATTTTTCATGTCATAAAACAGAGTCTTCCCTCCCTTATAACGCAGCTTGAGCTCATCACAATCAGCCTTCACAGGAATGAGAACTTGATCATCCAAAAGTGGCTGATGCTGCAAAAATTTCAATGGTACAATGATCTTATTTTGACTCCATTGTTCCTCTTTCAAGTCTTCTAGCACCAAGACATGAAGTTCTTCCTCTACAATATCTCCAACAGCTATATGTTGGTTCCAATTGAAAACCCAAACTCTCTTGCAGCCATTGAAAACTCCTTGGGGCAATGTAGTTGTGATGAAGCACTCGTTCCATGGATCGAGAGCTTGGACTTCCAAGCACCAATCTTCCCCATCTGTTATAATTTCAGAACAAAAATAAACCCCATCATGAATCTCATCAGTTAGAAAAAATTGCCTTCTTGTTGTCCATTTGCCATTTTTCTTCAACAAGCCTTGGTTTGGGTGTTTCAAGGCTCTCCAATCCCCATCTTGTCCAATGCTCATAACTTCATATCCCACTTCATCATTGTGGATATAAGCACTTACTAATTTGGCATCACCAGTCAATGAATCAAAAGCACATTTCATTCTACACACATCCATATGTGCATTAGGCAAGTCAAGGACGTGACCAATGACCGGATTTCTGATGCGGCAAACAGGAAGACTGTGATGCTTCTCTACAAACAAGCCAGCAACACGGGACATACACCGGATATTTTTACTGTGAAGAAGGGCTACTTGGTCATGTCTCCTACTGTATTGACATTTTATTGGCAGAGGACTAGCCCGATCCATATGCTTCACAATGAAGTGATGGTCTTCAATCAAAGCACACCATTTCTTGCACACAGACTTCATTCTCAGTAAAGCGTCTACAGTTAGCCAACTCAGAATCTCAATGATCATCTCAAAAGGAAGCTTTAGTGCTTTTCGTGCGGGATCCAATCTTCTTCCTTGATCTCCACTTTGGTAGCGGGGCACCATGTTCATGCTCTGTGGATACAACAAAGTTCATTAATATTGTTTGATCACAGCAATGATTGTTCTTAACAAGAGCGTTACACGATAATTTCACTATATATATCAGTCACACTAACATTATGTAGCAATGTGACGAGTGCATGGAAGAATTTATAGCTCTTAAAACGGATAATCTAATAAGAAGATATGCTGCAATTACAAATCACTAGTCTCCAACCAAATCATGAACCAAACAGAATTTTAAAATATAAATAGATCTACATATATATATTCCAACATAAATTTATTTCAGTATACATGGAGATCATCATGCTTTTCATAATGTATGCCCTAAAAATTATGTAGTACTACAAAGTTCAAATATATGGATTCTTAAAAGAAACATACGTAGCTCAAATGCAGCTAAAATTAAGTTTTTTTACCTCTTAATTTTGGCTGAAATTGAACGAGCGGCCAAGAAAATTTGAACGAGCGGCGGGTCCAATAGTGAGAGAGAGTAGAAAACAAATGATGGAATAAATAATAGGCAAAAGGAGAACTTCTAGGGATTTTTAAGGGTAATTTTGTAATTTGAATTAATGAATTTATACTATTCTTTTTTACAGCGAAGATACTATATTTGACAGAACCCCCTTTCTCCTTCGGACATTCAATTATCCCTCACTAATTGTAACTTTTTCTTCATTGCTATTTGCACAATATCTGTTCATGTGTTGTGCTATTTTAAGGTTGTTTGCTGCGATGTCCATTTACTCGAGGGTATAAATGCACACAAAAAATGAAATACTTGATAATATAAATCATACTCTGCTTTGCAATTCACATCTGGACTACAGATGAGCCTCCTGAATATCAGATTAGCACTTTGGCAAACAAGTGAGATCATAGCCAGAAATTATCAAAAGCAGATCGTATAATAAACACACTGTCAAGTTGTTTTGTACAAGTATTGCTGGTAATTAGTGTTTACCTTCAACAAAATATGATCTCTCTGGTATTACCAAAGCACTAAAAGAATCCTAATCCTAAGAGAAGATAAAACTCAAATGCCGGCTTCCGCAAATTCCAACAATAAAATGAAATTATACTAAAGTGAGCACATTACAACTATATCAACAACCTCCATACTTTTGCAAAAAGGAGTTGATCACTCACAAAGGACTACAAAATTGTCCCTTCACAATATAGAGAAGGATCCTCTGCATTGAAGGAGTTAAATCACTCATCGACTATATCGACAACCTCTACACTTTACGAGCCAGGGTCCTCTGCTTTGTTGCGTGCTGTACTACTTTTTCCTCTACATGAAGGCCCTTCTTCCGTCTTACGGCATTAATTAGTTTCCTCGCGGTATTGGGAAGCACACTAGAACCATCACCAAACTCCTCAATTTCCTCTTCTGTTTTCGGTACAAAGAAAGGATCGTCGGGAAGTGCTTCCCAGTGACTAAGCACAAGAAGAGCACTTGCAGCACCAGAAGTCCATCTTCTAAGCTCATCTGCAAAACCAAAGCTTTCAGAAACTGGCAGATATGCATGCACGGTGAACAATGGGGAGCCTTCCTGCATTTCCTCCTTTAAAACTCTAGCCCGCCTTCTCCCAAGCACAGCGTACATAGAACCCAAATGCTCGGTTGACGTGTTCAACTCACAGAAGTACATGGCTTCCACAAGCCGTGGCTTCTTTTGAAGCACAGCTTCTCTACAAGCATCTTTGACGGTTGTCATTACCTGTCCTCTGAAGATGCCATATTGCTCATGTTGCTGGTTGGAGGCTTCCACCTCATCACATTGAGCAGTCAATGGTTCAATTTCAGCCTCAATAAGAAATGCTAAACCCCACATAGGTTCATCACATAAAGGTCCAGCAGCAGTCGCCACTTGAAACCCAGATACAACACTGCTTTCAAGGCTCTCTGCCTCCTCATACAATGCTTGAGTTACTTCTGAAGATGTATCACCAGCTATATTTCCACTGCCACAAGCATCCACAAATCCTAATTTTTCAGATACGTGAGAGTTGCCACGGATGAGGACAGAGCCATCAGTATCCCTTCCTTTAAGGTCTGGAGTAAGCAGGATGTTAGGACCAACCTGCGAAGGGCCAAGTGCCCATATCCTTTTAAGAAGTTTTTGCCACTTCAGTTTACATTTCTCAACCCGATCCTTGTCATTTTCCCCACTAGAATAAATATCACTCTCCACAGCATCCATGATACGTTTCGTCAGTGCTTCAGTCGGATTCTCATCTTCTTCTATCCTTGAAATCTTTGTGTCCAAACTTTTATTGGTCTGGGCATTACCTTCGATGATTTCTCCAAGTAAACCAGAACTCTCCTCAAGCACCTTAGTTAAAGAAGGTGGGAGCTTTATGACTCGCACCTTAATAGTACACCTTTCATTTGGCGTCTTTTTCTTAACACAATCTGAGCTCTTAAGAAACAATTTCAAATTCTCAAGTTTATCGACTACATCTCCCTCAATGGTCTCTTTATAAGAAACAAGAGGTGGAGACACTTTCAAGTCTATCCTTGCAAATCTCTCCTTCAAATCCTTTATGCATCTTTCAAGATGTACCTCTCCTGCAGCAGACAGAACATGCTCTCCCCTAGCAGAAACCGTGACCTCTACAAACGGGTCTGCCCGGTTAAGCAGCCGTAAACCCTTCGTCAGTGCACCCATGTCTGCAGGATAAGAAGGCTCAATTGCCACTCTCAGAGTGGGAGAAACTTGGAATGCCATACTGGAGAAAGGCCAACAGTTTCTAGTTGACGAAAGTGTTGCACTTTTCAGTATATGCTGGCCAAGGCCTCGAATTGCCACGAGATTCCCGGCATGTGCAGAGGCCACATGTGTTAAGCCTTGACCCATCATGAGATATAAAGATTGTAACTTAGCCTCCTGGATATGCTTCTTCATTGACTCCCCTTTTAATGGATCATACAAAGCTGAAAGCACATAAACTTTCTGGCCTGAATAAAGAACCCCACTAAAGATCCTTGCAAATGCAAGGAAACACTCATTCAATTCACCCTCATCACTTACGTTGTTTATGATTTCCCCATGTAATCCCCTCTGTGGAAGTACTTTCATTGGGACAGCAAACATTTTGGAAACAAAAGCAACACAAGGAGCTTCTGGCCTCGAATCACAAGCTTCAACTGATTTTCTCACAAGCTCTGCCTCAGCAAGCACGTTGGGATCAACCCCATCACTCAGAACCTGTCTTTTGGGAAGCAACCGTGTTATTCGATATGCCTGTGCTGCAACTGGGTCAGGCATACACCTAACCACCATTGACAAGACTGCATCAAACAGAGGAAGCCAGCGGCTCATCACAGCTTGAAGCACAACCTTAGGATCCTTGTTCTGAAGCTCACGAGGTGGTACATTCAAATTAAACGACTTGATTACTTTCTCAAGCATCACTTTATTATTATCACCATCTTCCAAAGCAGCCTGATAAACCTGCCAAAGTGGTTCAAGCACAAACTGAACAAACATGGGTCTGGCTTTACTTAAACCAGCTACACCTTTCTTCCCCACAATCATCTTGGTTTTGGGATTATAGTACCTGGGTCCCCACAGAGCTTTTTGCAAAGCAGCTGTGCTCGCACCTAGTTTCGAAGCATAAAACTCAGCAAACTCACGAATACAAAAACCCCAACCATCCAAAGCACAGACAAACGCTACATTGCCCTTCTGGGGCTGAAACGTATCTTCCTCATCATCCTCCACATCCAAAAAGGCGAGATTTTGGTCACTACCCACATCTCCAGAAGGCCCAGAAAGTATAGCATCAACGTCAGACAAGTACTTCTCGCTCTTATACGCACTCACAATCCCATTAACCTCATGAACAATACGCACTAACCTCGTATAAGCCTCCATGGGACTCAATTTCAACTCGGAGATCAACCGGTCAATCTTGTTGAGCACCAAGCAAGGCGTGAGCTTCTCAATCCAAGCCTGGCGCAAAACGGCGTGCGTTTGGATGTGGACGCCCTCAACAGCGTCGACCAGGACCAGAGCGCCGTCGCTTAATCGAGCGGCGGTGGAGACCTCGCTGCAAAAGTCCATGTGGCCTGGAGAGTCGATGAGGTTGATGGAATGGTCTTTGTATTGAAGAGAGATGGAGGAGCTTTTCATGGTGATGGCGCGCCTCTGTTCCTCGTCGAGATAGTCCATGAACCGGAGGCGGCCGGCGAGTTTGGGGTGGACGACGCCGGCGCCGGCTCCAGCGATTAGGTGGTCGGCTAGGGTGGTCTTGCCGTGGTCCACGTGGGCCAGTATGCATATGTTTCGGATATTTCGGGTATTATCGGCCATTGATTATACACTTGGTAGAAAGATGAGGCCCGAGATACCGGAGGTTGGGGACTGAGAAGAATGGAATTGGCGAGATATCGGTGGTTTGGTGCAGACGACGGACGAAGGCTTAGTCGCACGGCGGGGAGGTTTTCAGGTTTTTAAGAATTAGGGCTTTTGGAACACGTGTTGCTATATGAATATGACCTTTTTTTTTTTTTCTTTTCGGAATGTGTGTTTTCCTATTTATTTTTTTCTCCACTCGAATGTTTTTTTTTGCTAAATTTTTCCTCCAATGGTTAGTTCCACCTTTCCTAGGGTTTAACTCCATGCGGACAGGATTCGAAACTGCAAATATGCAATTAATGTTTGTGTAAACCCTCACCTCCAATCGCTTGAAATAAAACTTATTCTAATACAATTTTGTTATAAAACAAGAGATAAAAAGTGAGAGCAACTTTACCAAAAAAATTAAAAAAGGTGAAGGAGCAAGAGAGATTGGGAAAATTGATAAGTCACGTGTACTTCTGCTTATAAACATTTTTATTAGAAGATGTAGAAACTTTTATAAAGTTTGTGTTCAAGGTGATTCTCCAAAAATACTAAAGATGGCAAAGTAACATTTTAACATTTTCTGCTAAATGTATTGTCATAATCGGTTTTGGTTATCTAAAACCATTTTTTAGCCATTTTAAAAACATTTCCAAACAACCATTGATTTGATTATCTAAACTAAAGTCAAGTTATTATGACAAAAAATATGATTTCATTCCTACCCTTTCCAAAACCCCAAAGAAGTGTAGGAACACAAAATTAATTATTCTCTTAATATGCATAAACATCACATATTAAAGGGAAGTAAACCAAATGATTGAAGAAAGCAAAAATAATTATTTCATAAACCCTTCAAACTGCTATGAATTCATGAATACAATGATAAATAAATGATGGCTTAGCCCGGCGAAGGACAGCATCTTATCTCATATTTGATCCTGGTCTGCACAAACATTATCACCAGCTCATCCAGTGGGGATGTGGCAAATGCCACCCCCTACAGAGCTAGCTATCACTTCAACATGTATTACTTGAACATAGGCGTATACCTGAAATAAGTAACAGCAGAAGCAGACTCATATCAGGAACTTGAATGGGGCTGGCAGGTCAAAATAAAATAGAAGAAAACCAGTAAGAGTATCATTTGGTCAACATCATGTTAAGCTCTCTAAAAACTATCAGGCAGTATATACGTCGGCAGTGACAAGAAAGAAATGTTTTAAACTCTTTCAGCTCAATTTTCAGACCTACATATTGCCTGGAGGGGCAAAGAGTATGTGATTGAGAGTAGCGCAAACCACTCAGTTCTGCATCTTGTTGCCCCAATCTGCACTCTCATTAATTACAGTTTTTGGATTGAGGATGGATGTGCTCTCCTTCTTTTCAATCTAGGATGCGCTATAACACACCACCTATTCACAATAATCGCTAACAAAAGAAAAACTGGCAAATATTTAATGTGTTTTACCACCCTTCTTACCAAAAGTGTAGCTTCAAGTCTTCTAATCACGATAGGGTGTGAGATCAATGTTGAAGCGTTGCTTCCCCTTGCTTACCCTCTAAAAATTAACAACAAAATAGAACATCCAGGTCAGTATCTAGCAACAAAATGAAAAATCATGTTGTTAGAAATGCAGAAACCAAAATGAAAAATCGTTCAGGTTTTTAATCTTCTTTTTCTTTTTTCTTTTTTCTTTTTTCCTTCCATCCTTTTGAGGTGTGGTCAAGGAAGGTTTTGGGAGGGGAGACTCTACCAAATACAAATAGCATATATGTCTCAATAAAATACTCCTGAATTGTTTCAAAAGTTGCTGAAAGAATCTGGTATTGATACTACACTAGCTAAAACTGCATTTCCAATCATGGATAATGTAACAACCCACATGCCATTGACTCTCAGATATACTTCAAAGTAACCGAGATAATATAGCATTCCATGTACATAGCATTTCAATAATGTTTTCACCACTTGACTCAAAAATGATCAGAACTCTAACTGCTCATATTATGAATGAAGCAAAGGACTTACAGCAATTGCTACAAGCTCTACCAGCAGTTCCTCCAAATGGCGCAAGGGCTACAATCATATATAAGAAGTAATTTAAACATCTTAACTTGATAAAATACTTTTAGTTAAAAAAATTCTATATATTCAAATATGCCACAACAGGAATGAACTTCCAGAGAAAATGCTCATGGAATAAGAAAGCATGACTCACCCATTGAGTTGGACCATCAACCGGCGCGTTAGAAGGATCATCGTGTACCTAAGTCCCCAAAGGAAAATCTTAAAAACTCAAAAGTCTACAGCAAAGTGTGCATATATGAATCTATTCATAAAGAAGAATATTACCCTAAGAAATCTTTGCGCAGCTTCATATTGGCCATACAATTAAAAGCTAAGAAAGATGAATTCATATTGCACACTTTCGAATTTGTATGGAAATAGTTGCAGATAAACGAGATTATTTATTCACAAAGCTCCTTCAAAGTGAACTCAAATGAATTCAAATTAATCTGTGCCCTACTGGTAATTGGATTTACTTAACTTCAACTAATTTGTTCTCTAGCAACCCTAGAATTACGAATCCTAATCCTAAGAGTAGATGAAGCATAATGCCTGCATCAACAGATTATTTTACCTCCATGAAAATTCCATCCACTCCAACAGCAACTGCTGTCCTTGCAATGCATGGAATCAATTCACGAAGACCACCACTGGCTACACCTCCATCATCCAACTATAGGAGAAAGTTACCATTTGATATGAGAAAAAACATTCGTATCAAAATAAAGTAATCATATTACATCTTAATCGAAGAAATATTGTGACACTACGGATAGAAACTTACAGAAAAGCAGGATTATTGCAAATATCTCCACACACAAAAATTACAACATCAACAACCAGAAGCAATTGCCAAAAGTATTTATAATTTCATCCATACGCAATGACATAAGACCAGTTCCTAATGTTTGTTGTTACTCAATAAGAAATGAAACAATCCAACATTTTCTCCCCAACTACCAAATTATGTGATTTTTCACAGGTCATTTCTATGTCAAGGAGAAATGGAAAGGATTATTTAGTCTAGGTTACAGTCTTCATGGGAAATAACACAGACATAATCATACTTTTTGAAGCAAGGAAATTGCAGAGTGCTAACTTACGAAAAAATATATGTCAGAATTTTCTCACCTTTCTCCCAGCAGGCTGTTGCAATGCATGTGTTACATCAGCAACCTGTAGCGAAACACTTAAGTTGAATCAGCTGGTCTGGTCCTCAGATTTTAAAATGAAATGGAGGCAGCGTGTTCAGACTATCACTATTGAAAAATTGGGACAGAAAAGAATGCAAAAGTGAAAGAGAATTATCCAACAAGAACCAATGACTGAAAGCATTTGTAAGGATCAGGTGAAGGTCACCCAACTGAACTGGATACATGTCAAGTTTTCAACCCACTCCTATAGATTGTCAGACAACTGAGACCTACTAGCAACATACAAACACATATTTCAACCTCTTTGTAATTGATTTCAGTACTTATGAGGAAACAGGGCAATAGGAGAGTCAAATTTTCATTGTCCTTTTATGAGATGACGATAAAAAATTTCATTAGAAAGCCAAGTGTTTCCTATACATTCAGTGCCCAACATTTCCTACAATCGCTTCCTATAGGTGCTTCTCCATCCCCAGAAGCACTTACGGTCTATTTGAACCAAACATTATAAAAATCATTTTGGAAACAAATTGAGAATGGGGAAAAGGAGGGGGTGTAGTCGTGTACTTCCAGTATTCCTGACAACAGAATTGTTTCTCTTTCTTAGGAAAATAAAGCACAAAATAACAACAGCACATAAAAATAGGAGCAGAGTATAAATTTAACTTACAACTGGACAATTAGCTTCTCTGATCCACTCCAAATTGCGCGGATCAACAATTAAATCATCTATATACCAAAGCAGAAATATAGGATAAATCAACTGAGAAAGAACAAATTATGAGAATGCATCAATAACTTTGATCGTAGAATGTTTAGAAGGCAACATTAAATCTCAAGAAATATGAATGGAGAGTCAATGCACGGAAGTTTAAAGACAAAAAGGGGGGAACATGACGCCAACGAAATATAGTTTCACTAGAATTAAGCAATGGCCACACAGAAAGTGGGGCAAGCACTAGAATATTGATGAAAGCTGAAACAGAAAGCTTAATTGAAGAGAGCATAGATACTGTAAGACTTACTATAGCCAAACATAGTTCCCCTTTCACAGACCATCACGTTTGGATTTCCAGCCAGTCTAACCTTCTCAGCTGAATTTACCATGACCTGAAAAAATGAACATTTTGAAGATTAAAATCAGAATCAGAAGCATACCTAAATCTTTTAAAAGAGATTAGTTAGTGGAGGTTTAATCAGTTGGTTCAGATTGAACTACTCATCATTAAACTCAGAGAGAGAGAGAGAGAGAGAGAGAGAGAGAGTAAATCACTCACAGAAGGTGCACAGAATTGGCCTTTCTTAATGTTGATAATTTTTCCAGTCTTGGCTGCTGCAACTAGAAGATCTGTCTGCTTTCATAAGAAGTCACAAATAAGATACATTGGCACTCTCACATCCTCCGAAACTAAAAACTTCATGATTTTTTTTTTTTTTTTCTGATAGAGGATTCCGTTTAACTTAACCTGGCGGCACAAAAATGCAGGAATCTGAATAATGTCTGCAACTTTACCAACTTCTTCACACTAGGAAAAACAAAAAAGCAAAGAAAAATGTGAGGAACAGTTCATGACCTGTTACAAACCAGTTGACCGATCTTTGATTCAATCTTGGAATGGTTGTTAAAGAGACCCATGGTAATCGTCTTTTTTTCCTTTACCTGAGGAACTTTCCTTGATGTATGACACAGGATGGTAAAGAAATAGACAAGGATGCATGGTGTTGCCTGATTGTGCATGCAAGTATTCAAGATAGAATGCATAGATATCCATTGACCAAGTCCAAAATCAAGAAATATAACAGAGTAAATTATAACCTATTCCAGAGTCTCTCTTTTCCTTATCCACACACATTTAGCGTATCCGAGGTATCCAAATGGTACACATTTATTCAGCATAGCAAAGAGTGTCTTGTCAAACAAAGCTCGTTCTTCCTACCCTTTAGGCTTTATCTTTAACCCATCAAATTTCCAGGCTTAAGAAAACAATATCTAGTATATTAAAAACAAGAGTTAAAAATTATGTATATTAAGAGATGAGACAGAATGCTCACCTGGCTAGCTTCGTGCACATCTGTAATTATAGGAATGTCATATGCTACTTTAACCTTTTCAAGGATCTGAAATAATTCGGGAAAAATAATGAGGAATTAGTGATTCCAAGTTAAATATCTTCTCTATTGACAATTAATGTCAAGTTAATGCTTGGAAAGATCAATTTTACTCTAGAAAGTTCTAACCATGATTTTTTTGTATGCCCTAGTAATTGCAGCTAAGCCATTAGAAGGCTAAATGTATCAGCTAATGACACAGGAAAACTTCAAAGTTCAAGAACACATGACTAGCCACGATGGGAAAAACTGATTACCAACACTGAAATTGTGGTCTATTTGAAAATTAATAAATATCTAGTACACTCCCTATATTTATCACCACAGAAACCAAAGTGGTTTGTATCTTAACTTTGAATAAAAACAAAATGATGTAGCTGTGCATCACCTTTAAGCCTTCAGTGAGGCCAGGACCCCGGAATGATTTTGAGGATGTACGGTTGGCTTTGTCAAAGCTTGACTTGAAAACCAGTGGCAATCCAACTCTACAAGATTGGAAAACAAGTTGTCTATATCACCAAAAATCAAAAGTTCAAATCCAATCTTCTATCCCCATTTTGGCACGTAGAAGAGCCTGATAAAAATGAATCTTTTTCCTTCTCTTATTTTGCATAAAATAAACTACAAAAATAAACAAATGATCAAAGAGTAAATGCATAAATCCCAAAGAGAAGGAGCAGACTTTGTTGCAACATGCTTTATGTGCTTGGCCATCCGGAAAATGTGCTCTTCGGATTCAATCACATTGGGACCCGCTAATAAGAAAAATGGTTCTGCTGCCTGTAGAGATAGATTAATCAAAGATTAAAGTACCCAATGGAACCATAAAGCATCCAAATGCATATACCCTTTAACACAGGAACTTAAAAGACCCCAACAAAGTAAAACCTTGAGCTGGTTATATAACACTGTTGATGCATCCATCTTTGCCACTTCGCTGAAATACAAATGAGACTACATATAATCATTCAAACATAACACGTACTAAAAAAATTGTTGATTTAATCAAAGCAGCAGCCAAGATCTCAAGGAATTTAAAAAAAGTTTTTCTTGCGGTTGATAATTCAGATGCTGATAGTCTGTGAAAGATTCGGAGGTAATCTATTTTCCCGCAATTTTTTTCCGGGTATCCAAACGGACCATAAAACGAAATGTGAATGCAAATTCAAACTTGAATGTAGTTGAATTTCACAGATCTTCAAATATATTACAGAATATAAAAAAGAGGCAGATCAAGCAGAGAACTTTACCTCACTTTAATCACAAAAACAGGGAGAGCTTCAGTGAGTAATGGTATAGAAGCAGAGACGAGTTACCCAGATAGTGTTATGAAATAATTCTGTCACCGACTCTCTGTCACTGTCACTGAAGCTGTACTGTATGAATGTGTGTGCGTGCGTGCGCGCTCGACTGTGTGTAATGTGAAGGTCCAAAAAACTTTGGAGGCCCAACTCTGAAAATTCTCAGCCTTTTTAACTTGTAATTTGGGCTAGTAACCCCATTACAAAGAGCTTCTGAAAAGTGGGCTCACTCATTCTTTGCTGATAAGAGCTTCTCATTAGCAATGAATAATCCCCCTCACTCGCTCCTCTAATTTAGCGAGCTCGAAAAGCGGCTCGCAATATAATACCCACGCTATATTGAATTCGCGAGTTCGAACTAAACCATCGCAGAACTAAATCTTCGCACTGTCGTCGCCCAACCTCACTGTCACCACCACCAACCGTATCGACACCAACAACAATAGCCAATTGAACACCCAATCAGTTGACCCAGAGAGCCCTTTCTATCTGCTCCGATTCCTCATGGGGTTACCTAATTTCTGCAACCAAACAAACCCAAATCACTAGCTTGTCAAGATCGAAGAGGATGTACGGCGTTCCTGGGAGAGCACCTTTGCTGAAGCCTCTGTTTGAAGCTTTCCCGATTGAATTTTTAAAAAAATTAGTCAAAAAGGGAGAAGGAGAACTGGGGAAAAAGGGGATGTGGAGGTGGGTTGCAATGAGAGAGAGAGAGAGAGAATTGGGGTTGGTTGATGCGAGCTCCGATCGTTCTTCTTCTGTTTGCAAAGGCACCAAAGGTGAAGAAGCAAGAATGAATCTATTAATCCCAGGGAGCAAGAGAAGATGGCTTCAGTGGGGGAGGGGGATCGCAGCAAGTATCACTACATTGATGATTTGATCCCATAGGAGGCAAAACCTCTGCTTTTTCTCCCCGTCCTATTTCCAACAATGCAATGAACCTAATTATCTTAAAATAAAATAAAAACAAACAAACAAACAAAAAAAAAGATAAAAAGAATGGGGAGGTTGAGTTGGGTCTGGATTTGATGGTTTTTTTTTTTTTTTTGTTTAAGATAATTTTAGCCTTTTAAAAAAATTCAGAATTTTTGTTGTTTTTTCAATTATTGTTTTAAATTTAAATATTACAATAATTATTTTTTTAAAATAAAATAAAAACAAACAAACAAACAAAAAAAAAGATAAAAAGAATGGGGAGGTTGAGTTGGGTCTGGATTTGATGGTTTTTTTTTTTTTTTTGTTTAAGATAATTTTAGCCTTTTAAAAAAATTCAGAATTTTTGTTGTTTTTTCAATTATTGTTTTAAATTTAAATATTACAATAATTATTTTTTAGTCCGACCACACAATACCAAACATAGGTCTTTACTATTTTTACAATCCAGCTTCTTAGTCCGACGCAGAACCAAACGTAGGACAGTACTTAATCTAGCTTAGGCCAATCCAAGATAGTCCCAAAATTTAATCCAGTCCATGACAGTCCGCCATACCAAACGACCCCAAGATTGATCAGTCCACATGGGTTGTAGATTTTTTATTGGCTTAATTACTGTTTTACCCCTTGGAACGATTGCTTGATCTCACTTTACTCTTTAAAATTGAAATTTTCTCACTCAATCTCCAGAATCTCTAAAAATTACTAAAATTTTCTTATTTTACCACTTTTGTCCATAAGACCGTTAAGTGTGCTAATGTGGCATGTGCATTGTAGTAATTTTAGCTCCTCTATTTTCTATCTTTGCATCTCTCTCTCTCTATAACTCTCACTCTCTCTTCTCTCCCCTCCCTGACCCAACCCTTCCTAGAATTACTCAACACACCCAACTTACCTGCTTCTCTCTCTTCTCTCCCCTCCCGTGGAGGGGAAGAAAGGCAAAAAGGGGTTTGTTAACCTTAATATTTTAAAAATATATATTTATTTAAAATATGTTTGTTATATTTAATTTGGATTTTAAAGTTTTTAATGGCTAAAATTACTAAAATTTCATGTCATATCAGCACACTTAACAATTTTGTGGATGGAACGAAAGTGATAAAATGAGAAAATTTTAGCAATTTTTAGAGATTATGGGGGTTAAGTGATCAAATTTCAATTTCAAGGGTTAAAATGAGACCGAACATCCATTCTAGGAGTAAAATAGAAATTAAGCATTTTTGTTTATAGGCTTATTTTATGTTTCACCCCCTGAAACTGAAATTTTCTCACTTAACCCCTTGAATCTCTAAAAATTGCTTAAATTTTCTCACTTTACCACTTCCGTCTATTTCTGTCAAGACACTTAATGGTTTTGTGAATGGAAATGGACGAAAATGGTAAAGTGAGAAAATTTCAGTAATTTTTAGAGATTCAAGGGGTTAAGTAAGAAAATTTTAGTTTAATGAGGTAAAGTAAGACCGAGAGTCCTTTTTAAGGGATGAAACAGTAAATAAGCCTTGTTTATATAAGTGATATTGAGAGAGAGGGGAAATCGAACTTAAAATCTAGATACATAGATAAATGTTCTTATCAACTTGAGCTACAAGTCCCTTATACTTGGGTTGTTTGTAAATTTGGTTTGGTTTAAATCTCAAGGTGCATCCAAACCAATGTTACATAACGGTTCATGTTGGTTCTGTTTAGGTAACAAAACCAAGACATTCCATATAGTGGCTTTTTCTTTTTTTTTTTAAGATAGAGAAATTTGGGGAGAAAGATAACATCAAATTCAAATGATTGATGCATGTTACGAAACTAATAGTAGATGATAATAACCAACAAGAAAATCCCAAGTTAAGAAGAAATTATATAAGCGGTTTAGTTTAGCTTAGCTTCAGATAAGTTGAATTGTCTAAACTTATTACGATTTGGTTCAGTTCAACAAAAATTATAGTTAGTTAAAATAAGATAAATAAAAAATTCGGATTGATTTGGTTTGTTCGGATTTTACATTGCGGAAAATTTTTTTGCCCACCAATCAAGTCAACTGCTAAACTTTTCACAAAATCTCCAACAAGAAATTTTTTTTTTTTTCTTTTGAGAGACCAACAAAAAAAATTTATTTTGTGGTGTTCATAAGGCTTAGAATATATAAAATGTTTTTTTAATATGAAATGGTCTGCCGAGATGGGCGTGGCAATCCATGCGGCTAGCTTAGCTTCCATCTTGGAGGCACCAGCCTTCTCGACATAGGTGGCTGGCTGACTTTCTTTTTCTTTTCTATGTGTTTTTTTTGGTTGAAATAATTGTTTTTTAATTATTTATTCTGTTTAGTTTTAAAGAAACCAAACAATAGAAAGAAAAATCGAAATCAAAAGAAATTTTGTTAAGAGCTGGATGTACTGATGTTTTGTAACTGAGTGTAGGCTATAGGCTCACATATGAAATATTGTATCCAGCATCCCAAAATGAAGATTTACTTCAGCAGTTGCTCTAATTGTCAGAAAGTTAAAATATACGACAATTAGTGATTTACTTAAAATAGCACTATAGCAACATCCTTAGTATAAATAAGTTTTTCTCGTTTCTTAGGTCGTCAATGGATAAAGAGTCATATTAAAATATTGCATATAGCTGCAAGATGTATGCATGTCTGTACCAAAACCCAGTTAATTAATCACTAAAAAGGACATGGAAAGTATACTAAAAGATGAAGACATAATATCGACATTATTGGGTTGACCATCTTAATCCATGCCCCAAATCGATGAAATCTAAGCCAAACTTCCTTGATCAATGTGTTTGGATGACAACATTCTGTCTTCACTTCCTAGGTTTCTACATGCTTGAATATGATACAAGTCTTTTTCTTTGCTGTCTCAGACACCCAAATTTCAAACCCTTTTTTTTATTGCGATCCCTTCTCTCAAAATCAATTTTTTATATGATCCTCATATCGATCTCTATGACCTCAATGTTGAATTACTCAAACAGCCTGCCCAATTCCCAAAACTCCGCCCAACTTTGGAGAAATAAAACATGGTAAAACTTTAGCTATCTTGAAATGAAATACCAGATCATTAGCAGAAACAGAAAAAATGTAAGACAAAATGGGCTAGTAAGGATGAAAATATCATTCACTATCTGTCAGATATTCACTTAGGTTTAAAAGTGGTGGGTACTTGGTCTTCAAGTACATTTCTATTTGGTTACAATTACCTATAATTACATGGAATTACAATATCATAATAAAGAGAAAGTAAATCACAGTGATTGGAGTGGCTGATTTTGTGCAGATTTAGCGTCATCTCTATTACTATCCATTTAAACAGAATCTGGGGGGTGCCTGCAGAATCCTGACAATTTAAAACTTTTCCACAAAAAAATGAACCATGTCAGATTTTGGAGTTTGGACCATCCAGCCTATTCTTAGTGTCACATGCACTGCATACAACCTGTCCTTCATAAGTTTTGACTAAGAGTTATTTTCGCATCTCTTTGTTCTGCTAACAAAGTGTCTCAAATCATCCAGCAGTGCACATTTCTCTCTTTCCACATAAGACTAAGCTCCACTTCTCAAAAGGCAGAAACCAAAAAGCTCCATATATATCTTTTCCCTCCTTTCTTTCCCTCACCCTTTGCCACATCTCAAACCATGTTCACTTTTCAATTAGCTCCCTCTTTCAACATGTTAAAGATAATATCCATCCTAATTTTTCTATTTCCCACCATGGTATTTGGAGACTGTACATGTGAATCTGAGGACACAGAGCACAACAAAGAAGCTGCACTCAAGTACAAACTAGGTTCCATAGCTTCCATCCTTGTTGCTGGTGCTGTTGGGGTCAGTCTGCCATTGCTAGGCAAGAAAATCCCAACTCTAAGACCCGAAAACGACATCTTCTTCATGATCAAGGCCTTTGCAGCCGGCGTGATTCTAGCAACTGCGTTCATTCACATACTACCAGATGCATTTGACAACTTGACCTCACCATGTCTTAAAGAAAATCCATGGGGAAAATTTCCCTTCACTGGTTTTGTTGCCATGCTATCTGCCATTGGAACACTGATGGTTGATTAATTGGCAACCGGGTACTATCAGAGGTCCAACATAAAGTCCAACCAAGTTCATGAATTGGAGACGGGTGATCGTGTACATGGTCATGCAGCAGATCATGTACATGGCCACACACATGCCACACAGAGTCATGCTCATGGCTCTGAAGAATTGATGTCATCAGAATTAATCAGGCACCGTGTCATTTCGCAAGTAAGGAGCTTTACTGAGAAAAGCAAGCATCTCATTACTATTTATTTTGTTCTCTGAAATTTTTAGCTTCCATGGTCATCTTGTAGGTCTTGGAGCTGGGGATCCTAGTGCACTCAGTTATAATTGGAATATCATTGGGTGCTTCCCAAAGCCCTGAAACAATAAAGCCTCTCATGGTGGCTCTGTCTTTCCATCAATTCTTTGAGGGCGTGGGACTTGGTGGCTGCATCTCCCAGGTTTGACTCTGCAGCCTCTAGTAAGGACCAAGTAGGAAGTCGGTGTTTTAAAAGGAAATTCTCTTTTGACTTGTTATGTACAGTGCATTCTCTTGATCATAAAAGGATTTCTCTATTTGTCACAATTGCATTTTGATCTATATCTACACTATGATGATCTCACTTACAATCATTAAGCTCCTTCTCCACTGCTTTGCAGGCTAAATTCAAGTCTCGGTCTGCAGCTATCATGGCTGCATTTTTTTCCCTCACAACCCCAGTAGGGATTGCAATTGGCATTGGCATATCAACCGTTTACAATGAGAGCAGTCCCACTGCTCTAATTGTTGAAGGGACTTTCAATGCTGCTGCAGCTGGGATTTTGATTTACATGGCTCTTGTTGACCTACTGGCAGCTGATTTCATGAACCCTAGACTGCAAAGCAATTTGAGGATTCAATTAGGAGCATATATTTCACTTCTTCTGGGGACTGGTTGTATGTCTGTCTTAGCCAAGTGGGCTTGAGATCTAATATATCGACATTATTGGGTTGACAATCTTAATCCAAGCCCCAAATCGATGAAATCTAAGCCAAACTTCCTTGATCAATATGTTTGGATGACTACATTCTGTCTTCATCTTGTAGGCTTCTTACATGCTGTGCTTGAATGTGTCTTTTTTTAGCTGTCTCAGAGCATCCATAATGGTAGTGTGTAAAGATGGATGTATGCTAAATTTACACTTATTGTCACTGGAAGTTGCTGCAATGAGAGGATGTAAAGGCTTGTAAATTTATATTGGTCACCGGATGTGTATAAAAAGATGTTAATTTACATCTATTTTTACACCCATTTTGCTAACCCCACAAGCAAAAAATGAGGAGAGAGGAGAGAGAAGAGCTGCTGAAAAGGTGATTCCACTCTCCATTTACTCCCAAGTAGAAGGATACTCCCCAGAAAAAGGAAAGTGACTGGCCACATGAAAGACAAAGTGCAAATTGGCTGAATACTGCCTCCAACGGTCACCAAATAAGTGGTCCAAATTGTTTCCTTTTGAAAATCAATGGCCTTGCATTTGATTAACAAAAAATAATAAAAAATCAAATATACATCTTTCAATTTACCTTCTCCCATTAGAGCAAAAATCACATTTACATTCCCTAAAGATGTAAAGAGAATGTAAAAGTGATTTTACACCCCAAATTTACACACCACTATTTTAGTTACTCTCAGACACCCAAATTTAAAAATAAAATAAATAAATAAATCTTCTATTTTCTGTCATCCCTTCTCTCAAAATCAATTGTTTTCAAGACCATCATGAATCTCTATGACATCACTGTTGAGTTACTGAAACACCCCCATTCTCCTAATTGCCCAATTGCAACAACTTCACCAAAACTAGAGAAATAAAACATGGTGAAACTTTAGCTATCTTGAAATTTTAATACCAGATGATTAGCAAAAAACAGCAAAAATGTAAGACAAAATGGGTTATTAAGGATGAAAATACCATCTACTACAGAATCTGAGGGGTGGCTGCAGAGTCCTGACAATTTAAATATCTTCCACACAAAAATGAATCATGTGGGATTGGAGTTTAGGTCATCCAATCTATTCTTGGTGCCACATGCACTGCATACAACCTGTGCTCTGTGAGTTGTGACCAAGGTCTAAAATATTGGGGATATCGGAAATATCGATAGTCCAAAAACACGGAAATTTCGAAGGAAATATCGGGATATTATCAATATCGATAAAAAATTGAATAAAAACCACGGAAATTGTAAGAAAAACTTGGAAATTTTTATTGAAACTTTGGAGGATGCTTATTTAGTCAATTATCTATTAGTTTATCACAAAAAATTGGAAGGAAATGTATTGCATGATGGATTTAACTAATTTAAGTTGATTATATAGCGAGCTGACAAACACTGTGAGTGTAGAAAATATGTAGTAATTAAAGAAAATATGTAGTATAAAGTCTTTAATAATGAATTTAGAGACAATAAATACACATGTAAGTGACCAAATAAAGAATAGAAAAATTAAAAACCACATGTCATTGACTAAGTAATTAATTGACACAATTTAAAATATAATACCACCCTTAAATTTGGAATAGATAATAATAAACATGCAAATTAAATAACAATAATGAATGAGAATAACTTACTATGAACTTGTGGGGAAATTGAGGTTGATAGATGTTGAGAAAAATATGAGCATTATGTTTTGTTTTGGAGAGATGTTGAGAAACAAGAGACGGCATGGTAACCTAACTATATGTATAGAAATATGACTACAACTAATTAGTTAGGTGTGTGGTTGAATGGTGGAGGGAATGAGTAAGTTGAAACGTGGTGAGTAGTTGAAAAGTTGAAACTTGAAAACCAGCTCGCAAGTAGTGTATTATATATATTAGATTACATAGATAATAATCACAAACTGATGACCAGTGTAGTGGTTAAGAGGCTGCAACTTTCGGAAGGGGGCTGGGTTCGAGCCCCAGCGTGCGCAGCAGAGGGTGAGTGAGTTTACATGTTTAATTTTGGAAAGTTCATATCGCGATATTATCGATAATATCGCGATATATTGACCATTTGAAGTAGGGTATTGAACGAAAATATCGTCGGTCCAAAAAAGCAATATTTTCGCCAATATTTCGACGAAAATATCGACATTTAATACGTTGGTTGTGACTAAGAGTAACCACCAGAATTTTCCATCTCTTTGTTTTGCAAACAAAGTGACTCAAATCATCCAGCAGTGCACATTTCTCTCTTTCCACAGAAAAATACACTCCACCTTTCTCAAAGACCCAAAACGCAAAAACCAAAAAGCTTTCACTATAAATCTTTTCCCTCCTTTCTTTCTCTCACCTTTTCCCACTTCTCAAAGCTCCATCTTTCAACATGTTGAAGATAGGGGTAAATTACTCAAATGGTCCTCAAAGTTTCCCTAAACTAAATTATTTATTCAAATGATCCACCAACTCTTTATTAATCGGCGCTTTGGTCATACTGTTACATTTTCTGTTAAATTTAGTCATGTGAGCAAAACATGCTACATTTGTGGGGGTAAATAAGACTTTTGACCTATGTATCACCCCTTTACCACCACTATATCACTTATGTATCACCACTTTATCACCTATGTATCACCTCTTTATTACCATTTTATCACCTATGTATCAACACTTTATCACATATTTGGAGAACATAGGACAGTTATGGACGGTTTTACCCTTACATTTGACGACAACATTAACATAATGTAACGGTAGGATCAATGGAGCGATTAATATAGAGTTGATGGACCATTTGAACGAATAATTTAATTGATGGACCAAAATATAAATCGGGTATAAATTTGAGAACCATTTGAGTAATTTACCCTGAAGATAATAGCAATCCTAATTCTTCTATTTCCCACTACGGTATTTGGAGACTGTACATGTGAATCTGAGGACACAAAGCACAACAAAGAAGCTGCACTTAAGTAAAAGCTAGGTTCCATTGCTTCCATTCTTGTTGCTGGTGCTATTGGGGTCAGTTTGCCATTGCTAGGCAAGAAGATCCCAACTCTAAGGCCCGAAAACGACATCTTCTTCATGATCAAGGCCTTTGCAGCCGGCGTCATTTCCCCTTTCACTGGTTTTGTTGCCATGCTATCTGCCATTGGAACACTGATGGTTGATTCATTGGCAACCGGGGGCTATCAGAGGTCAAACATAAAGTCCAAACAATTGAAGTGACAGTTCATGAATTGGAGACGGGTGATCATGTACATGGTCGTGCAGCAGATCATGTACATGCCACACAGGGTCATCATGGTCATGGCTCTGAAGAATTGAGGTCATCAGAATTGATCAGGCATCGCGTCATTTCCCAAGTAAGGAACTTTATTGAGAAAAGCAAGCATCTCATTAGTTTTATATTGTTTTCTGAAATTTTAGCTTGCATGGTCATCTTGTAGGTCTCGGAGCTGGGGATCCTAGTGCACTCAGTTATAGTTGGAATATCACTGGGTGCTTCCCAAAGCCCTGAAACAATAAAGCCTCTCATGGTGGCTTTGTCTTTCCATCAATTCTTTCAAGGCATGGGACTTGGTGGCTGCATCTCCCAGGTTTGACTCTACATCCTCTAGTAAGGACAAAGTAGGAAGAATAAGTATCATGATCTCAACTTACAGTTATAAAGCTCCTTCTCTACTGCCTTGCAGGCTAAATTCAAGTCTCGATCCGCAGCGATTATGGCGACAATTTTCTCACTGACTACCCCAGTAGGGATTGCAATTGGTATTGGCATATCAACCGGTTACAATGACAATTGTCCCACTGCTCTAATCGTTGAAGGGATTTTCAATGCTGCTGCAGCTGGGATATTAATTTACATGGCTCTCGTAGACCCACTGGCAGCAGATTTCATGAACCCCAGAATGCAAAGCAACATGAGGATCCAATCAGGAGCATATATTTCACTTCTTCTAGGGTCTGGATGTATGTCTCTCTTAGCCAAGTGGGCATGAATTTTAAGCAGTACATAATTTTGGGCCACACAACAACAATAATTTCTTCTGTTTTTTGTGGTTATAGGATTTTAACACTTAACATAACCAATTCTGCTCAAAATATTATTTATTTTCTTGATGTCATGCTTTGGACCCTTGGTGTCTCAGCCCTTACAACTTACCAAAATGAACATACAAAATGTACATTTTCAATTTATGCCTAGGGAAGCAAACAAAGTTGTGCATGCTTTAGCCCAGCTTGCTTTGAATTTAGAATCCAGTTTTTATTGGCTGGAAGAGGCAATTTGGCTTGATTCTCCTCTTCAAGACGACATGGATGTCTCTTCTGATTTCTACACAGCCTTCCAATCCAAAAAAGAAAAACTTCATGTTTACTTATCATGATTCAGGAAACTTGAATTAGAGAATCAAGGAATTCAAATTGCATCAACTACTTCCTTAATTTATCTCATTCTAAAATCCATAAATTTTTTATTGAAATCGTTCCAAAATAATGTGTTAGTAAATACAAGAGAAGCATGTTTTGGAATCATTCCTGATAAATAAACATGTTAAATTTCTGAAGCATCGACTTTTTTATTTCGTTACGTTACGAAAGTAAATATGCTAAACTCCTAAAGCATCGACTTTTTTACTCCATTAAATTGCAGACGTAAGCTACTACATTTAACAATCCTTTGAGGGTATGAAGGCAAATATGTGTTGACAATCAGCCTCCCTTGATTAAACTCTATTTGATAGAGTTGAATTAAGGCTTAATGTCTTTTTTCTTTGTTCTTTTTTTGTTGATATATATATATATATATATTTTTTGTTTTTTATCTAATGCACCTTCTTGTTCGTGGTTATAACAAAATCCCTTTATCCTCTCCCACCAGCTCAGAGCTGGCAAAACTAAATCCACATAACGGTCTCAGAAAAATTGGGCAAAAATGGCGGCTCCCATACTAGCTCTCACTTCGTCACTCTCTTCTCTCTCATTTTCGTCTCACGTAGCTCAGAACCCTAGCGTCGTCTCATTTCCCAAATCCAGATCAGTGTCGTGTGGAACCCTTACGCGTACCCCTCGGCCGATCATGGCCTCTGCCTCGGTAGCTCCCCCAGAAGCTCTGCAGTCTGCGGACCTCAAAAAATACGTGAAATCGAGGCTTCCCGGTGGCTTTGCAGCTCAGACAATCATCGGCACTGGTCGTCGGAAATGCGCAATCGCTCGCGTTGTGCTCCAGGAGGGCACTGGAAAAATCATAATAAACTATCGGGATGCCAAGGTCTTCTCTCTCTCCCCTTCTCTAAGTGTAGTTAGGGTTTTGAATTGGTTCCATGTTCATCATCCGAATGCATAATTTTTTAATGCCTGTTTTTCAATTGCTGGTACATCTTTACCTGTCTGGGTTTCATTTCATATATGGTGAAAATCAATTGATTGAGAATGCACAATGTCATGTCTCGAGCTTTTGAATTTCCCACAGAACAATAATGTGGTGAAAATCTCAGAGTTCTCAATTGCTTGTGGATTTGGTACTCCCTCTGTTGCATTACCTGGACGATAGAATACTATAGGCCTAGCTTGGTGGGGGGTAGGATTTAATCCAATACCAGGTTTGGTGTTCAAAAGAAGCATGGATAGGATAATAGATAAGCCCATTATGTGCATTTTTGTAGGATATCTTATCCTATCAAGAATGGTGGGATACATAATCCTACTACTCCAACCCCTTGACCTTAGACCAAGACCCGGCGCAAACCCGGGACACTAGTGGCAATGAAGAATAAGAGACATGGTCACTGTATTCTTAAGTTTGATTGTCCTTCCAATCAGTGATAACATCCTTCTTTATTTGGAGGTGCAGCTGTTGGCAATTACCAGTTACTCATCTCCTCCTATCTTTACCTCTTATGAAGAACTTTAGAAATTGTTTTACTTTATTTAAGGATCTTGATGGTGAATGAAACAGTTATTTGAGTTGTTCATGAAAGCATACTATTATTTTTGGCTCTACAAGCAAGCCCCAAAGTTACTTATGAAATTTTGTCTATCTTTGCCTGTGCAGGAGTATCTTCAAGGCAACCCACTGTGGCTGCAGTATCTCAAAGTACCGTTGGGTACTTTGGGATACGAAAGTAGCTATGATGTCTTCGTGAAGGCTCACGGCGGTGGGCTTTCTGGTCAGGCTCAGGCTATATCCCTAGGCATTGCTCGAGCACTGCTGAAGGTGAGTGAGGACCACAGAGCACCTCTGAGAAAGGAAGGGCTGCTGACCAGGGACTCCAGAGTGGTTGAAAGGAAGAAGGCGGGTCTCAAGAAAGCTCGCAAAGCTCCACAGTTTTCCAAACGTTGATCTGCCTGCCTTTTCTTTTGCTTTCTTATGACCTTGTCTAGTCTGGTCATGCAAAGATCTTACTTTTGCATGTTAGAGTAATTGGTTTTTGTAGTAAGTTACTAACAAGTTGCATTTGGATATGCTGATGTAGATTTGAAGCAAGGAATTTGGATTTTATTACTTAAAAGAAAAAAGAGAAGTTGCATTTGTCCATGCCATGTTCGTTTTGGCAATGATTCCAGCTTTCAATTTTCAGCTATATATTGTAAAAAACGACTTAAGTTGGTTATAGTGGAATCATTTGCTTCCCCAAGAAAACAATTCGACATGAAAGATAACCCAAAATTTTCATGGACCCGGCTACAAACCAAGAATCATGTCATAGATGATACATCAAAATTCGACAACCAATATGAGACACTAATTTTCAAGTATTTCTATTCAAAAAACCGAAGCAAAAACCAGAAGAGTAAGAAAAAGGAACTCGCTGAAAAAATTGAAGATTATATACATGTTCCATTATGTTCAGACAAAGGTTAAAAATCAACAAGTTACACATTTCCATTTCACAAGTGCATAGCCTGGACCTAATCTTGAATCTCCTCAATGTTTACATCGCTTTCCTTGCCATGAGCATTTTGGGAGGGGCCAGAGATCTCAATTCAGGTGCAGAACTAGGAAAAAGAGTGTTCAGTTTGTGCATGAGGATGTCAGACCTTGATGGAATCTCATTCAGAAGAAACTGTTGAACAATAGGTTTCTTAAACCACTCCATGACAGCGTCTCCCGGAGCCCTCAGCACCACTTTGCTAACCTCAAATGGAGATTCCACCGAGCTCAAAATCTGTGCAACCACAATCTTCAAAGTCGGTCCCGTGACCAATTTAATTCTCCTGGGGACAACACCATAATACAACATTCTTTTTCTGAACCTATGGAGAGTATGCACAACGGCTATTAGTGCAGCTCCAACTGATAAGTTCCTAACGTCCAGGGACCAAGCAATTTGCTGATCAAAAACTATCGCCTTCGGGAAAAGCTTATTCTCGTAGGCAACTTTCCAAACACATCGAGCTCGGTTTATCTGCCCCATAAGAACAAGGTAGTTGAGGAGAACATTAACAAAGTACCTAGCAGGCCCCTCTTCCAACTCATAATCAATACCTTGAAAAAATTCCCTCACAAAAGATAAGACTGGTTGTTTCCTCTGTTCTGGGCCCGTGAAGAGTCCACACATAAAAGCGTGTGCCTTATGTCTTGTGGCACCAAGTATTGACATCAAATGCCTCTCGTTCTCTTCTTCCTGGCATCTGACAAGATGGGCCAGAATGGATGTGTAAAGAATGAGGTCTACTTTTGCAGCAGCATTCACATATGTTTCTAGGAGAGGCTTTGCTGACTCATACAAACCACTCTTCATACACGACTCGAACAACTGTCTGATTATAAAGTTATTTGTTCTAATCCCTGAGGAACCCATGAAACGTAGCCACCGCAAGGCAAGATCAACAGAACCATCCTTTATATACACCATCAAAACATCACTAGCACTCACATCAACAGAATATCCCATGGTCTTCATCTCAAGCAAAATTTTGGCAGCCACATCTACAAGCTTCTTATTAGCCAAGAGCATCAAAAGGGAGGTGTAAGTACTTAGACCTGGTCTTAAACCTGCATTGGTCATTGAGTTATACAGCTTCATAGCAGAATCTACTTGTCCCGAGGCAGCATGCATTTCTAATAGACATGAATATGTAGATGGAGTGGGTAGAAATCCAACCCTCTCCATATCTGTAAAGGTAGACATTGCAATATCAAGTTTTCCTGACTTTGCATGGGACTCAACAATCATTGTGTATAACCCAAAGTTAGGCCTAAAGCCTGCTTTCTTCATCTCATCCCAAAGCCTAAGGGCAGCATCTAATTTCCCAGCCTTCACATATGACTCAATCATAGAAACATACATGGGAGCAGATGGTCTGAAACCATAACCTTGCATTTCCATGTATACCTTCATTGACATGTCCAATCTCCCAGCTTTTCCCATTGAATCAACAAGCGATCCAAAGACATTAAAGCTGGGTTTAAAATTCCTTTCTTTCATTTCTTGGAAGAGCTTAAATGCAGCATCAAGGCGGCCCGATTTTGCCAAGTTTGGTACCATTAACTCATAGGTTGATCCATCCAATGAACAGTTTGCAGCTTGCATGCTCTCATATATCTCAAATGCCTTATAAGGTAAACCCTTATTCAAAAACAAGGTTATAAGCGAATTATATGTCTGAGTATCAACTTTGAAACCTGAATCTTGAATCTTCTTAAAGCAACAAAACGACACCTCCATTTTATCAGCTTTAGCCAAAAACTGAATGACACGGTTATATGCACTAGATGATAAAACCCCCTTATTACTTGAATCCTGCACCATCTCATCAAATAATGATTGAATTCCATCAAAGTCCTTACTTTGGTTTAGGCCATCAAACAATATAACATAACACTCATCACTTGGCAAATACCAAGGCTGCCTCTTAGCCCATCGAAACAATGTCAAAGCCCCATCACCATCTTTAATAACCTTCAAGGCCTGAGTAATGTGAGTCATGTTTGGTACAAACTGGAGTTTGTCCAATTGGGTCTCTAATTCAGGCCCCCATTTCCACCTCTTCACAACCTCAACAATCTTAGCAATCGCAGAGGCATTCAAAAACGGCTTCTTCAAATCACCCACCATTACATGATCATCGAGCCCTGGCTCAACGGACCGTATACCTTTTCCAGTGTAAATTACACTGCCTGATTCATCCAAATACTCAATTTCCTCAGTCCACTCATCACTGTTCTTCCCAGAAGAGTATTTTCTAATCAAACCAGGGCCTAAAGAAAATGGGTTTTCAACCAAATTTGCACTCGAAAACCCAGAGCTCCTCACAAAATTGGGTTTTTCTGGTACAGAAACTCTCGGAGAAATTAAATTGAAACCCGTTATAGAGCTCCATAACCGGAAACTTCCTCCACAACTATTAAGTTCATTTGTACAAAGACTCCGTGAATTGAAATCGTGAAATGCAGAGCTGAAGGTAGGGGTTTTGGTGAGTCTACAAAAATTTATAGGGCACAGCTTCCTCCTATAAATCATTGAGTTCTGGTTATACAGAACTATGATTTTGGATCAAATTTAGGGTTTATAGAGTTTAAATGCTTACCTGACAGTTGAAAAAATGCCCCTCTTCACAGCAGAGCTTAAACCCTAGCTTTCAAGAACCAGCAGACTGAAGTGTCAATGGGCAGGCACCGTTACCGTACTGTGACGCAAAGAGCTGAAAGTCTCGTTTTAACACTCCAGGTCATACCGTCAACCTTTTGGTTTAACTTCCAAAATTTACCTTGGTAGTTTAGTTGGTAACTTGGTAATGTTTATTTTTGTAGGGGTAAATCCTATTTTTACATCGTATACCGTATATGACAATGACATTAGCAAAATACCTATAAAATGTGGATGCGTGTAATAAGGTAAGTTTGTTTATGTGATTTAAAAAAAAAAAAGGATCTTCTGAAAAACAGTGTGTATAATGTGATTGCTTTGTTCATATTGAAGATTAGACCTTTTAAAATTGAAAGAAGCTCAACATTTGAGCTTGTGTTTGGATGATATAATGATTTATAGAGATTTGTGTTTATGATGAAGAGTTATAGCTTATGCAATTTGATTATGAGCATGTCTAACAAGGATCATACTTAGGTGTATGGTTTATCCGGTTGTGATTAACGAATCTTCACTATATATATATGTCATAATCGAAATTATGCATTTCCTAAATCAAAATTTAAGGATGATTTCTAAATATATATAAAAATCAATCAAATTGGAGATCGTTTAGTAACCCATATGTATCGAACAAATCAGCCATTTTGATAACACTTAGAACTTCACGATGAACCTAAGTCAAGCTTCAAAATTGAACCAACAGTCATCTTAGGTCGATCACACATAACATAGCACATGACTTTCAGATGCATAAATGAATACTTTTAATCACTTGAACTACAAGTTCGTACCATATTGATTAACTAAGCTTTTGAATCTAATACTAGGTTGATTGGAAGCTACCCCGAATAAAAGAACATGGAGGGGGAGTTTGTTTCTAAAATCTCAAGGCTATGAGACTGCCTTTTGCTGCATGTTACATGTATGTACTCGATCTACAAGTTCACTTTTCCACGCTTAAGGAATATGGCATTGCCTTAATTTCTAGATTTGTCAAGAGCATTAGAGCACTAAGCACCCTTCATTCTGCAGAGATCCAATAGATTATAAGTAATCCTTGTTGGGGACATGGTGTTCAGAATAACCTCTGGGAGCAATTTGTTAAAGGCATTATGTTTCATAATCAAACCTGCAAATGTACTTTTAAACTTGATGTTTCATAATTAGGACAAAGGCAATAACATGTTAAAGGCATTATATGTTTTGATAATCAAGCCTGCACACATGTACTTTTAACTAAAGATGTAAAAATAATTTGGAGAAAGCAAATCCAAGCGGGTATGCAATCAGAACAAAAATGATTGTCACAAGCATTCTTAGAGAACAGAAGAAAAAAAAAACCAGTTTGATTTGAATATCGCATATACACCTTTGTATCTTGGTTTGGTTTTCCCCACTTAGAGAGAGAGAGAGAGCTTTGAGTAGAAAGCAAGCAACACAAAAGTGCAGAAAAAACCACACTTTCATTTTTTCCAAGATCAAGCAAGCATATATTCCATGGTTTTCTGCATGCAAAACTGTTAATGAGGCAAAAAGATGTTTATGCAGGCTGTGACCGAACAATTCACCTTCCAATAAAATACACATTCTCATAGACCCTTTTGACCCTTTTTGTTTTTCTTCATTCACACATTTCTGAGCAAAGTGACTGAAAGTTGGACTGCTAAAGAATCAATCTTTATGGCCAACTTAATTAGCCAATTGTCTACCATTTACCCTTTCTTTTGGGCAATTCTAGGGAGGTCCAAGGCTGCCTTGGCTATCCTCTCTATATATTCAAAAGCTTCTTCTGCATGCCTGCCTCTGCCTGCTTCTAGTCTTTGGGTTTTGTGGGAATTGGAGCAAAAGGAGAAGAATAAGCTTAACTTGGAGTTTTGGGTATTGTTGCAAGTCATGGCCACAAACAAAGAGCACACAAGGATTTGCATTCTTTTTCTCTATTTGGCTCTGGCAACTATTTCCTTCTATCAATGTGGTAAGCCTCTTCTTTAAAGAATTTACAACCCGTTGTATTTAACCTATTTCGTTTTACTAATTAGATGCAGGAGACAATAAAGTTTATCAAATGGCATTGTAAGCCTCACTTGGAGACACTGAATTTTGAGATGATTTGAAGCTTAGTTGATAAGCCTAAATGTTTTGGCAGAGGCAAGAAGATCAATGAGATTACTAAAAGCTGTTCCAAGTCCAGCACATCAGAGAAGTCTGTTTCTCAAAGCTGCAAAGAATTTGAAGTTAATTAAGCAAATTGATTTTCCATTGGAGGGATCAAAGGAAATCCAGCCCTATGGTGTGAGCTCACCACTTACATTGCCACCTTATGATTCATTGGCTCCAATTTCCTTGCCTGAAAATGCACCTCCTTATTGTACAACTGCACCCAATACCCCACAAACCCCTTCTGCAATTTTTACCCCTACTCCATCAACACCCTATCCACCAATCCTTCCTATTCAAAGCCCACCAGGAAGCCCAACTATCATTATCCCAGGCCCACCAGAATCTATCTCTACTCCGAATCCACCCGTAACCTTCCCGAGCCCAACAATTATTATCCCAGGCCCACCCGAATCCACTCCTAATCCACCCGTAACCGTCCCAAGCCCAACAATTATTATCCCAGGCCCACCCGAATCCACTCCTAATCCACCCGTAACCGTCCCAAGCCCAACTGTCATAGTCCCAAGCCCACCAGACTTTATACCTAGTCCCACTATCTATATCCCAAGCCCACCTGATTATGAGCCCAGCCCACCGGCCCTTGTCCCAAACCCACCTTTTTCGGTGCCATCTCCTTTCGGGTTTCAGCCAAGCCCACCGGTGTTCGAGCCTCCTATTATCTTCCCCCCACCGACCACACCACCGACCCCGAAAAGAGGCCCAAAGGCTCCCCTGTGGTGCGTAGCTAAGCCGTCAGTGCCCGACCCAATCATTCAAGAAGCTATGAATTATGCTTGTGGATCGGGAGCGGATTGCGGGCCCATTCAGCCCAGTGGGCCGTGCTTTGAGCCCAACTCATTGTTTGCCCATGCTTCCTATGCCTTCAATAGCTTCTGGCAAAGGACGAAGGTTGCTGGTGGCACTTGTGAGTTTGGAGGAACTGGCATGCTAGTCACTGTCGATCCAAGTAAGTTTATAAATCAATGGTGCATTTCTTTCAAAACTATTATTATACCCACACAACAAAGAAACTTAGTATTTGTTTATAAGCATTTTAGGTTATATAAATACTGATCCATTATCTTTGGTGATGTCTTCTTCCACAGGCTATGATGGGTGCCACTTTGTCTATTATTGATCAGAGGAGACAAGATCACAATCACAATCACAATGCAGATCATTTTTATTTATTTTTTTCTTTTTTTCTTGTCAATTTATCGACACGAAAGGTACAAAATTTCGGTGTATGTGACCATAATTTGAACAGGAATTTTGTAAGTAAAAACTATGTAGGTTACTGGTTGCTCACTGATGAATGTAGATTTCAATAACTTTCCTGCTACAGATTGTGGGTCTTTTTTCTCTCTCTCTCTCTCTGTGCCTCTGCTGTGTATAAGCATTCCACCAGTACAACTAGAAAGAGAAACAGACGATCCATAATTTGGAGCAAAGCAAACTTTTTTTTTTTAAAAGGTTGAAAGGCAAATGAATCAACTGATCATAATGGGCAAAGTATTTGCTTTGCCAAATCCAATATAAAAAGTAGAAGGGATTATGTTCCTTGTTGCTAAGATTGATTCGTTTGCCTTTGCTGGTGCTAAAACAGTAGAAGGGATTATGTTCCTTATTGCTTTTTTTATTTTTTTTTTATTTTTTTTATAAATAATTTTTAAAACAGTAAGTGCAGCAAGGAATAAGGGATTTGGAATCTGTTTTATGTTGGTTTGTAACTTTAATTTTAATTTATTTCATTTCTTACTTAGATAAATTGGATTATTGGTATTTTTTTAATGACTTAATGAACCAACCCGAACTGAATTTACAATTAATCAACTGACCGGTTAAATGGCTTAATAATTGATTAACTGAGAGATTTAGTCCAGTTAATGAAAAAGCTCTCTACTGTTCCAAACCCCTCACTCATGCCCACCCCTCCTTGTAACCTACCTACCATGACAAGGTTTTATCTATTTATTAATATACATTATCCAAAGACTTGGAAACTCTTATACTAATGTGGCCACGTGGCTAATCTACTAGAAGACTAATCTTATCTTCTATGTATCAAATTATGTTATTTATTTATCTATGATGACCCACTTAAAAATTTAGTCGAATTTATGCCATTGTCGACCACTAAGGATTTTATTATATACTAAATCTCACTTTGGAGTTGGAAGAATGAATTAAAGCAAACAACTTTACACAAGGAAAAGAAAGAGCAACAAAAAAGGGTTCAATGACTCTACTTTAGCTTCTTGATTGATACATGTATAAAGCTTATGATATTTGATAACATGAAAATAAATCACGTAAAAAAATCAAAAGGGAAAAGCGGAACAGTGAGTACCATGCACCCGCTCACACCCAACCAATAAATTTTGACGTTTCCCTCCATAATTTCGCAGCTCACTAGGCGCTTCCAATGCACGCCCCTGAACCCCTACTTTATTTTCTCCTCTCCCCTATGTCCTAGCTTCCCAACTCTCTCTTTCTCTCCCTAGCAGCCGCCGCCGCCAGTACAGCCACCGCCCCAACGGCCGCAATGTCAAGTTCAATCTTCGAAGACGGCTTCTCCTCCGATCGGCTCTTCAACCAGGGCTACTCCTACACCTACGATGACGTCATCTTCCTTCCTCACTACATCGACTTCCCCACCGACTCCGTCCATTTGGCCACCAGACTCAGCCGCCGCGTCCCTCTCTCGATCCCCTGCGTCTCGTCCCCCATGGACACCGTCACCGAGGCCCACATGGCCATTTCCATGGCCGCCCTCGGTGGCATCGGCATCATCCACTCCAACACGACGCCGTCTGAGCAAGCCCACATGGTTAAAGCCGTCAAATCCCGCCGCGTCCCGGTTCTCTCCAATCCCGTCTTTAAATCCCCAAGCGATCGAATCCAATCCGACGATGTCTTCGACTCTTCCAACCCCTACGTCCTGGTCACTGAGAATGGATGTCCCAGTTCGAAGCTTTTGGGGTACGTGGCGGGTAGAGATTGGGCGAAATTAGGAGACAAGGAGGTGAAGATTTACGATTACATGGTGAACTGTACGGACTTCACGGTGCCGTGGAGTTACGATTTGGGGCGGATTGGGGAGCACATGGAGGAGAAAAGGCGAGATGTGGTGGCGACTGTGAGGGACGATGAGGTTGTGGATGTGGTAGCGAAGGAGGAGGTGGAGAGGATTAAAGGGTACCCGAAATTGGGGGTGGGGACGGTGGGGCCCAACGGGGCGTGGCGGGTCGGGGCGGCCATCGGGACAAGGGAGACAGATAAGGAGAGATTGGAGGGGTTGGTGAAGGCAGGGGTTGATGTGGTGGTGTTGGACAGTTCTCAGGGGAACTCCATTTATCAGATTGAGATGATTAAGTATGTGAAGAAAACTTACTCGAATTTGGATGTGGTTGGTGGGAATGTGGTGACGGTGAGTCAGGCGCAGAATTTGATTCAGGCTGGTGTTGATGGATTGAGGGTTGGAATGGGATCTGGCTCCATTTGTACCACACAAGAGGTCTGCGCCGTCGGGCGGGGGCAGGTATAAAAATACAGTTTTTTTTTTTTTGTTTACTTGTTTTTGTGAATGATGGCTTTAGGTTGTGCTATGACTGGTGGTGGTTAAATTAAGATTTTGTAGAATCTGGAGGTGAATGGATTGGAAGTTATGTTATTGGTTACAATGGTTTGTTCTTTTTAAGGGTTGCTGATAGTTATACCATTTTTTTATTAAAGTTGTTTCGGTTTTGGTAATATGTTTCAGGCAACTGCTGTTTACAAGGTTGCATCTATTGCTTCACAAAGTGGTGTGCCTGTCATTGCTGATGGTGGAATTTCCAATTCTGGACACATTGTCAAGGCTTTGGTCCTTGGGGCTTCAACTGTCATGATGGGAAGCTTCTTAGCTGGAAGCAATGAGGCTCCTGGGGCTTATGAGTATCAGGTATGTCAGGGAGATGACGCATCTTTTATTGCCAGAACAGATATGCTGCTTACACTAGAAATTAAAACTTTACTTTCACACTTCTACCCTGTGTGAGTGTTACTTGAATATGTTTTTTTGTATTTCATTGAATGATTTTGATGATTTTTTGAGAGTTGAAGGAGGTTAGCACTCAGGTTTACAAAATATTAGAATTATGAATGTGTAAAGAAACTTAGCATGACGCCATGTGTTTCTAAATTTTCCACATATCCTGACTTATTTCTCATCCTTTTTGGACTGCTTCAGCTATAATTGTATAGAATAGTTTTACTTGATTGCTGTGTGTTTGGCTTGCCATCGATTTTTTGTGCTTACACATCTTTAGGAATATCATTGGCATGTTCACATGGACTCTCTGTGTGATGACTAGAACTTCACAAGTTCGAGGCCTAAGTGCAGTCTTGGATTTTCATGGATGCGTGTTAAAGCTGAACTTATAGCGGGGGTACTGTACTACCCACGGATGGACAGAGCATTTCTTGCCTGTTAGTTATTATCATGTAGGGAGCAATTAATTGAATTTTTTTATTATTGTTTTGATTTTGGACACAGGGTCATTGTGCTTATTAAACCCACCATACACACGATGTGTAATTCTTGGATGTTAAGTTATATTTATTGGCAGCCTCTCTCTCCCTCTCTCACTTCGACATGTTTTAGTTTCTCTGTTATGTTGTTGATGATAAAAAAAAAATTTGAATATTTAACCTTATAGCTTGTGTGGAGAAGAATTTCCACAGCTTTTGTTTCTCTGGGCCATATTTCTTTTAGAAGATTTGTCTGGTTGTTTTGATTGGTACTGAAGTGCTTTTGATGTGCACATCTTTCCTTATGTCTGAACAGTATGCATAATTCTAATTATGTACCGTACGTAGTTGTACTGGCTTTTTTCAGCATACTTGCTTTTGTTATTTCTTTGTTATTGTTGATTTAGCTATCAGTATGCTTAACCTGTACTGAGGAAACAGTGTCTGTTATATAAGTAATTTCATTTCTCTGTATCAGAATGGTCATCGAATAAAAAAATATCGAGGCATGGGATCTCTTGAAGCAATGACAAAAGGCAGCGACCAAAGGTACTTGGGTGATACAGCTAAGCTGAAAATTGCACAGGGGGTGGTTGGGGCAGTTGCAGACAAAGGTTCTGTTTTGAAGTTCATACCTTACACAATCCAAGCTGTGAAACAAGGTTTCCAAGATCTTGGTGCTTCTTCTCTGCAATCTGGTCACGACCTCCTAAGAACAAGCGTTTTAAGGCTAGAGGTATGGAGTCCATTTTGCATAAGTAGTTGTGTTATTCATGGAATTATTATCAAGAAAGTCATTTCAGTTCTATGCTTTAATGAGAAATGGTGGTGTAATCGATGACTCTTGCAATAACTCACTCTTCTTGTCTGTTCCATCTACCGTTTGTATTCTAGTTCGTCACTCCCAAGTGGAACTACCAACGAAAGTGAGAAAGAAACATTAGTCTAGAATACTACTATTGGGTGTCAGTCATATACAAACACTGACATATAGAAAAGAGCTATGTGTTAAAACAGAGAGTATGGAGTTAGGTTCAGGGCCCCTTTAAAGTCCAAATTAGGGCCCTTTAAAGTCCAAATTAGGGCTAATATGGCTAATGCCCCTGAGGGTCAGCTGGATATGTCAAAAGTATTTGCGGTGGCTTTCATGGCCTTTAACGTGCTGAAATGGTCGATCACTTAACCTAGACATTCACAATTTTAGGCTCCAATTAGCTGGGTGTACTTTTACATCAAAGGTGTAGGTGTTATATCTGTCAGACCAATTCTTAGTATGAACATTTGCTTATGGAACCTGGGATGTTATGGCGGTCGTATTAAGAACTAATGCGGTTTTCTCAGTCAGTTGATAATGTATTTTATTGTGCAGGTAAGAACAGGAGCAGCACAAGTAGAAGGTGGAGTTCATGGGCTGGTTTCTTATGAGAAGAAGTCATTTTGATGGATATATCTCTTCATCCTTGGTTGCTGTTGGTGCCGCATCTCGCAATCCCTCCATGTTTCGTTCTGCAACCAAATATCACCAATTTTGCACGAGTGACAAGGATCGATTGTCAGTTGAGCAGCAAAAGTTTTGGTCTTAAACAGTTCTCTGGCTTTTTGTTGGTTACCATGAGAGCTTCCATATCTACTGCATCTTGTTTGACCCTGCACTTTTAAGTGGGACATATATAACTAGTTTGATGTATTAAGTTATGTCTGTTACTAGTTTATGCTTTAGCTGAATGAAACAAGTGCTTTTTAGAAATTATTATGAAATAATTTTGTTCCAAGGGTTCCTTTCTTTAGATGGATTGTACCTTGTGTTTATGGATGGATAGACTTTATGAGCAATCGTTGGTGACTTTAGTGTCTCAATATTATGAGCACTCATCATAATATTAGAATGGATGTTTAATAGAGAAGAAAAGAGGCCATGATTCCCATGTTGAACTTTCTAAGGAGCCCCTAAATTTTTACTTTTTTTTCTTTATAAATGGAGAGAGCATGCACACGTTACACGTCCATATTCTGTTTTTTTAATAGAAGCAATATTTACTAAATTAGACTAAATTAATCTGATATATGGAGAGGGAATTCAAATTTGGGTGCAGATACTTTGTTTTTAATTGCAATGATCTTTACTTGAGTCTCATTTAAGTCAATATTTGTTAAGTTATTGATAAATAAAAATATAGGTTGCATAACTTTAGGGCGGATCCGTAATACTGTGTTTTTTACTCAAATTTTGACTTTAGACTTTTGGATTAGCCCACTATCTATGGATGTGATTGAATCTGACATAGTAAGCATACTTTTTATTCATTTTAAAATAAAAGTTATTCCAAAAACTTGATCAACCACACCATATTTCCATATTATTCTATGACTGGTAAATATAAAAATCAAATACAATATATGCCAAATGTGAGAAGGGTCAGCTGACCACTCTAATTGTTCATTGACGCCGCCCCTCGGCTGTAGTCCGGGCCGGCCAGCAAATGTTTCCGATCCCGAAACTTACGGGTCCTCACCTCTATGAGACGATGCCTGAAGGCACGGTAGCTCGGCCTGAATTTCCGCGTATTTTCTTTGCCATGTTAATATTATTCATCTTCAGAAGCTCGCTACCTTTGTTGTCCTCTGCAATGACAATAAAAAAACTTGATTAATAATAAAAAATTGATCAATGTATACATACATTACACATAAACATGGCCCTTCTAGAGAGAGATTTAATACATAAATAAAAATATCCGAATACAGTTTTTCGGTAAAATACTGAAGTTTCATTGAATACGAACATACATAGTATGTATATATATTTTTTTGGAAAAGAGACTAACTGGTTTCTGAAAAGTAAGAAACTCCGGCAAACGTTGTTTCGGATGAGAACAACAACACTAGGGTGAAGAGACTCATCACGTAATTAGCCCTGGGAACCATTTTTAATGATAGACAGTCTGTTTCAAGTTTCACTCCTCCTTTTCCAATCCCACACCACCTTCCTTGTATTATATATAATACGCCAGTAAACACCACAACAAGTTGTAGGAGTACTAGTTTCCACTGATTAGACTAAAATATTTGTTTGTGGGCTCTTTTGAAAGGGGTAAAAGTGCTTTTGACACGGTTGGCACAAAATTTAGAAGAACGTTTGGGTCATAAAGCACTTATTTGGAAATAAAACGTTCTTATGGAAAATTTTCAACTTTTCATGGAAGTTTTGTTCAATGTGCGTCCCAAACCAACCAACCCTAAAGTCAAAGTCCTTGCGTGTTTCACAATTACCTTCCTTTATGTGAACCATGAACCAAAACTAATTAGTGAATGTTTTTGTGCGTACAGACAAGTTGGATCAGGACTCTTCGTCTTCTGTATCAAAATCAGAAATATACTATGACTATTATAAAATCAATTCACTGCAGCACGCCTAAATGTGTGAGGCTTTACTCCATCTCAAACTCTCCGTTAAAATATTGTATTTTATTTTGTCAATTGTCCAGTGTGCTACATTTCAGTCATAAACAAAGTATGAACATTGTCAAGCATCTAAGTTGCTGACTCTATCAATTTCTTCTAACAAAAAAAAAAAAAAACTGTCTATCAATTTCATCAAAATTCAACAAGAAAATTCATTTGCATTTAAATGCATGAATAAATGCAAGATATTGACTTTAACTGAGGTGTAGGAAATCGATCTTTCCCCAAAGAGTTTAGTCAGGGTAGTCCCAAAGGACTTTGGGAGATCGACATTTTTTGGGTGAATTTGAAGTTGAATGGAAATCTGCTAAAATATGAGAAACTATGACCCTCCGTTTGGATGAGGGAAAATAACTCGAAATTTAACTAAAAGTCGGAAATTTATGAGGAGAAAATGACAATTCCCTTGTTTGGCAAGTTAAGCAAGGAATTTATTAAATGACGCATGGAAAACATCGTGAAAATTGGAGCATCAAATTCCCGAGTTTAATTCCATCAAAATAGGCGTCATTTCATAATTTCCATAGTGCCATTTACAAAATTCTATCATTTACAAAATTCGACATACATAAATCCAAACACCGAAATCTTCAAAATCCAGAAATTGAAATGATGGAAATCGAAATTTCGTCATTTTAGAATTCTATGTAATTTTCAATTTCTTCATCCAAACGGAGAGAATATTGTTTGGGGGAATTTTCTGTGTATTCTTCTTTTTGTAGGAGGTCATATTTATAGTACAATAAAACCTTGAAGGCGAAGGAAAGTAATAGCTCTTAATTCTATTTACGATATGAAATCAGAAATAAAGGGGAAGTCAATTACAATTAAAACGGGAATCCTTGGTGTGTAAGAAAAGTTACAAGTCACGCCAACACTCCTCCTCAAGTTGGTGCATAGATGTCGTCGATGCCCAATTTGTCTAGTGACGTGTGGAACGCTTTACTAGAAATCACCTTTGTCAAAATATCTGCCAATTGATTCTGGAATTTCACGAAAGGGAATTGAATTAGTTTAGCCTCAAGGTTATGTTTGATGAAGTATCGATCCACTTCAATATGTTTGGTGCGATCATGTTGAACTGGATTATGTGCAATAGAAATTGCAGCCTTGTTGTCACAAAAGAGATTCATTATAGGTTCATACCCAAGTTTAGTAACCAACTTCCTTAACCAAAGGAGCTCACAAATTCCTTTAGTTATACCTCTAAACTCGGCTTCTGCACTAGATAGAGTTACTATCTTCTGTTTCTTGCTCTTCCTTGTCACCAAATTACCTCCCATGAATATGAAGTAACTAGATGTGGATCTTTTATTTGTTACACTACTTGCCTAATCTGCATATGTATAACCATCAATACTCAGATGACCATGTTTTCAGAACATAAGTCATTTTATGAGTGCAGACTTCAAATATCTAAGTATTTGAAGAACTGCATTCATGTGGTCTTCACTTGGAGAATGTATAAATTGATTGACTACGTTCACTGCATAAGCAATGTGTGGTCGAGTATGTGACAAATAGATCAATCTTCCCACTAACCTTTGATATCTTTCTTTGTTAGTTGGAACTTGATCTAGGTATTTTTCAAGATGATGATTATGAACAATAGGAGTATCTACAAGTTTGCAATCTAGCATTCATGTGTCTGTCAGTAAGTCCAACACATTTTTCTGTTGAGAGAGGAATATGCCTTGCTTTGATCGAGCCACCTCAATCCCCAAGAAATACTTAAGTCCACCTAGATTTTTCATCTCAAGTTTAGTAGTCAAATACTCTTGCAGTTGAGATATTTCATGTTTATCATTCCCAGTAATAATTATATCGGCAACATATATTATTAAAGTCGTTACCTTCCCTTTATGATGTTTCAAGAACAGAGTATGATCTGAGTTACTCTGCCTAAAACCATTGTTCTCCATTGCCATGGTGAACAGTCTAAACCATGCGCAAGGTGACTGTTTCAATCTATACAACACCTTTCTCAACTTGCATGTTGTTCCAGTCTGAGTAGAAGTGGCATATCTAGGTGGAATGTCCATGTATACCTCATCTGTGAGTTCTCCATGCAGGATTGCATTTTTTTAGATCAAACTGGTATAATGGCCAATTCAAATTAGCTACAAGAGATAGTAAGACTCTAACGGTGTTTAACTTTGATAATGGAGCAAGGGTCTCTTCATAGTCTATATCGTAGGTTTGTGTGTAACCCTTTGCCACAAGCCTTGCATTGTATCGTTCGATAGATTCATCAACATTGTGTTTTACAGTGAACACCCATCTACAACCAATGGTCTTTTTCCCTTGTGGTAAAGGTTCCAGTGTCAAAGTCAGATTTTTTTCGAGAGCCTTTCATCTATTCTTTCATATGTTGAACCCATTTTGGGTCTTTCAATGCCTCAGTTATCTTGGTTGGGATATGGTTAACAAACAATTGATGCTTAAAAGCCTTGAATGGTTCAAGTAGTCTCTATATGGATACATGATTGGCAATCAGATACTTCGATGTTTTGCCAATCTGTCGAGAATATCGATTTGATGGCTTTTCCACGGTTTTGCATGAAAGGTAATTTATATCCAAAAGAATTATCAACCAAATTTGCAAATATAGTAGGAGCATTTACCTCAGGGATTTTCTCAGGAAATTGGTCAGTAGGTACTGTTGGATGCGATGGGGGGTCTTCAACTAGCGGTTCTGGATCATCTTGAGGAGCGGAACCCAAATATGAAATATCTTTACACATGGAAAGCGATAGATCATCAAGGTTTGTACAATCAATCGTTACCTAACTGAGATGAGTATTGTCTTCAAGACTCCGATGTGATTGATCATCGAGGTCGAGATGATCAATTCTTTCTGGGCAGAAATGAATTCCTCCGTCTTCCAAGTTGCTCCAATTGTGCTATTCATTTCGTATCTCCCTCTGAAGTGTAGAACTGGATGTCGGTCATGGAAGAACATCTCAAATTCCAAAAAGGTCACATTTAATATGACATAGTTACACTAGGTAGTAGGGTGATAACATCAGTAGCCTTTCTGATGAGTGACATATCCTATAAAAACATAACGAAGCGCATGTAGATGAAGTTTGCTATGCTGATTTTTGTGGAGATGAACGATGGTCACGAATCCAAAGATTCAGGGTGCGAGCACTTGTAAGGGAGTTTTAAAGCTCAAGACATTAGAAGACATGCAGTTGATTAGGTGAACTACGGTGACAATAGCTTCATCCCAGTGATGGCAAGAAAATGAGCACCAATCAGAAGTGCTCAGGCTGTTTCAAAAAGATGTCGATTCTTTCGTTCAGCAACACCATTTTGTTGTGGTGTCTAAGGACATGTCGTCTCATGGATAATTCATTGCTGTTGGAAGTAAGTCTAAAAGTCATGATTGACAAATTCTCCACCGTTGCCGGAGCAAAGGTTATGTATTTAAGCATTGAATTGAGTTTTTATCTGTTTGTGGAAGGACTGAAATCGTGAAAACACTTCATTTTTATTCGGCATCAAATAAAGCCATGTCATCAGGGTACAATCGTCGACGAATGTGACAAACTATCAAACGCCAGAAAGAGCAGTGATAGGTGAGGGTCCTTAGACATCAAAGTGAATTAATTTAAATAGAGTAGTACATTTGCTTGTACTCAATGGATAAGGAGCACGGTAACTCTTGGCTGAAATACAAGTGTCACATTTGAAGTCGGAGTCTTCGAAACCTAAGAATAAATCTGGTATAATATGCTTCATATAACTAAAGGATGGATTTCCAAAACGACTGTGCCACAACCAAATTTGTCTTTGTTTGCTATTAGAGGAATGTGTCACACTATTAGCCATGCATGTACTGAAGTTATCTACATAATATAGCCCCTTTCTTTTAGTACCATGACTAATAATCTCCTTAGTGTGAATATCTTGAAGCAAACAAAAAGTCGGATAGATTAGTACACAACGATTCAATTGTTCAATAAGCTGACCAACTGACATAAACTTATTAGATAGAGATGGAACAAGTAAAGTATTAGGCAATGACATAGAGGATGAGAGAGCAATAGTGCCAGTCCCTGTCACAGGATAAGTAACTCCATTAGAAATACTAGTTCGTCTGGGTTAGGTGGTACTCAGAAAATCATCAGGATCAAACGCCATATGATCGGTTGCATCGGAGTCAATGATCCATCCCATGGAATCACTCATATTCGAAGTATGGAATACATAACTAGAACCACTCCTTGCAGCTTTATGTCATCTTCGATCTTTAAGTGCATCCCACCAATCGGGGTTTCCATTCAATTTAAAATAAGTATCACGAGTGTGTCTCGGATCGCCGCAGTATGTGCAATTTATTCCATATGTCTAGATCTTTGTTCGGGAAGTCATAATATGTGCAGTGGAAGATTCTTATGGTATACTATAGGTAAATATCTGAGTTTGAATCTGAGTCAGGATCTGACTCGAGATCTGGGTTGGAGTATGATTCTCGGTCTGGGTCAGGATCTGAGTCTTGGCCAGTATCAGCGTCTGAATTGGGGTCGGGATCTGGGTCTGAGTCTGATTCGGGGTTTTTTTGAATAACTGGGTCATTCTTGACATAAATTCTTCTAAGATCGAGGTTGGGGTCGTGGTCGAGACCTGGTTCTATATCTTTAAAAACTGAGTCATTTGGGTCGTCAATCGTTCAAGGTTCTTAGTGGGGGTATGATTCTAGATCTTCAAAAATTAGGTCATCTGGGTCTTCAATTCTTCTAGTTTCTGGGTCTGGTGGTAGAGGAATCAGTGGTGCTACCTCCATGAGGGATGATCGGATCTTGATCCCTCATGGCAGCGTCGACATGTGGTTGGCTAGGGTTTAGTAGCAATTCCAAGATCGCTACTCTGTTACCATGCTAAAATATGAAAAACTATGAGAGAATATTGTTTGTGGGAATTTTGTGTATTCTTCTCCTCATAGGAGGTCATATTTATAGTACAATAAAACTTTGAAGGCCTAAGAAAATAATAATTCCTAATTCTATTTGTGGTAGGAAATCAGAAATAAAAGGGAAACCAATTACAAGTAATATAAGATTTCTTTGTGTGTAAGGAAAGTCACAAGTCACGCCAACACAATCAACTTTGGCGTCCTTTACCATACGAATTTAGTATCATTCCACTGATGAATTTGGCGTCCTATACCATATGAATTTAGGTATCATTCCACTGACGAATTCGATGAGTCAATTCCTGACTCTTTTTTTTCAATATCTAATTTTTTTTTCTTCAAGTTGCTAATTCTTCTGTCAATGTCATCATTAAAATTGAACAACAAAATTCAAACATTGCATTATAGAGACGATGAATTTAACAGAGAGGTGTAGAAAAGACTTCTTCCCATACAAACCACCTTACCTTAGAAAGAAAAGTGAAAGAGAGGTCTCAACCACAAAAACTTGTCGATCGCTGGATATATTGTGGAAAACGGAAACAGTGCATGTAGAATAATAGCTATAAATAAAGCCATCAAATACACGATTGTGTAGGAACAAAAATATATACAATGACATATTTATTATGCTGTGTAGCTTTCCTTATCTCGCTGTTCTCATCACCAAACATTGCTTTTGCTTCTCCTCTTGAAGCAGAGGCTCTTCTCAAATGGAAAGCTAGCTTCCAAAATCAAACCAAGAATAATCTGACCTCTTGGGCTTACCATCCAAAAGCAAATACAATGCCATGCAACGTTTGGACTGGAATTTCATGCAACACTGCTGGAAGTGTCAACAGGATAAACCTCACCAATTCTGGGATACAAGGTACGCTATATGAATTTCCATTCCCGTCCCTCCCTAATCTCGAATATATTGACCTCAGCTTGAACCAACTCTTTGGTGCCATCCCATCTCAGATCAGTTCCCTCTCCAAACTCATCTATTTTGACCTTTCTTATAATCAGTTTTCTGGGAAAATCCCACCAGAAATTGGTCTTCTCAATAATCTTCAAGTCCTGCACCTAATTGGGAACCAATTAAATGGTTCAATCCCTCGAGAAATTGGTCAGCTTAAGTTTCTTAATGAGCTTGCTCTGCAAATAAACAGTCTAGAAGGTCCAATTCCGGCTTCTCTTGGTAACCTATCCAATTTAGCTGTACTGTACATGCAGGACAACTATTTAACAGGTTCCATTCCTTCAGATTTTGGAAATTTAAAAAACCTAACCATGATGTACTTGTTCACCAATCAACTTTCTGGTTCTATCCCTTCAGAATTAGGAAATTTGAAGTCTCTAGTGGAATTATGCATTAATGACAACAGTCTATCTGGTTCAATCCCGACATCTTTAGGTGATCTGACAAACCTTACCGTTCTCTATCTCTTTGAAAATAAGCTTTCCGGCGTAATTCCAAAAGACATAGGGAACTTGATATCTATTGTGGAACTAGTGTTGAGCCAGAATCAACTCAATGGTTCCATCCCCACTTCACTTGGTGACTTGAGCAACCTAGAAAAGTTATACCTCCGTGATAACCAACTTTCTGGCTCCATCCCCCAAGAGATGGAGAATCTTATGAAGTTGACTGTACTGCAGTTGGACACTAACAACTTTTCTGGTTATTTGCCCCAAAATATTTGCCGACGTGGATCACTACAAATCTTTACGGCATACAACAACCATTTCATAGGTCCAATCCCCAAAAGCTTGAAAACTTGCAAGAGCTTAGTCAGAGTTAGTCTTCAAGGGAACCAACTGACAGACAATATATCTGAAGACTTTGGTGCCTATCCAAATCTTCGATTTGTTGACCTAAGCGACAATAACTTGCATGGCGAAATCTCACACCTCTGGGGACAGTGTCCGCAGTTAGCATCACTGAAAATCGCAATGAACAAGCTTACTGGTAGCATACCACCTGAGCTTAGCCATGCAACCCAAATTCATGAACTGGATCTTTCTTCCAATAGTTTAGTAGGGGTGATTCCAAAGGACTTTGGGAGATTGACTTCTTTGGTGGAATTGAAGTTGGACTGCAATCAACTTTGGGGTCCCATACCCTCAGAATTTGGATCATTGACTGATATTGAATATCTTGACTTGTCCACCAACAAATTCAATGAGTCAATTCCAAGCATTTTTGGCGACTTGCTTAACTTATACTACTTGAATTTGAGCAATAACAAGTTCAGCCAAGAAATTCCATTTCAGTTGGGGAAGTTAGTTCATATTTCCCAACTTGATTTAAGTCACAACTCACTCGAGGGTAAGATACCATCAGAAATGAGCAGTATGCAAAGTTTGGAGAAGTTGAATCTTTCCCACAATAATCTTACCGGTCTCATTCCAACAACTTTTGATGGAATGCATGGGCTGAATGACATCGACATATCCTACAATCAGCTGCAGGGTACAATCCCCAACAACAAAGCATTTCAAAATGCTCGAATGGAAGGGAATAACGGATTGTGTGGCAATGTTGGAGGACTAAAACCCTGCAATCATTCTGTGGAACATAAGCGAACCTCAAAAAAGGCGTTCTTAATCATTTTCCCTATCTTGGGAGTACTTTTACTTGCTTTCCTGGCATTTGGTTTGATTGATAGAAGAAGAAGAAGTAGAAAAAAGAAATCACAGGAAATAGAACAGGGCAATATGCATGAAAGCTTTTTCTCAATAATTAATTTTGACGGAAGAAAAATGTATGGAGAAATCATGAAAGCAACCAATGGTTTTGATGCC
>NC_047653.1:7491059-7586219 GCF_902201215.1 Prunus dulcis | reverse complement strand
CTTGTAAAAAACAAGAGATCAATAGGAAAGAATAAATCACGCTCAGGAAGCTTGTAATTTTGGGTAAAATAAGAAATCAACTCATGAACTGCAGAGGGAATGATATCCGATTTGGGACCATGGGTGTCCCACCAATGGAGGAACCAATAAGGAAGCTCAGTATTTTTAAATTTATTATCAAAATTAATGAACCAGGAATGGGAAAACTCAGGGGTTTGATGCAGGAAGATATAGTACCAGGCTTCAACATAATCTGCATAATTGTATTGATATTTTGAAGGAAGAGTACGGAGCTCATGAGGACGAGATCCCCAAGACTTAGGATGTAAAATTTGATGAATGTAAAGGGAGTGATAGATAATTTTTGTAGGATCAGTTTTATCTCGAATAGGCTTAATATCAACGGACTTGGTTTCGTGTAGAATTTCTCTGTAAAATTTTAAGGACTTGTAAGGGCTATGGGGAAGGTAATGAAAACCAGGAGGAAAATGATAAACTGCAATTTGAGTAGGACTCATAGATGTAGGGATATGGGAATCAATTATAAGCAAATTGGCTGTATTTCTTAGAACATAAGGGGAAGACTTCGGAAAAGAGGGAGAGGATATAGGGGATGCAGTGGGGGGTAACTGGAAAGGATCATAACTAGAAACTAAAGCAGACTGGTAGTTGGGTCTTGCAGGAGTGACTGCCAGGTGGAGTGATTATTTACATGGCCAAGATCCTAATGATGCCTATGAAGCCTATGATCTGAATTCTGATTAGACTACCCGACAAGTTACCTGAGTTAAAGCAACAGTTAAAGCAAGTTACCTGAGTTAAAGCAACAGTTAAAGCAAGTTACCTGAGTTAAAGCAAGTCACCTGAGTTACTTTTATTTTACTCAAGTTACTTTTGTAAACCTGAGTTAAATTCATTGTTTGTTTATTTAAAGAGGCTTTTGGCCTCAGTTGTAGACATCGAATTCTTTTCTCCTCTTTTAAAAATGTTCTTTCAGAGATTATGTTCTGAAGAACAACCTTAGGAATGAGAGTAAGCTTTGCACATTGTAAGTTTTACTTTTAAGTTTTTAAAAATGAAGAATATTATTTTCATGTATTTCATTATTTTTATTATAATGTACGTTACATCCTGCATTGTTCTTCTCCTTCTGGCTTGGGTAAATAGCTTGGGTAAATAGCTGGTGCTAGAACTCATGTATAACTCATGAGGGTTAGCTTGGGTATATATATAATGCCAGTAAACACCTTTACCATTCCGACACCCACCTCGCTTGCTTATATATGATATTCAGTCAACGCCTTTCCCAATCCTACACCCAGTGACCCAGCTTCCTTATATATAATGGGAGAAAACTTCACATAAGTTATAGTTTTCACTGATTAGTTATATCTAAAGTCAAGGTGTTTGCGCATTTCACAAGTCAAAGTCGAGGTGTTTGAGCGTTTCAAATTCAAATTCTGCATACTAATATGTTAAATTATTCCATTACAAAAAGTATCGATGCTATTAGATGTGGAACCTTCCTTATATATATATGACTATCGGAGCCGGTTTATTAGATTTGGAGACCCTGTGCGAAGTAAATTGATGAGGCCCTATATATAAATAAATAATTAAAAAATCAAATTTTTTTTATCGTAAATTTTTTAAAATTCAGAATTTATAAATTAAACCAAAAACATCATTAGTGGCATGAATTACATCTATTTTCACATACTCACATCCACTCAATTGTCTTCTATATCTATTTTCATTTCCATATGATGTTTTCAATATAGTAACATAATACACGTCATACCAAGCCACACCAAGTCAGACAAAAATAGAAAGAAAAAAAAAGGCAGAGAAACAACAAGAAGTCAAGCAAGTCAGACAAAAATGGGGGAAAAATATGAGGAACATGTAAAAAAATTGGTAATAGTAGAAGGAAGAAGAGGAGAAAAGAGGAGAACATGGATTCAACCAAAATAAAAAAAGAACAGGAGAAAAGAGGGAGGTTGTTGGGAACAAAGACGTGCGTGGAGAATTGTAAAGCAATCTTATAATAATAGTAATAATTGTGTGTATATATATATATATATGTATATATATATATATATAATTGTAAAATCGTAATGCAACATTATTTATATATAATATAATGCTTGCAGAAAAAATAAATAAATAAATTTGGACGCCCCTCATTTTTGGAGGCCCTGCACAGCTCACACATGCCATGGGCCGACTCTGATGACTGTATTTGGTCATGGAACCTTCCTTATATTATTGTATTTGGACAAGTTTCTGACAGGTATTTTGCATTATGTAACAGCAGAAACAAAGTTCAAACTTTCAAACTTAGAAATAAAACTGGACAAGTCTCAACCACAAAAGCCTGTGGATCATTGGAAAGAGAAACAGGGTATGTAGAATAATAGCTATAAATAAAGTCATCAACTATAAGATTTTACATAGAAACAAAACCCATGGCATATTTTAGCTCTCTAGCTTGCATTATCTTATATAGTAATCTGTTTTTATCGCCAAACATTGCTTTTACTTCTGCTACTTCTTCTCTTGAAGCAGAGGCTCTTCTCAAATGGAAAGCTAGCTTCCAAAATCAAACCAAGAATAATCTGACCTCATGGGGTTACAATCCAAAAGCAAATGCAAGCCCATGCAATATTTGGACTGGTATTTCATGCAACGCTGCTGGAATTGTCAACAGGATCAACCTCACCAATTCCGGGATTCAAGGTACACTATATGAATTTACATTCTTGTCCTTTCCTAATCTTGAATATGTTGACCTCAGCTTGAATCAACTCTTTGGTGCCATCCCACCTCAGATCACTTCCCTCTCCAAACTCATCTATCTTGACCTTTCTTATAATCAGTTTTCTGGAAAAATCCCACCAGAAATTGGTCTTCTAAATAATCTTCAACTCCTGCACCTAAATGAGAACCAATTAAATGGCTCAATCCCTCGAGAAATCGGTCAGCTAAAGTTTCTTAATGAGCTTGCTCTGCAAACCAACAATCTACAAGGTCCAATTCCAGATTCTCTTGGCAACCTTTCCAATTTAGAGGTGCTGTACATGCAGGAAAACTATTTAACAGGTGCCATTCCTCCAAGTTTTGGAAATTTAAAACACCTGACCACGATATACTTGTACAACAATCAACTTTCTGGTTCTCTCCCTTCAGAAATACGAAATTTGAAGTCTCTAGTGGAATTATGCATTGATAATAACAATCTATCTGGTCCAATCCCTTCATCATTAGGTGATCTAACAAACCTTACCCTTCTCTATCTCTTTAAAAATAATCTTTCCGGAACAATTCCAAAAGAGATAGGGAATTTGAAATCTATTGTGGATCTAGAGTTGAGCCAGAATCAACTCAATGGTTCCATCCCCACTTCACTTGGTGACTTGAGCAACCTAGAAAAGTTATTCCTAAGCGCTAACAAACTTTCTGGCTCCATCCCCCAAGAGATGGAGAATCTCATGAAGTTGACTGTACTGCAATTGGACACTAACAACTTTTCCGGTTATTTGCCCCAAAATATTTTCCAAGGCGGATCACTAGAAAATTTTACAGCACACACCAACCATTTGATAGGTCCAATCCCCAAAAGCTTGAAAACTTGCAAGAGCTTAGTGAGAGTTCGTCTTGAAGGGAACCAACTAACAGGCAATATATCTGAAGACTTTGGTGATTATCCAAATCTTCAATTTATTGACCTAAGCCACAATAACTTGCACGGTGAAATTTCGCAACTCTGGGGACAGTGTCCGCAGTTAGCAACACTACGAATTGCGGGGAACAACCTTACTGGTAGAATACCGCCTGAGATTAGCCATGCAACCCAAATTCATGAACTTGATCTTTCTTCCAATAGTTTAGTAGGGGTGATTCCAAAGGACTTTGGGAGATTGACTTCTTTGGTGAAATTGATGTTGAATGGCAACCAACTTTGGGGTCCTATACCCTCAGAATTTGGATCATTGACTGATATTGAATATCTTGACTTGTCCACCAACAAATTCAGTGAGTCAATTCCAGGCATTTTTGGCAACTTGCTTAACTTGTACTACTTGAATTTGAGCAATAACAAGTTCGGCCAAGAAATTCCATTTCAGTTGGGGAAGTTATTTCATATGTCCCAACTTGATCTAAGTCACAACTTACTTAAGGGTAAGATACCATCAGAAATGAGCAGTATGCAAAGCTTGGAGAAGTTGAATCTTTCCCACAATAATCTCAGCGGTCTCATACCAACCAATTTTGATGAAATGCATGGCCTGTATGACATCGACATATCCTACAATCAACTGCAGGGTCCAATCCCCAACAACAAAGCATTTCAAAATGCTCGGGTAGAAGGGAATGACGGATTGTGTGGCAATGTTGGAGGACTAAAACCCTGCAATCATTCTGTGGAATATAAGCACACCTCAAAAAAGGCGTTCTTAATCACTTTCCCTATGTTGGGAGTACTTTTACTGGCTTTCCTGACATTTGTTTTGATTGAAAGAAGAAGAAGAAAAAGAAGAAAGAAAAACCCAGAAATAGAAGGGAGCAATATGCACGAGAACTTTTTTTCAATCTCTAGTTTTGATGGAAGAAAAATGTATGGAGATATAATGAAAGCAACCAATGTTTTTGATGCCGTCTATTGCATTGGGATGGGAGGACAGGGAAGTGTGTACAAGGCAAAGCTGCCATCAGGCACCATTGTTGCAGTGAAGAAATTCCATCAAGAACTTGATGGGGAGGAGGCGTCTCAGGAGGAGTTCTTTAATGAAATAAGGGCATTAACTCAGATACGACACCGAAACATTGTGAAATTTCTTGGTTTTTGTTCAACTACCCATCATTCATTTTTGGTTTATGAGTATCTGGAAAAAGGTAGCTTGGCTGCAGTCTTGAGCAAGGATTATGAAGCTAAAAAGTTGGACTGGAGTACAAGGGTGAGAATTGTAAAGGGTGTGGCTCATGCCTTGTGTTATATGCATCATGATTGCTCACCACCCTATTGTGCACCGAGACATAACTAGCAACAACATTTTGCTGCATTATGACTACGAGCCTTGTGTTTCAGACTTCGGAACTGCTAAGCTTTTGAATCCAGACTCGTCGAATTGGACTGCTCTTGCTGGCACATATGGATATGTAGCACCAGGTAAAATACCTAAATATAGAACTTTTGTTCTTTCTAAATTTAGTTAATATCAAGCCTGGAATATTGATGGTTTGGTCTTCCTGAATTTGTATGCAGAGCTGGCTTACAATGAAGGTAACTGAGAAATGTGATGTTTATAGCTTTGGAGTGCTGGCACTGGAAGTGATTATGGGAAAGAAGCTAGGCGATTTCATCTCCTCATTTTCGTTTCCATCCACCACCTATGCAAACATATCGCTCAAGGATGCGATGGACCAACGCCTTCCTCCATCTACACCTCAACTTCAAGATGAACTCGTAACCATTGCAAGGCTATCAGTTGCATGCAGACATTCCCATCCACAATCGAGGCCAACAATGCTCATGGTTTCTCAGATGTTATCGTTCCAAACTGCTTCTTCCTATGGAGGACTAGACGATATTACACTTGAACAACTCATTACGATCTGAATTGCATGTGACCTAGTTTTGAACAAATATAAGATCCTCTGGTTTGAACAGTTAGACTTATTTGAGTATTTTCTTTCATATATATAAAGTTTAATTAGCATGTATAATGTTTTTAAGCTAGTTTAAAATATTCTATTATCCTTTCATACAAGTACTACTGAGTTCTGGTTTGACCAGATTACCAACTCTTATGGAAAATTCACATCACAATTTTCATTTCTTGGACTAATGCTTGGGCTGAATTTATAATTTGCCTGATGGCTGACGCAGCCCATATAACGATGCAAATCAACGCATTAGAATTTATAAACTAGCAATCTTAACCTTCAATGACTTGGATTGATGAATTGAGTCATTCACCAAATTTCTTGGACATTTGAAATATGGAAAAGCACTAAAACATGTGTACTTGACCAACCCCATCCATATTTCCATAAGCTACATATCAGTTCTGCATTTACCGTCTTCATCATATTGCAGTTGTCTCCAATTTCGAGAAAGACTGGCCCCATCAAGAAACTTTGGTAGGTTGAAATTATGAAAGTTTAGGCCCAATATTGCCTTAGATGCTACTAAAGTCCAACCAAAAAAAGAAAAAAGAAAAAAAGAGAATAGGTTCAGACATGGAAAACGAAAAACTGCACATTTTTCTAAAAACTGCATCGAATAGTCTATGTTCTGATTTCGATGTGAGAGGGAAACTGGACTAAACCGGATCACACCCGGTCGTAGTCACCAGGGTCCAAGGAATATAGTGGTCATCTACCATTAGATTTCATTCGAAAGTTAATACTGATCCATACTTCAATTTTAAAAAAAACAACAATTTTATATTAAAAATAGTATGAAATAGTGGTCACCTTCTTTTAGAGTACTTCCATCCATTTGCCATGACAAAGGGCAAAGACAAGCAAGTGTGATTAGAATTCATGTGAATAATGTCTGTCTTAGCAATTCATGTGAGGAGATTGTTGGAAGATCTTGGGTTTGCACCCCAGAAACCCATGGATTTGTATTGTGATAACAAAGCTGCCAATTACGAGTACTCATAACTTGTGCAACATGATAGTGCAAAACACATGGAGGTTGATCGATATTTTATTAAAAAGAAGGTGGATGCTAAGATTGTTTCTTTTATGTTTATGTCGTCTGAGTATCAATTGGCAGATGTTCTTACGAAAGTTGTGTCTATCACTGTCTTTCTCAACTCGCTTGACAAGTTGGGAACACGCGACATCTTTGCTACGACCTGAGGGGGAGTGTTAGCGAGATCCTAGCTTAATTAGGAGATTCATTTCCTAGTCTATTAGGACTCTTGTTTAATTAGGATTTTATCTTATTTTCTTGTATAACCCTACTAAGGTTACAATCTTGTATTATAAATATCTCCTTTTGAAGAATGAAATATATCTGAAAATATTCTACCCTAGGAGCTGAGATGTGTCGTAGCAGCTATATGAGTGAAGGGTCATTAGCCTAGTCCTAAATCAACACACCAACTAGCCAAGACGAAGATCTATACAACTAGAAGGCCAATAGGCTATAGTCCTATGTACACAAAGTCATGTATTATTTTTCTCCAGTCTAATTAGATCATTTTGTTTCAATCATTGTTCTTATTGTCGTAAACTCCCTTCAACCTACAATCCAACATTTTGTGACTGGTAAATAATAATTATTTGTAAATCATAGCTCTGTTACAATTCACTGGCAATGATGAGGTGATCAGTTACCGTCTTCATATCATGTGCAGTGAATCCATCATCCTTTATATAAATCCTTACAGTCGTATAAAATTCAAACATACAATCAAATATTATATATGCCAAATATGAGAAATGTCAGCTGACCACCGCCCATCGGCTTTATTACCGCTAGCTCAGTCCGGGCCGGCCAGTAGATGTTTCAAATATATGTAGGTATGATTTTTAATTTATCCCGTTCACGGAATCGATGGACCGGAGCCAATTGGGTCATTTGCTCCTATTTTCTTTGCCAGGTGAATATTATTCATTTTCAGAAGCTCTCTACCTTTTTTCTGTTCTGCAATGACAATAAAAAAAACTTGATTAATAATCAATCATGATAAACAATTGATAAATGTATACATACATATACTTGTAGAGAGAACTTTCTATTGTTTCTAGAAAATGAGGATCCCTTGAGAAGCCCCGCATGGCATTGTAGTTCAATAATATATAAATTCTTTATAGTCTCTATTGTAGTTCAATAACACACATGCATAGAAGAGATATATATATATATATATATATATATATATATATATATATATATTTGGGAAAGAGAGACTAACTGGTTTCTGAAAAGTGGGAAACTCTGGCAAACGCTGCTTTGGATGAGAACAACAAGATTAGGATGAAGAGACTCATCAGGTAGCTACCCCTGCGAACCATTTTTATGATACCCAGTCAGGTACAAGTTTCGCTTCTCCTTTCCCAATCTCCCACCACCTTCCTTCTATTTATGCCAGTGAACATCACACAAGTGGTAGTGGTTTCCACTGATTTCATTAGTCAAGGTCTTTGCGCGTTTTACAACACAACCGCACCTTCCTTTATGTGAACCAAAACTGATTAGTCAATGTTTTTGTGCGCACAGACCGGTCGTTCTAACTTGTTCAAAACGTCTTCTTTTTCCTCCGGTGAGGACTCTTTTGTATTTGTAATATAATAGTAAATTGAGCTTATACCCATAAAATTTATTTTTAATCACCTACAACTCTTTCTTTTATTCTTCTATTTAAAATACTCAGTTTTTTCAAATAAAATCCAATCACTAGGATTCAAATAAGCAAGTTACCTAATTTAGATTAAAATATGATTTATTAAATTTTTCGGATTCCAAAACTACCCCTATTTACAAAGTTAACGTATTATATAATGGTGTAACTAATGATACACGTTGAATTTGGAAAGATCTCCAAATCGTTTTAATGGATGTAGGAATTAATTTAGAAATTTATTTGAAATTAAATATTAAATTCAACCTTAATGTATTAGTAATCTACAGGTGATTAACGTATTGGTTTATTTAATAAAAAAATTATGTTGTCTTCCTTTTATGAATTATACGACTAGTAATCTATTTTATTATAATTTTATGAAAAATAGTGTACATTTAATTATGTTCAAAAATAATTTGATAATCTATTTATTGTTTGATTTCTGAAATTTTTCTCCCAATAATGTACTATAATGAAACTCTTTTTTCTATATTTTGTATCTATTTTTTTCCTCTAAATAATGAACCTATTACTTGTTTTTATGAAAAATAATTTGTTAATCTATTTATTGTTTGTTTTATGAAATTTTTTTTAAATGAACATATTTTTCTCTAAATAATGTACCTGGTATAATGAACCTATTTTTTTCTCTAAATTTTGTAGCTATTTTTTTCTCTAAATAATGTACCTAATACTTGTTTTATGAAAAATAATTTGATAATCTATTTATTGTTTGTTTTATGAATTTTTTTTAAAACATGAACCTTTTTTTTTTCTTCCTCTAAATAATGCACGTATTTTTTTCTCTAATAATGTACCTAGTATAATGAACCTATTTTTTTCTTCTACATAATGTACTTATTTTTAATTTATGAAAAATGTGCAAAAATTTCAATTATACAACGTATTTGTTTTCTGTAAATAAAATAAAAATAAAAAATAAAAAACCTTTTTATATTGTAAATAATACTTATATTTTATTTTATGAATAATATATCTATATTTTTTTAAATCATTATGTACCTAATTTTAATTTATGAAAAATATAAAGAAATGTCAATTACAAAAGTAACTGGGCTTTTTTTTTTTTTTTTTTGGGGTTAAATAATGTACCAATATATATATATATATATTTATATTACATTAGAAACGACCAATGGCTTAGAGAGAGTGCCAACCAAAAGAAATGAGGTGATTGATATGCTATTAAATAGGGAGTAATAATTATAATTAAGGTTATTGTTAATGACATGCTTGAAAATAAATATGAAGGTGTAGATGGCATGTATTGTAATTTATTTAATAAACCTAGGACAAATCTATCTTACTTGGCAACCTATATTTTAAATTTGAGTTTTAAGTAAAAATTTAAAAGTAGGTGGGTATGTGTCTATGGTATAGTAGTTGTAAGGGCCTATGTTGGAACAACCCTTTATATAAAAATAAATATATTTCAGCCCACCTGAGTGTGAGACTTTTACTCAATCTCAAACACTCTAACATATTTTGTAAAGTTTCTGATAGGGTACATTAATTTTTGACAGCTAGAAACAAAGAATGAACATTGCCGAGCATCCAAATTGCTAACTCTCTATTCACATGAGATTAATTTTATTTCTATGTATGAGATTAATAAATAAAAAAATTGGCAGGTATTTATATCAAAAAAGTCTGAATTTTTTGATAATTTTTCAGAATTTTTATTTATTTATTTATCAATATTTTTCCAATTTATTTCTTCGCTCATGTCAGCGCCTTCAGGCACTAGCTATCAGGTTGGTCTTACCTTACCTTCAGGCCTGCCCAGTCTTGACAGAGCCCACGTCCCCTACCCAGACTGGAATTCATTGGTGGAGCAGTTTTTTCAACCCAAGGGACCTTTTGCCCTGATAAAACCCCATAAGTGGAAATGCTCTTATGTACACCAAAACTAATTAGTCAAGATTTTTATGAGTACAGACAAGAATCGGTTACCGTGTCCACCCTGTCATTAGTTTTGGACTAGCTATCAATTTCATCAATTAAATTCAACAAGAAAATTCAAAATTTGCATTCAAATCTATGAATAAATGCAAGATTAACTTTAACTGAGGGGTAGAAAGACTTTAAAGTCTTCTCCTGTCCAAATGAGAAATTATAGAATAGAATGGATACACCACATCAAATCTGTATCTTCTACTCAATATAGTCGCGTGCTTAAGCTTTCACAGCTGAACTCAACTTCATTTCCTTATTTGAAATTATGTTAGAAAAATAAAATTAAAAAACTTTAAAAGAAAAGATAGTATAAAATTACTGCGATTAGACTACGTAATTAGAGTGGGACAAATAAGGTGTTTGTTAGATTGCCCCAGGCCATTGCTGTGCTCCCAGGTCCTAGGTTCAAGTTTCTCTCTCTCCTTTATAACTTTGGCAGACAAGAAAGAAAAAAGAAGAGTAATTGGAGTGGATAGCTGTCGTCAGCACTTAGGTTAGGGTGGCTTTTAGATTTGTGTTTTTTCTTTGATTTTAAGTTTTTAAATTTTTATTCAAAATTAAGACTGTTAGCTTTAGGGTTAAGTAGTGCAAGTTCAGTTCCTACTGTATGCATCACCACTGATAAACACCAGAACAAGCTATATTCACTGGCCAATAGCGCATGCCAGCAATAAGCTTCTACAGCTGATTATGCACGTCATCATAATGCTCTGAAACACATGTTCATCAAACATACAAGCAGCCCCCTTAACGATTGCCCAACAAGCTTTGAGGATACAAAAACACATTTCCACTTCTTTCCTATAACCCTCTTGATCAGCAGCAAAGTATTCCTCCTTCTCCAATTAGGGATGCGGAATTGTTTAGTTTTTAATTAAATTTAAAAATAAATATTATTTTTTTTAATTTTTCTTTTTTAATTGTCAAAAGTTTTGTTTACCCCTACAAATGTAGCATGTGCTGCTTACATGACTAAATTTTACATAAAATGTAACGGCAGGACCAAAGCGCCGATTAATAAAGAGTTTGTGGTTCATTTGAACGAATAATTTAGTTTAGGGATCAAAATGTAAGATACACGTCCTGCAAGTTTGGTCCCGATCGAACGGACAGATAGCTAGCGATCCACGATCCATGAATTCCTATATGATCCTAGGAATGCCTAGATCAACATATATTAAATTCAAGACTATCCAAAGGTTCAAACCTATTGAACCCCGGATAATACACAATAGGCGAAATCCGTTCGGGTTCAAACATCAACCAAATTGGAATCCGAAAGTACCTACGCGCTCGTGAAGACCATGAGATCACATCTGGACATAATGCCCTTTTTAGCGATTATGCTTCGCCTAAAAAACTCAAAATCACTGCTCAAGATTCCTACTCTAGGTGTAACATCATATTTGGAGTCGCTTTTGTTCTTGGGCCTACCCCAAAAAGTGACCGGAAGTGGCCGGAATCGCGATCTTGAAACTGGCCGAAATCCAATTCGAAAATCAAACTACTTAGACTCAAAATTGATGAAATCCTACCCAACCATCAGTTAGATCATGAAGAAGGGATGAATTTCCGTACATTGATTACCGAAAATGACAGCCGGAGGAGAGAGATCGGAGCCGGCTAAGTTTCGAGCCAAAACCGACCTAAAAATCATGTTTTTCGACGTCTGGAGTGGCGGCCAATGTCGGGGAAGGGCCAGGTCTTGACGGCGGGGCTGAGCTGGTCCTTTTGGCACCTGTCTCGTCCGTTGCCATGGCATGTGGCCAGAGTTTCGAAGAGAGAGAGAGAAAGCTGTCGTCAGGGAGAGAGAAAGTGTGCGCAAAGGGGAGAGAGAGAGGGGGAGAGAGAAATCAGATTTTATCAAACCCTTTTTGCAATAATTACGATTGTGCCACTGAGGGTTTTTTTATTATATCTTTTTCGTTACAACTCCGATTCGAGCCTACTACGTGTCTATGGACTCATCTCGCAGTGCTCTATGCAATAGTATAGTCAAAATTCCCAAATTATTTCCCGGTCAAAAAGTCAACTTTAAACCTTAAAAAATTTCTAGGGGCAAAATGATGTTTTATCTGAATAAACTAATAATTAGAAATTTATGTAGGACCGGGTCGTTACACTTTATCTGCATTTCCATTGGGTTCTAGCTCTCAAACATTGGACCCTTATGAGTATTGTCTTAGGGAGAGCTTATTCAAACAAATATTTCTTCAATATGTAAGAGTTAGGTTATTCTTGTAAAACTCTTTGTGGATTGAACGGCTTTTTACTTAGAATGACATTCCCTTCATGCATTCATATCATACATGTAAAAATATTGGCTAAGTATAAAAAATGGTTTTTCGAAATAATCATTTTCTCAAGCTAATTTTTGGCGGCTTTTATTCCTTACCCATCAAATAAGAAAACTTGATTGTATGGGATTTTAGTATGAAGTATATATTGACTTAATGAGCTATCATTTTTAGCCTAAATCGTATTTTGCACTAAATCGATTTTTCATATTTTGATTTGGTGGGAATTTAATTTTCTGGTATTTTTAGTTGAATCCAAATGGGGGGTACTTTCTTATTTACATTAAGTAAATTAACATTTAAGTAAATGTCTTTGTCTTTTTACTTTCATTTATTTTTATATTACTCAATTTACTTAAATGTTGAAAATATAAATAAGGTAATCTGCCTGTTGTGCTGCGCCCTCTGGAGCATTTCATCAAGCAGTTTGTGGGCAATTTGCAGTGTTCAACATCTTCACCTCCAATGATGGATTCCAAGCTTGTAGGGAACCCCTCCTGCCCCTATATGGATCCGCCCTTGTATATAGGTATGTTTTTAATTTATCCCACTTTACCCGAACCCGCTCCATGTGGGTCATCTGCTTTTGTTTTCTTCCACACGTAAATATCATTCATCTTCAAAAGCTCTCTACCTCTGTTCTCTTCTGCAAACTTGATTTTCCCACTGATTACACTAAAGTCAAGGTCTTTGCTCGTTTCACGACCCACATGCCTTCTTTTATGTAAAGTTGATCTAATTGTAATCAAAGATATATGCGAATACACCTTTTTGATGAACTCTAAGTTTCGTCGAACACGAACATCACACACACACACATATATATATATATATATATATTTGGGAAAGAGACAAACTGGCTTTTGAATAGTGGGAAACTCTGGCACACGCTGCTTTGGATGAGAACAACAACATTAGGATGAAGAGACTCATTAGGTAGCTACTCCTGGGAACCATTTTTATGATATAGCCAGTCAGGTACAAAGTTTCGCTTCTCCTATCCCGAATCCCAAACCAACCACCTTCCTTCTATTATATATTATGCCAGTAAACACCGCACAAGTGGTAAGAGTTCCCACTGATTACACTAAAGCGGCACAAGTGGTAGTAGTTTACACTGATTACAGTGAAGTCAAGGTCTTTGCGTTCACAACCCACACACCTTCCTTTATGTGAACCAAAACTACTAAGTCAGGGTCTTTTATTTCATACCACTATAACCCATAGTGGAAGAGTCACCCATTGCCATGGCAACTTAAGGGTGGTCACTGTTCACACGAATAATTTCTGCACTAGCAAATTTTTTTTGGCTTTTCCACTCATTGTCATGGCAACCTAAGGGCAACTACTATTCACATAAGATTAATTTTATTTATATGTATGATATTAATAATAAAAAATGGTAGGTATTTATAACAAAAAAATTCTGAATTTTTTGGAATTTTTTTTCAATTTTTTTCCAATTTATTTCTTTGCTCATCTCTGCACCTTCAAGCACTAGCTCAGGCTAGGCTTACCTTCAGGCCTACCCAGTCTCGACAAAGCCCACGTCCCCGGGCGGGAATTCATTGATGAGCGGTTTTTTCAAACCAAGAGACCTTTTGCCGTGATAAAACCCCATAGGTGGAAATGCTCCTATGTAAACCAAAACTTATTAGTCAAGATTTTGGTGAGTACATGCAAGGATGGGTTACCGTGTCCACCCTGTCATTAGTTTTGGACTAGCTATCAATTTCATCAATTAAATTCAACAAGAAAATTCAAAATTTGAATTTAAATCTATGAATAAATGCAAGACTGACTTTAACTGAGGTGTAGAAAGACTTTAAAGTCTTCTCCTGTCCAAATGAGAAATTATAGAATAAAATGGATACACCATGTCAAGATGTTTATCTTCTACTAAATATAGCCACGTGCTTAAGCTTTTACAACTAAACTCCACTTCATTTCCTTATTTGAAATTATATTAAAAAAATAAAATTCAAAAACTTTAAAGCAAAAGATAGTATAAAATTACCACGGCAAGACTACCTAATGGAGTGAGACTAATGAAATGTTAGCTGGATTGGCTCAGGCCATTGGTGTGCTCCCAAGTTTTGGGTTCAAGTTTCTCTCTCTCCTTTATAACTTTGGCAAACAAGGAAAAAAAGAAAGAAAAAGAATAATTGCAGTGGATAACTGTCGTCGGCACTTAGGTTAGGGTGGCTTTTAGATTTGTGTTTATTATATAATTTTAAGTTTTTAAATTTTTATTCAAAATTAAGACTGTTAACTTTAGGGTTAAGTAGTGCAGGTTCAATTCCTTTCACTCTAGAGGAGGAGAACACGGATGTAGCGCTTCAAAGTTTTTTACATTATTTATCCCTAAAAATTTTACATTATTTTTTATTTCTAACAAAAAGCCATGAAATATCACGATTACTCAAAGTAAACACAAGAAATTAATACCACAGTGGAATCTGCACTCTCTTTAGGTGAAGATGTCGAAGGTTCAATGCTCTCAATGGTGCAATATTTTTACATTTCATTGAGCTTTATGCCATGGCCGGTCTGATTCAGGTAAAGCCACCAGTCTAGTTATATAGATAGAGGAGAGCATGGGTCTTCCTCTTGTTTGGTTGGATTGCTCATGTGAGAGAGTACAGGCAAGAATATCTAGCTTCTTCCTTGATTGGTGGGATATGAGATATGACAAGCTAAAATTTTAGGAATATCTAGCATATTCATAATGGGATCTTTAAACCACATCCTTAGCTAAAATTTTAGGAATTGAAAAAACTCACATCCAACCATACTCCCTATCCTGCACCTAAAATGATCATTTTTTAAAATAAAAAAAATTTCTTTTCGCTATATATATTTTGCAACAAACAAACACCTTCAAAAAAAAATCTTTTCCCTGTAGGTATTTTGCAAAACAGAGACATTTTTTATTTGTATATAATTATTTTCATATGATATCTTGTTTTCACAGCCAATTCTTTCAAAGCAGAAAACCATAGAACATCAAAATTGAATAACAATTAAACTTACAATTATTTGACAATATTCATGATTTGAATATGAAAATCTTATTGTAAAATCAGTAATTAAATTTAAAAATAAGTATTGCATTTATGACAACAAGAAATAAAGCATTTATGACTCTCTAAATGAGAGATTGTGATTGGAGTTGAATTTTTTAAAACAGCTCCAAATTAGGGAGTGTGGTGGAATTTGCTTAAGAGTAGGTAAGATCAACCTTGCGTCCACAAAATTCAAACATTGCTTTTATAAGTCGGACTTTAACAGAGGCGACTTAAAGTCTTCTTACCTTACCTTGAAGAAAAGTAGTGAACAGGAGGTCTCAAGTCATCTTAACCAAATTTCTGGATCGCTGGATATTGCGGAAACGGAAACAGTACATGTAGAATAATAGCTATAAATAAAGCCATCAAATACACAATTGTATGAAGAAACAAAAAACAATGACAAATTTATTATGCGGTCTAGCTTGCCTTATTTTGTATGTCCAGCTGTTCTCATCACCAAACATTGCTTTTGCTTCTGCTACTTCTTCTGAGGCAGAGGCTCTTCTCAAATGGAAAGCTAGCTTTCAAAATGAAACCAAAAATAATCTGACCTCATGGGCTTACTATCCAAAAGTAAATACAAACCCATGCAACGTTTGGACTGGTGTTTCATGCAACACTGCTGCAAGTGTCAACAGGGTCAACCTCACCAATTCTGGGATACAAGGTACGCTATATGAATTTCCATTCCTGTCCCTCCCTAATCTCGAATATGTTGACCTCAGCTTGAACCAACTCTTTGGTGCCATCCCATCTCAGATCAGTTCCCTCTCTAAACTCATCTATCTTGACCTTTCTCATAATCAGTTGTCTGGGAAAATCCCACCAGAAATTGGTCTTCTAAGTAGTCTTCAAGTCCTGCACCTAAATGAGAATCAATTAAATGGCTCAATCCCTCAAGAAATCAGCCAGCTTAAGTTTCTTAATGAGCTTTGTCTGCAAAAAAACAATTTAACAGGTCCCATTCCTCCAGATTTTGGAAAATTAAAAGACCTAACCATGATGTACTTGTTCAAAAATCAACTTTCTGGTTCTATCCCTTCCGAAATTGGAAATTTGAAGTCTCTAGTGCAACTAGGCATTTATAAGAACAATCTATCTGGTTCAATCCCGACATCTTTAGGTAATCTAACAAACCTTACCCTTCTCTATGTCTATGAAAATAAGCTTTCCGGCGTAATTCCAAAAGAGATAGGGAACTTAAAATCTCTTGTGGATCTACAGTTGAGCGAGAATCATCTAAATGGTTCCATCCCCTCTTCACTTGGTGACTTGAGCAACCTAGAAATCTTATTCCTACGCAATAACCAACTTTCTGGCTCCATCCCCCAAGAGATGGAGAATCTCAAGAAGTTGGCTGTGCTGCAATTGGAAGCTAACAACTTTTCCGGTTATTTGCCCCAAAATATTTGCGGAGGCGGATACCTAGAAAACTTTACAGCACAAAACAACCACTTGATAGGTTCAATCCCCAAAAGCTTGAAAACTTGCAAGAGCTTAGTGAGAGTTCGTCTTGAAGGGAACCAACTGACAGGCAATATATCTGAAGACTTTGGTGATTATCCAAATCTTCAATTTATTGACCTAAGCCACAATAACTTGCACGGTGAAATTTCGCAACTCTGGGGACAGTGTCCGCAATTAGCAACACTACGAATTGCGGGGAACAACCTTACTGGTAGTATACCACCTGAGATTAGCCGTGCAACCCAAATTCATGAACTCGATCTTTCTTCCAATAGTTTAGTCGGGGTGATCCCAAAGAACTTTGGGAGATTGACTTCTTTGGTGAATTTGATGTTGAATGGCAATCAACTTTGGGGTCCTATACCCTCAGAATTTGGATCGTTGATTGATATTGAATATCTTGACTTGTCCACCAACAAATTCAACGAGTCAATTCCAGGCATTTTTGGTGACTTGCTCAAATTACACTACTTGAATTTGAGCAATAACAAGTTCAGTCAAGAAATTCCGTTTCAGTTGGGGAAGTTAGTTCATATGTCTCAACTTGATCTGAGTCGCAACTCATTTGAGGGTAAGATACCATCAGAAATGAGCGGTTTGCAAAGCTTGGAGACGTTGAATCTTTCCCACAATAATCTTACCGGTCTCATTCCAACAAGTTTTGATGAAATGCATGGCTTGAATGACATCGACATATCCTACAATCAACTGCAGGGTCCAATCCCCAACAATAAAGCATTTAAAAATGCTCGAATGGAAGGGAATAACGGATTGTGTGGCAACGTTGGAGGACTAAAACCCTGCAATCATTCTGTGGAGCATAAGCATACCTTAAAGAAGGCGTTCTTAATCATTTTCCCTATCTTGGGAACACTTTTACCTTCTTTCCTGGCATTTGTTTTGATTGGAAGAAGAAGAAGTAGAAGGAAAGAACAGGAAATCGGACAAAGCAATATGCATGAAAGCTTTTTCTCAATATCTAATTTTGACGGAAGAAAATTGTATGGAGAAATCATGGAAGCAACCAATGGTTTTGATGTCGTTCATTGCATCGGGAAGGGAGGACAGGGAAGCGTCTACAAGGCAAAGCTCCCGTCAGGCCGCATTGTTGCAGTGAAGAAATTCCATCAAACACTTGATGGTGAGGAGGCATCTCGGAAGGAGTTCCTTAATGAAATAAGGGCCTTAACTCAAATACGACACCGAAACATTGTGAAGTTTCTTGGCTTTTGTTCAAGTGCCCATCACTCGTTTTTGGTCTATGAGTATTTGGAAACAGGTAGCTTGGCTGCAATCTTGAGCAACGAGAATGAAGCTAAACAATTGGACTGGAGCACAAGGGTGAGAATTGTAAAAGGTGTTGCTCATGCGTTGTGTTATATGCATCATGATTGCTCACCACCAATTGTGCATCGAGACATAACAAGCAGCAACATTTTGCTGCACTGTGACTATGAGCCTTGTGTTTCTGACTTCGGCACTGCTAAGCTTTTGAATCCAGACTCGTCGAATTGGACTGCTCTTGCAGGCACATATGGATATGTAGCACCAGGTAAAATACTGAAATACGGAACTTTTCATTATAAAAAATTATTAATATTAAATCTAGATATAACTATATCGATGATTTGCTCTTCTTTCATTTGTATGCAGAGCTGGCTTACACAATGAAGGTAACAGAGAAATGTGATGTTTATAGCTTTGGAGTGCTGGCACTGGAAGTGATTTTGGGAAAGCAGCTAGGCGATTTTGTCTCCTCCTTTTCGTTTCCATCCACCACCCATGCAAACATATTGCTCAAGGATGTACTGGACCAACGCCTTCCCCCTCCAACGCCTCAAGTTCTAGATGAACTCGTAACCATTGCAAGGCTATCAATTGCATGCAGACATTCCCATCCACAATCCAGGCCAACAATGCACATGGTTTGTCAGGTGTTATCGTTCCAAACTGCTTCTTCCTGTAGAGGACCAGACGATACTACACTTGAACAACTCATTAAGATCTGAATTGCGTGTGACAGATGAGTTTTGAACAAAAAGACCATCCGCGTGTTTAAACATACTGTATTTCATATGAACTTCAGCATGTTTTGTCAACTATCCTTTCATTTGTTAGAAATTATTTAGTTGTTCCTTCTTTATCTGAGTCAGTTATTTTGTACGTGTTATTTAAGCTGTGTTTCAGTCAATGAGAATTTACTTCAGTTCAACAAAAGCTCTCTATCTCTTGTCGTTTGTGTTTCCTAAATTATCAACATCATCCAAGTACTGAGTTGTCGTTTGTATCAGTGTAAAATGGTTTTGCCATATTATCCCATTTATTACCACCTCTTACGGAAAATTCACTACCCAAATTTTAATTTCTTGGACTAAAAGCTTGTGCTGAATTTATAATTTGCCAGACGCAGCTGGCTCAGTCCAACACCAAATTGCTTGGACATTTAATTGGAATATGGAAAAGTACTCCAACATGTGTTCTTGGCATGATCGTACAATAAGTAAAATAGCCATGGCCAATAAAGAAAAGAGAAGCAGAACAACCATAGGGATAACTATAAGATATGCCAAATTTGAGAAGGGTCAGGTGTGGTCTACTCTAAACGTTCAAGAACTCCGCCCCTCCGCTTTAGTATTCTACTCCTAGTTCAGTCTGGGCCGGCCTGCAAATGTTTCCAATTTCGAGAAAGACTGGCCCCAGCCTGAAACTTACCCGCCGCGACAACCCCTGGCCCTGGGCTGACATGGTGGCACTGGCTTGCCTTTACTAGGACTTGCACTAGGTGGCTTTACATTTGGGTTTATTTTCTCTGCCAGGTTAATATTCTTCATCTTCATAAACTTCCTAACCGTTCTTCTCTTCTGCAATGACAATAAAAAACTTGATTAATAACCAATCATGCTCAACAATTGACGACCCCTTGTGAGCCCCACTTGGCAAACTATTTTTAGTCTCTATTCAAATATCCTCCTTCCAGAAAGTTAATTATCTAATTGTGATCAAAGAAATAGAGGCGAATACAATTTATATATATATATATATATATATATAGAGAGAGAGAGAGAGAGAGAGAGAGAGAGAGAGAGAGAGAGAGTAAACTGGTTTCTGAAAAATGGGAAACTCGGACAAACAATACTTTGGATGAGAACAGTAGCAATAGGACTAAGAGACTTATTTAAACAGCGTTGGCCTTTAGAACCATTTTTACGATAGCCAGCCAGGTCCCAGGTATAAGTTTCCGGTCCTCCTTTACCAATCCCACACCCACACCTACATTATAAAATGCCAGTAAACACCATATAAGTTGTACCTTTCGTGAAACAAAACTAAAGTCAAGGTCTTTGCACGTTTAAAAGGCGTTGCATGTCTCCGTTTATTTTGAAAGTAATTTTGAAAAGCAACTCCCTTTTAAAAACAACTTTTTTTGTACCCATATTATCATACGGTTTTATGACTAATAACAATTATTTATGCCGACTGTCAAATAGGAGTCCACTATCTGTCCATGCATGCACAGATATTGTCCTCATTTTAACTCCAATTCTTGGGTTGAATTAGGTCCAATTGACCTCTAGAGATAGAAATATGTCTTTTCACGTTTCAAAGAAGGAGATAAAAATATAAAAAGCAAAAGATAAAGGTACAAAAAAGAAAAAGGTGTTTATGAAGATGAAGAATATTAACCTTGCGTGTCAAACATATAATAGAAAGATAGATCCTTGCGTGTTTCCCAGAACGAACAAACAAGAACAACCAAACCTAAACCTAAACAGCACAGCAAGTTGTTTATTTATTACAAGTGGTAGTGGATCGTGCCTAAATTCTAATCTATCTACATATGAATGAGAAAACCTTTTATGTATTAAATTGTTTTATCATAAAAGATCCGGTACTATTAGTTGTATAACCACTCAGACTCACTATTATATTCTATTTTTATATTAAATTCTAGGCACATTAAATTGGTTTGAACGTGTTATGAATATGTTCCGCTCTACAAGTTGGTAGCAACCTTCGACGACTTCGATTGATGAATTGAGTCTTTCACCAAATTGCTTAGACATTTGAAATATATGGAAAAGTACCAAACATGTGTTTTTGTTGTGTGGTGTTCTTTGCAGGATGATCATACAATATACGTATCCAAGGAGGTCTTAATTAATAAGAGGTGAATAAATGAAGAGAGGGTCAAAAGGAGAAAGCATGATCATGACACAGTTGTTATTAATTCACATCTGATAATATGGGTGGAAGATATATTTTTATATTTTAGAGTATTTGATGTAGAACGGCTTGCAAAGGAGATTGAGTGGCAATTGGACCGATGCACGCACAGGGTCATCAAAACTGGTTGTTGCAGGTTTGGGCCTCAAGCTCCGATTGGGATCATAACCCGTCATTTCGAAGAGAATCGAGATAAGGTCAAAAGAACATTTTATTTTTAGGTTGTTTTTGTTTTAGACTATAATTATAATTCCTAACATTCGTTTGATTCAAGGTTTAGAAGCTTGAAAATGTGTATTAAATTGTATTTCAGTGTTTGGTAAATACGCTATTGGAAATATATATATATATATATATATATATATATATATCCTTATTCATGTATATGAACTTCATGATGTGTAAGTCTCACATCGAAAAATACAACAATAATTTATAGTTCAAATATAGGTTGTCCACTAATAATTGCACTGAGACCTTTTGTGATAAAACCTCACACCTAGATATTCATTAGGCATTCTCTCTCCTAGGTGGTTGATGTGGAGAGACGATAGCGCTGGAGATCTGAACTTCTCTTTAATAGAGGTGGCCCCCACATAGGTAGGGCCTATAAATAGGAGACCGTTAAATTAAAAAAATAAAAGCACTCGATCAATGGAGTTACAAAGTGAGAGGGTGTTCCTCTCACTTGTGCAAAACGTCTGTGTCTGTCGGCTCTCACTACCCAGGATTGTTGGCCTTTATCATGATTCATGATTCATGTCGGCTGTTTGATCCCTCTTTTGCTCCTTTACTTCGCTTTTTCTTTTTTCGTTTGGTTGGTTTGTGGTGTGACTAGTCTGGGTTGTCTGGCCCGTGCGTCTGCAATTTTTTTTTTTTGGTGTGTTCTTTTGTGCTTGATAGTTATATGATTGATTTTCCACACTTGACTAATGTAAGTGAATGACTCATAAAGATTAACTGATTTGGGTGATAATGACTCATAAAGATTAACTGATTTGGGTGATAAACTTGATGAAAACAACATGATCTAAATTGATTGATAATTCAACCTACAACCCAACTATCCTAGAAAGCACCAAGTTGTTTATCAGTGGATTCTGCATGATCTTGTCTATAATATCATTGAGACAACCTTCTACATACTATTGTTAACCTGTTCTGTCACAAAAGGTGTTGGTGTTATTAGCTGACTGAGACAAACGGGGCATGTAGAATAATAGCTACAAATACAACATTACAGAAACAAAAACCATGACATAATTATGCTCTCTGGCCTTATCTTGTATGGTCGGTCAGCTGTTTTTATCACCAAACATTGCTTCTGCTTCTGGTTTGTATCAGAGTAAACTGGTTTGACCAGATTATATCCTACTTATTACCACCTCTTATGGAAAATTCACATCCAAAAATTTGATTTCTAGGACAGAAGCCTATGCTGAATTCAATTTGCCTGACGGCTGACGCAGTCCGTGTAATGATTCAATCGATGCATTAGAATATGCTCTGCTCTACCAATTAGAATTCATAAACTACCAATCTAAGATTATTTTCCCTCCAAACTTGATCAATCACATCCACATTTCCATAATGTTTTATGACTTGTAAATATAAAACAGTTATATGTATTTCTTTGCTGCTTGCAGCTTCAATTCAAATGCCATTTATTTACTTTTTACTCGCAATTCACTGAGAATGATGGGTTCCTCAGTTACTGCATTTTCACTTTGCATCATCTCATGTGCACTGAATCCATCATCTTTGGCATAAAAAAAGTGCAGCACTTTGCTCATGTTCCAAACCAAATCCTTGCAAGCCCTTGGTACTATGCTACCCGTTGAAGGAAGTTGAGGTTCCACCCCAAAACCAATTGGTAATGGAGGGAGTAGCCCAACTCCTTATAAACCTAGGCTAGGTCCCTTAACATTTCAATGTGGGACAAACACTCTCAACAAGCCCCCGCACGTGTGGCAAACTTTCAAGCCTAACACGTAGACAACGCATATTGGATGACGTGGGAGAATGTGTGGCCATTGGGCCAAACACGTGAAGCCTTGCTCTGATACCATGAAGGAAGTTGAGGTTCCACCTCAAAACCAATTGGCAATAGGGGGAGTAGCCCAACTCCTTATAAACCTAGGCTAGGTCTCTTAACATTTCAATGTGGGACAAACACTCTCAACACTCGTCTCCTGTAAAACTAATCGTAGCAGCTCTCCCCTCTTACTTTTTATAATACTATTTATCTCATTGATGGCCTCTTCTTCAGTAACGACACCGTTCCCATGAATCATGGTCAATGATAGAGCATTTAGCTTCCCTTCAGCGGAATCCCTCTGCAACACAGCCAGAAGTTATGAGTTAACGATAACAAATTGGATACTAGTTTTTCTTTTCGAAAGAATAATAGTTTTTCTTTTCGAAAGAATAATGTGGGCATATTGTCTACCTTGAAGCCTTGGATATCATTCAGAAGACGTCCACAGGTGCTCATAAGGCTATACAGCTCATGCAATTCGGAACTTCCTACAACCTCCTCTGAAAGGTCATGCCCAACAAAATAGAGAGCTGGAAGGACAATTGGTCCAATGCCAATTGATATATATCCATTTGTCATATATTCCTCCATTGTTGGCACTGACTTGTTTCTCAACCACTCAGCTTCCTTCAGCCCAGACTTGAGCAAATCCAACCACTGAAAATCAAACATAGCTCAATTCATCCCTAGTTCCATGAATAAAAACAAGTTGAACTTGATAAAAGAAGCTGTTGAGGAAGACATAGTGCTTTTAGAAAGGAAAATTAAAAGATTTTAACTTACAGTCTCAATTATGTCACTTGTCACGCTGCGTCCTTGTCTTGTGAATGCCTTGACTCCAAGCTCATTAATTGTGTTCTTAAGTGCTGAAAATATAATTTCAACATGCTCGGAACAACAATCAACATTCACATTCACATCCCACCTGAGGTTCAGACACAAGGAAGTTTAGGCCCTCAATGCCAGAAAAACAAAATAAGGAGCACGAGCATAAATTGCTGACCAACAAATTTATCCAATGGAAATAGGAAGGGAATGGGAACAGGAAATGTACTTCTCGATCAGTTGTATAAGGTTTACCAGCTCCTCTTCAGAACCTCCAACGTCAGTGAAATCATCAACCACAGTTGTAAGCACTCCACTTTTGGCCCATGACATGCGGGCATCTGATAGTTCAGGAGGGAAAAGGTTTGCAGCAGCAGAGAAGTAACAGTAGGCCTGTTTCTGCCTAGAAAACTTTAGCTTGTCTAATCTGTTCTCCACAACCCACCTGCTTTCATGGATAGACGTCGTCAATAATCAAACAAAATAAAATAAAGATATTCTGCGTTGCCTCAAATCAACGAAAGCAACCACCTCCATGACCTGCATTTCCCTTGTTTCAATTGAAATCAAGGTCAAGTGGATATATCTACCTTGAAAGATGGTTGAGCTCTTTATGGTGTATAGACTGGCAAATGTTGAAGTCTTCCACTGCCAGTTTTAGAAAATCTTCATTTCCAATATTCAAACAACTAGCATGAGAGTACAAGGATAAATAAGTAATCTGCATTGATCCCCCATAATAATTTGGCAGAAATCAAATTCTTCTTAAAATAGAGGAAGAAGAAGAGAGAGACAGGAGGAAATACTAGAGGTTTACCTATAAGATGATTTTAAAATCCTTGTCCTCTCTGTGTTGTAAGATTTTATTGCTCTCCTGCTTGATAACCGGCCCAAACTTGCGTAGAAAGGAAACTTAAGAGCATCATGCACCTTCAAATAATCAAAAGGTGAAATTTGAGGGAATTACCTTGTGATTATAAAAAGCTACATCACCAGATCAACAACAGAGACTTATCACAAAATTACCTCCAGGCCAATATGCTTATTGAGTCTACGAGCCTGAGTTGAAGTATTGGATAACTCCAGGAAATGACTCATCCAGTTATTTTGTTTCTCAAGAACCGATTAATCTGGATGTATGATGATTTCTGAAGCCTTAAACAATTCTAAGACAGCCCCCCGCCCCGGCCCCCCCCACCCACCCACAAAGGGAATTGAAGAAACGATCTTCTAAAAATTGACTTAATGGATCTGCAAGACAGCATAAATATTCAATTGAACATTTCTTGCCAAAACAAAGTCTTGCTCACCAAGGCACCTAAACTGACAAATACCTGCAGAAATATCATATCCATGAACACGTAAGAGTCGAAATGCCATTGCACAGGAGGCAGCATCTGAAAATATATCTTCCTCTCCCTGCTGCCAGCATCTGTTTATTGGATAATGTCATGCTTCCCCATGGAAGAGAGCTACAATCTATCTAAACTTAATGTTTCACAAAAGCTAAAGCCAAGCACACCATTTACTGGTGCATACATGTATAGGAAACATTACCTGTATGTTTCATCCAGTACACTTCTTATTTCCTCCCTGAAATGTCGATCAATACCCAAACTTTCAAGACTGGCAACCACAGAAAGACGAGCATAGTTATCTAGAGGATAAACCATTGGAATTGAAGAGGGTAATCGAAAATAATCGATTAAACTTCAACCTAATATTAGTAAACACGCCTATAAAATTAATGGTAAGTACTGAGTGAAGAACCTGCATTGCCACACTTCTCTAAGAGTGCACGTAGGTACTTAAGACAATCAGCATTCTTAAGTTGAGTAAAAGCAGCAGCTGTGGTCGATGGCGAATTAAACAAGGACCCGTTCTTCTTTTGGAACTTCATGACCAACTCCCAATCCTGTGAACCAAGTCCTTCTGAAATATATGCTAAGAAGGCTCTCCACCCCTCTGAGTTGCTTCCATAGCCTCTAAAAGTAGATTTGGAACAGAGATTTTTCACCTAACAATTTCAGTGCATTCCATTTGTTGTAACTAGCATACGAACTAGACTCTACTGTTGTATATATCTGTTCCTCTAAAGAAAACAAGACATACCTTTTAAGCTCAAAGTCTCTTCTGTGAAATAAAGCATCTAGGGTTGGTGCTCCTAGGGGAAGATACATATTGAAATTCATTGCAGATTCAATCATGGCAGGAAATTATATTAAATCCAACAGGAGATTGTTGCTCTTCATCGGTAGCTAAAGCTAAATTTGATTCAATAAAATGTAGCCCTAAAAGAACAAGAGAGGCGTTCATTAGTAAAACATGAAGGAAACTTAGCATGAAGCAAGAGCAACAGATATACCCTTGTTAATTTGTTCTTCACCAACACTCCACCGCTTTAGTGCAAGGATACATGCTAAGGTAGATAAGAGAGCATCTTTGATTAACAAGGGATGAAACTTGGGACCCCATGAGCCATCATGGAGCTGATTTGCCAATAACCAATTTACACATTCAGGGAAAAAAGGGTCCTTTGAAGAATTTGGAGAAGGGACCATTGCCACCCAAGCAGTGTCATATGATGAAACAGAGAGATCAACCTTGGTGAACATCTTCTTTATTCTTTCTTTAGTCCCCTCAAAATTCTGATTGAACTAAAAAAAACACTTAATGACATTGTTTACAATAGAAAGAGTATAAAGGAAATAATAGAACTAGTGAGTGATAGTCTTACGAAAACAACAGTATTGTTCTCTCTCTCTGCTGCCCCATTTAGTCTCGGGACTGTTGAAGCTGCTTGTGGCAGATTATTAAAGAAAGTACATCTTAAAGAGCAGAAATCCAATCCAGGTAACCCAAGAAACAATGTTCTTACATTATAGACAAAAACTGAGATAGTAAGAATTAATACTGAACAGTTGAGAGAACTCTGATTATATGCTTTGCTTATACCTCTTATAGGTTACATGCTAATAGAATTTCATATTTGTGGCAATCCAGTCATTGAAAACAAAAAAATTAACCTTATCTTCCACTTATTAGAGGTTTCCATGACTTAAATCCTGATTTTAGATGTCCTTGGACACCTTAGACTTCCAATTTCTCATAAAACCACCTTCGACACCTGAGACACTAACAACTCAAAATATGAAATTAGGAAGTTATGCACAGAAAATTTTAGTATCGGAGCATCAATGACAAACACTTATCAAGATAACAGAGGATTAAGCATTCAATCAAAGGACGCAATCCAAGAAAACCATGCATAAACCCCAAAAAAAAAAAAATTAAATAGAATACGGCCACACAGAGAGAGAGAGAGAGAGAGAGAGAGAGAGAGAGAGAGAGAGAGAGAGATCTGATGGGGGAAAGGTGGAACACCTAAGATTGTTAAGGTGGGAGAAAGACATGGTTGATGGTTGTACAGAATGAACGAAGAGAATGTGACAGACAGTTTTAACTCCAAAAAGGAAAGAGAAAGATTTGAATGAGAGAGTTGGAATATATATGTGTATATATGTAAGTATGTGGTGAATGGAGAGCCTGAGAATTAAAATGGCAAGGGAATCAGAGATACGGCCAATAGAAAGCTCTAAAGTTTAAATTAAGTCATGGATGGCTATTGGAATTTATTCATATTCGTTGCTCTCCAATCCAAGCTACATTCTGAGTTTCCAATTTTACATTGTTGGAAAATTTTCTAACAATGCTTCTTTGACGTTTTAACCAACTTCGTTTTCTTTCTTTTGGTAGGAAATGAATATAATCAAGCCAAACGGCAGAGCAGGAAGGAAGAAAGAATCGATGCAGCCAGCAAGAGGAGGATGCAGGGGCCAAGTCAAACAAGACATAAGAAGAGTGCACAAAACAAAGGCCACATAACAAAACACAATAAAAGGGAAAATAAAAGCAGTAGAAAGAGCTATGCTATGAATACCAGATATATGGGATAGAATGATCCCATGCATGCAGCACCAGTATTGGTTTTCATAAATGACGCATTTGGGATGATCCAGGGCATTAGCTCTTTACATGGAATGAGTCATTATTCGTTACACGTACATAGAAAATGAAACACTAGTGTCATACTGTGATTTGTCTGCGTAGCCAAGCATTCTTCATTTGAGAATGAAAGCATCAGGATTTGGAGGGACACAATCACACTGTGGTGCTTCCAGATTTCCCAGCAATTGAAACTGACAATAAAGAGAATCCAAATCCGATGGGATTTGCATAAATAGGACAGAAAAAATAAGACAAAAGTTGGCTTTCCGTACAAACATGTGAACACATTCGTTTGCATCTGCAGAAAATCATTATAGATAGCTAAAAATTATTCTGCCTATGTGCCTCGCGTGCTACAATTTATGGGCCCACACAGTAAATTAATAATATCAAGAATCATATATAATATATTTTTTTGTTTAGATTTGATTGTCCTCACTGACACAAGAATAAGAACTTGGTGGTGGTTAGTATAGAACATATTTACTAATATTATTAACTTGCAAATATTTAATAAATAAAAAAGGTTTACATTCTCATTGGTTAGCCTGTCATGTGCAACCATTCTATTCTGTGCATGTGCCACATGAATCAATTAGAAAGAGTGAGTTGGTTTGTCATAGAATAGAAGAGAGAACAGCCATAGAGAAAACTATAAGATAATCTAAAATTAATTTTCCCTCCAAACTTGATCAACCACATCCATATTTCCATAAGCACCATATATCATCCCTATTTGGTTTACTGACTGGTAAAGAGCAATTTTTTTGTATGGAGAAATCTACTACACATGAGATTGGTTACAAAATTCATCGGCAACGATGGGTTCTTCAGTTACTGCCATAACAGTCTTCATCATATCATGTGCAGTGAATCCATCATTCTTTGCATAAAATAGATGCAGCACTTTGCTCATATTCCAAAACAAATCCTTGCAAGCTCTTGGTACTATGCTACCCTTCTCTAGCAAAACTAGACTTAGCAATTCTCTTCTCTTACTCGTTATAACACTCTTCATCTCATTGATGGTCTCCTCCTCAGTGATGACCCTGTTGCCATGAATCATGGCCAACGTTAAAGCATTTAGCTTCCCTTCCGCAGATTCCCTCTGCAACGTAGCAAGGAGTTATGAGTTAACAATGTTAGATGGGATATTGGTTTTTATTTTTTTATTTTCTCAAGGAGAACGGGGTGATGTTGTCTACCTTAAAGCCTTGAATATCATTGAGGAGACGCCCAGAAGTGCTCATAAGTCTATACAGATTATAAAATTCGGAATTTCTGACAACCTCCTCTGAAAGCTTAGGCCCCACCAAATAGAGAGCTGGGAGAACAATTGGTCCCAACGCAAATGATATATATGCATTTGTCATATATTCATCCATTGTTGGCACCGACTTGTTTCTCAACCACTCAGCCTCCTTCGACATAGACTTGAGCAAATCTAACCACTGAAAATCAAAGATAGCTCACTTCATCCCTAGTTAATGAATAAAAGAATGAACATGATAAAGACCATTTAGACTCCTTTGTCATGTACTCTACTTTTGTGAAGTCAGGGAATAGAAAATCAAATAACCATCTTATCATCCACCAGACAGACAGAATAAGGTACCATCAAAATCAGTGTAAGAGAGTGTTCAGGAATGTGAAGTGCATTTTAAGCTGCTTAGGAGGACAACTAGTGCTTTTAGAAAAATATTTTCCGATATTACTCAATAGATAAAGCAATGATAACAAGGACAAATCAAAAGATTCCAACTTACAATCTCAATTACGTGACTTGTCACACTGCGTCCTTGCCACTTGAATGCCTTGACTCCAATCTCATTAATTGTGTTCTTAAGTGCTGAAAATATAATTTCAACATGCTCGGAACAACAATCAACACTCACATTCACATCCCACCTGAGGTCCAATTACAACGAACTTTTAAGACCTCTGTCAGAAATAAAAAATAATAGGAAAGGAATGGGAAAAGGAAACATACTTCTCGACCAATTGTATGAGGTTTACCAATTCCTCTTCAGAACCTCCAATGTCAAAGAAATCATCAACCACAGTTGTAAGCACTCCATTTTTGGCCCATGATATGCGGGCATCTGATAGTTCAGGAGGAAAAAGGGTTGCAGCAGCAGAGAAGTAGCAGTATACCAGCTTCTGCCTGGCAAAATTTAGCTTGTCTAATCTGTTCTCCTCAATCCACCTGCTTACATGGAGGGAAATCACAATATAATAAATAAATAAAATACAAATATTCAGCATTCCTTTAAGCAATGAAAGCAAGAAGCAGAAAATCTAGAAAAAAGAAACTCAGCTTGAGAGAGAGAGAGAGAGAGAGAGTGTGTGTGCGTGTGTAGTAACAATATGTACCTTGCAAGATGGTTGAGTTCTTCACGGTGTATAGATTGGCAAATATTGAAGTCATCCACAGCCAATTTTAGGAAATCTTCATTGCCAATATTCAAACAACTAACATAAGAAGAGCATAACGATCAATAAGTAATATACACTGGTCCATTATAATAACTCAGCAGAAATCAATTTCTTCTTAAAAAGGAAAAGGAAGAACAGGGGCTGTGGAAGAAAATACTAGAGGTTTACCGGTAAGAAGATTTTAAAATCCTTGCACTATCTGTGTTGTAATATTTTATAGCCCTCCTGGTTGACAACCGACCCAAATTTGCATAGGAAGGAAATTTAAGAACATCTTCCACCTGAAAACAATCAAAGTTGCATTTTTAGGGATTATAAAAAGCTAAAACACCAAATCAATATGATAAGAGTTCTCATAACAAGCTACCTCTAGGACAATGTGCTTATTGAATATATGATCCTGAACTAAAGTATTTGATAACTCCTGTTTCAGAAAATGGCTTGTCCAGTAATTTTGTTTCTCCATAACTGATTCATCTGGATGTATGATGAATTCTGAAGCCCTCAACAATTCTAAGGCAGCACCAATGTCCTTCAAATATCCTCCAAGGGAATTAAAGAAACAATCTTCTGAAAATTGACTTAATGGATCTACAAGACAGCATGAATCAATTAAATATTTTTTGCCAAAAACAAACTCATGAAGACCAATGCACTTAAACTGAAAATACCTGCAGAAACATCATATCCATTAACACGTAAGAGCCGAAATGCCATTGCACAGGTGGCAGCATCAGAAAATATATCTTCATCACCATGCAGCCAGCATCTGTTTGTTGGCTAATGTCATGCTTCCCCATGGATGAAAACTAATAAATCTCTAAATATAATATTTCACTTGAGAATGATTAAAATAATCACAATTAATTCGTCGTCCAAGCTACATCCAAACACATCATTCACTGGTGCTTACATGTATAGGAAACATTACCTGTATGTTTCGTCCAGTACACTTCTTATTTCCTCCCGGAAATGTCGATCAATACCCAAACTTTCAAGACTGGCAACCATAGAAAGACGGGCATAGTTGTCTAGAGGATAAACCGTTGGAACTGAAAATAATAAGTTGAAAATAATGATTAAACTTTATCCTGATATAGTAGATACACCTAGAAAATTAATGGAAAATTTTGAATGACGAACCTGCATTTCCAAACTTTTCTAAGAGTGTGCGGAGGTACTTAAGACAATCAGCATTTTTAAGGTGAGTAAAAGCAGCGGCTGTGGTTGACGGTGAATTAAACAAGGACCCATTCTTCCTTTGATACTTCATGACCAACTCCCAATCCTGCGATTTTCCAAATCCTTCTGAAATATATGCTAAGAAGGCTCTCCACCCCTCTGAGTTGCTTCCATAACCGCTAAATGATAACATTTTGGAATGGAGATCTTTTAGAATAATTTAGGATGCAATACAGAAATTTAACCATACCAGTGCATTTCCATTATTTTGACTGGCATATGAACTGATTGTATCACATATATCCATTCCTTTCCTATCTAATAGACAAAGCTAATTCCACATCTACAGATTTGAGCTCACCTGGCTCGATAGCCTAGTGATAGGATAAAATAAGAACAATAAAATAATAATAATAACAACAACAACAATAATAATAATAATAATAACAACAACAACAATAATAATAGTAATAAATAACAATGAGATAGGACCAAACTTAAAACAAGAAAAGAAGAAACAAAATATACCTTTTAAGCTCACGTTCTCTCCTGTGAAACAAAGCATCTAGAGTCGGTGCTCCCAGGGGAAGATTCATATCCAACTTCATGGCAGATTCAATCATCACAGGAAACATTATATTAAATCCAACAGGAGAATGTAGCTCTTCATCATTAGCTGAAGCCAAATTTGATTCGATAAAATGTAGCCCTAAAAGAAAAAGAGAGGTGTTCATTTATAGAACATTAATGGAGGAAACTTGGCAGTTAACAAGAGGCAAGAACAATAGATATACCCTTGTTAATTTGTTCTTCACCCACACTCCACCGTTTTAGTGCAAGGATACATGCTATGGTGGACAAGAGAGCATCTTTCATCAACAAGGGATGCAAATTTGGAGGACCCCATGAACCATCATAGAGTTGATTTCCCAATATCCAGTTTACGCATTCAGGGAAAAAAGGGTCCTTCAGGGAATTTGTAGAAGGGACCATTGCCACCCAAGCAGTGTCATATGAGGAAACAGTGAGATCAACCTTGTTGAACATCTTCTTTATTCTCAGTTTAGTACTCTCAAAATTCTGCTAAAATTAAAAGACACGTTTACTGTCAACAATATGATATAAAATACTACAAAGGAAATAATAGAACTAGTAGAGGATAAATCTTACCAAACCAGCAGTATTGCCCTCTGCTTCCCCATCTAATGTCGGGATTGTTGAAGCTGCTTGTGGCAAGATATGATTTCCATAAAATTTTCCTGAAAAAAAAATAAATATTATAGAGCAGAAATTCAATGTAGGTTACCCAAAAAGCAGTGTTTTTGCATTATAGGGAAACCCGAGATAGTAAGCATCATAAGTAGACACTCTGATTTGTGTTTTGCATAAACATAAGTTCATTATCTCTTTGTTGTAACATGTTCAAAGATTTTCAAGCTATGACAATCCAATCATAGAAAAAAGCCGCAAAAGAAACAGTTAAAACAAAACCTTCTTCCAAATTAGCACTGAAATTAACCATATCTTTCACTTATTAGATGTCTCCATGAATCCAATCTTGGTTTTACCTAGTTTTCTCTATTGCTATAGCATCCGACATAGGTCAACAGATTGTTTGTCACCATTTCATTTCATGCATACAACCTCCTCCCAAAGTAATCACAAACTCTTTGGCACTATCAGAGTGCTGAGCTTAGGATCCTTGAACAAGCCTAAGGATATCTCCTTTAACCCAATAAGCAAGGTCGGTATTATCCTCATAGGGACCATTTGACTCGGAGATCCTAGCACCGTAGCTTGATCCCAATTGCTCACAAGGTACCTGAATGACCGAGCAGCCTGTTGGTACAGCTGGCACTTGGTCATGCTATTTCCGCAGAACCCACCGCAGTCATTACCATGGGACCTGCTGGTAGCACCAGACCCTCCACCAGCTGGCATTCCCATTCCATATGGCATCATTAGAAGGCACACTGAGTGACCTCAAAAGATTCCCACACTGGAATTGAGAAAGGGACAGATACATGCCAGGCATTCCCTAATCAATATGCACGAATCCTACATAGAAATACCACACAGGTGAACTCCTTTATTGCTACTATAAATACCCTACTGTTCACCCCATTTAAGGTATGCAGTTATTACCCTCTATTACTGAGACTTTGCTAAAATTGATATTTAGATTCCCTTTGCTGAATTGGGCATCCAAGAGTCGTAGGCCAGTACCGTACGGTGCCTTTTGTTGGCTACTTGGTGTCTTGTCATCGGACACTCCGAGCAGGGAAAAGTCCACACAGCTCAATCTATCTGATTTGACTGATTGTTGACTCCTTGGTCCATTTTTGAGCATCAACATGATGACATCCTTTACTGTTTACATGGCTGCCCATCCATCTCAAGATTTTAAGTTCAACTACACAGTTTATGGACAATAAACTTTTTGCTGCTTACGCAGCAGTTTTCAACTTAGAGTCTGAAGCTTAGATTGCCACATAAGATTTCCAGTCAACAGTTCTTACCACTGTGTTTCATTAATATATGATCAGCCACACAAATTCTTGCTTTCCATTCTTTTCCATGTTGTACAATATCTCCTATTAAATTCATTGTTTGAAGTATTTTGTATTGATTTTTCCACATTAGTCTTGGTCAGTCTCTTGGTCTTTTACCTTCTACTTTGATCTAATACATAAGGGATCTGCCTTAGTTACACTCATTTCAAAGCGATTCGAATACACATTCATTAATTTATCTCTTAATTACATTCATGCAATTTGGACTCTACATTCATGCCTTTTGGACTCCACATTCTCCCACTAAGAGTCTTAGTAAGTCCTCTAATTGCTTACCCTTTTACCGTACTTTTGAAGTTCCTTTATAATTGCTCTTGTGAGCCACCTTATATATACATTTATATATTTTCTTACAATAAGAGAGAAGATGGAGAGACAACAAAGACAAGAGTCTTGAAATCCTAAAGATAAATCCTTTGTCCTCGGACTCCTCGCAATATTTTTTTCTGAATTCTTCTCTTTGATTCTCTACCAATATATTCCTAGTTTCTAGTGGCAACTCTTGAGAAGTAATGCTAGTGCGATCCTTTACATGCATGTTTTAGTGAACAGATAAATCAGGTTCTCAAACTTGAATGAATCCTGACAAGAGGTGTGAAAATGGCATTTTATTTGCTTAATTAAAGAACCTTCTTTTGGTTAATTCTTCAAGTTGCAACCAAGCCTGGATTTAAGAATTTAACAACCTGAGACACTAATAACTCGAAAACTAATTTTTAAGATCGATGACAGAAAAATTATAAAATTCGGACATCAATACCGTCAAGATAACCAAAGTAACAACATAAACACAAAACACCCAGTTCAAGAAAATCATGCATAATCCCAAAACAAAACAAAAACAAATGAAATATGTTGAGAGAGAGAGAGAGAGAGAGAGAGAGAGAGAGAGAGAGAGAGAGAAACCTGATGATAAGGAAAAGGTGGAACATTTAAGAGTACTGAGGTGCGAAAAAGACATGGTTGTACTTGTCTCAGAACGAACACACAGAGATTGTGAGAACTGCAACTCCAGAAACCTCTGAATGAAAAGAGAGAGTGTGTGGTTTGAAAATGGGGTGTATAAATGTAAGTGGAGAACGGGAACAAAAATGGCAAGAGATACCGGCCACCAGGAGACCCCAAAACGACAACAGAAGTCTACAGGAAGAAGAGGAAGATGCTGCTTGTCAGAAACAAACCAACTATCATTAAAGAGTACAAGTAAGACTCTGGTTTTTTTAATTAGAAAGAATTCAAATGGTTCTTTCTTTCTTTGGTATCTTTTTATACCTGTTGCATTCTAAGCTTCTGCTTCTGCAGTGTTGTTTGACGTGTCACTGTCCAAAAATATATTGCCACCTTCTCCTCCTAATTTGCTATATTTCATAAATTGGTAACTCTACAACTATTTGATAAATATGGTATTGTTTTTTGGCATTACCAAACTTTGGAAAATTGGCATGGATAGGTACAAAGGTAGGATCTCAATGTTGATCATAATCTTGTCAATCCCCAATATTATAACATGTGAAATTTATAAACAAAACAAGGACTAAATTATAAATTAGAATTTCAGACACTGTTGTACATTGAATATAATACAGAAATGTAAAAATGTCTTTTCATTCTCAAAGAACATTGAATCCGATTAATTTTGGTATATATTTGCGTTTTTCATTCCAATTGTTGTCATATACATCGAATCTTATTATTGGATGAATATGGTATACACCTGAGTTACTCAGTACCTGTTTCCTCCAATTTTTGGTATATAAATTTTCCTTTCATGTAATATTCGGGCCACCAATAATTTTCCTAAGGAAGATACGCTTGCCTTTTCAATTTTCAATTCTTAATATAAAAGCTTTCTTCATCAAAAGAATATATGAGTATCGTTTTTCTAGGGGAGGTGCTTGCTGGTTCAGTCTAATATTAAAGTTTTAAATTTCAATTTCAAGACTTAATTTTTGTTGTCCCTACACTCTCTCTCAGATATAACATTCTAGGGGAGGTGCTTTTACTCATTTTCTACCTGCAGAGATCATTTCCAAATTTGTTTGTCAGCCTACTAGGTTATTAGATTCCTCTGTATGTATGGAACGATGATCATGAACGAATGTCTACGCCATACACAACCATCAGAATGGAGAGGTCCCAGTTCAGATAAGGGGGTGGGGGGAGGAGGAAAAGAGAAAGGCTAGCAAGGTCACTAAAATTTGCATCATCAAGCAATAATCTTAACCAAAATCTAAATGACCAAAAGACAAAAAGAGAGACTCAAAAAGTTCAGTTCCATACAAGCTCTAAAATATAAAGCAAAGATGGATTTAACTAAATGGTCAGTTACACAAGCATTGAAAGGCCTTCCTTTTTGGGAGCATGCACCACGTTCTTGTTCCCAGGGAAGGCAGTGCGAGAGATGTCTACCAGGGCCTTGAAACTGTATGGTTCGTGCATGGACAGCTCTGACAAAACTTTCCTGTTCAGCTGAATGTTCTCCTTCATCAACCCATGCATGAAATTCCCATAATTAACCTGATGACAACAGTGAAAACAAAATAAAAGGGAGATCAGAATTCACTAGAAAACATATATTATACAGGAAATCACATGACAACCACTCAAATAACTTTGCTTTTATTGTTTAAACAGGAAAACCGCTCAAATAGCTCAAGATCATCAAATCAGCAGTATATTCCAGCTTCTACCAATTCAACAGCCCAACAACTTTCAGGCCAGAAGGTCTAAGATACATATGATTCCTCACACCTTAATCTAAACTTCTGTAGCTTTCCCCAACTTCCTAGATTTTCCAAACCCGACCATAAAAATATAATTTGGATATACTACTGTGCAGAGAATATCCAAGTCAAACAAAAAACTTGAAGTCAATTTGAAAACATTGGGCAAAGTTCTTAAGACCACAGGCAGGGTTTACATGCTAACAATCTTTGTAACCAATTCCAAGAATTCCAATGAGGACCCTTATTTTCACATGCTATTCTTTTTACTTTTTTACATCTACTTTTCACTAACCAAGTTCTTAGACCTTTTCACTCCATTCTCTTGATTTCCATCTCTTAAAAAATACAACCATAATATGCTTAACCAATATTGGAGAAAGAACAATCCTCTTGATCTTTTATGCAACCAAGGCTACTAAGCAACCTCTAGACACATTGGCAAAACAAAACTTAACAAAAAAGACTCTACCCGGGTTAGGATTCGTGACCCATGCTTCTTTTACTTTCATATGAGGTAAGTTTCTACATTAGCATATAAAATAGTCTCTCATTTTCCCATCTTTTAACTCCTAAAACCAACAAAAACTGATATGAAGTTCATTGAAAAGCTCAAGTCCTTAATTTTCAATAATCAGGATTTTCAACAAAACATGACTTACAACGCAATCTTAGGCTGAAAGGAATGCAGGAGAGCCAGGAAAGGAAGAGAAGTACAGAGTGAGTAAAAATGGGCAAGCTAGGAATAAAGGTCTCTTGAATTATCCCCACCCAAAATGACCTGAAACAGTTCCTTTCACATTTTGTTTAAAGAAAATCCACATCAGCAGACCTACATGCCCTACTGATGGTGAGGCTATGTTGAGACTCAGTTACAGCATCACATCACCAGAGTCATTGACTCACTGCCATATCAATAGGATGGCCTTTGACCAAATGAATACTCATCATCTATCTTGCTTCACGTGTATTCTTCTCCCTCACTCCTTTGCGTCCAAGTTGTAGGCAATATAGAAAGGAACTCAGAAATAATTTCACTGGATAAAGATAACTAAATAGACATACCAAACAGAAGTGTATGGAAAAGTGTAACTTTGATTGAAGTCCAAAAAAAAAGTGAAAGAGAAACTGCTATAATTCTCTCAAACCAATAGTACCACATGCATCACATATAAGATAATAGTCACAATTCGATACATACACCATGGATGCGGGTGCCAGCATTGATGCGTTGGATCCATAGGGAGCGCATGTCTCGCTTCTTGGTGCGGCGATCCCTGTAGGAATACTGCAAGGCCTTCTCCACCCTCTCTCTGGCAATCCTTATGCAATTCTTGGCCCTTCCTCTGAAGCCCTTGGCTAGCTTGAAAATCTTATCCTTGTTCATTGTTCACTTTCCCTTAATTTCTTAAAAGATCAACACACACACAGAGAACACCAACAAAACATAATCAGCGTAGGAATTGTCAGTTATTTAAAAGACCCATTTCTTCCTATTACAGAACAAAGCCAGACAAGTATTCATAAAGGGAAATTCCCCATTGGACAGAAGAGGATCCAGTAGAATGATATAAATTACTAATAAAGTCCGAACATTACAAAGACGTCAATCCCTTAACAACCAGTTTAAGAGAAAATATTGATTTTGCGCAACAAATTCTATTGCCAAGAGGGAAATTAAAATTCTCATCAACAATTTAAGCAGCGACTCTTCAGGCTTGACATACTGGAATGTGAAAGAGTTGCAAAGAGTTCAAAAGGAAACTATAATTCATAAAATAGCTGATTAACTGAGAAAGACGGGTTTTTGCCACTCACCTGAGCCTATCTGAGGTGGGTTCCTTTCTGTATCAGCAGCTTCGAGTTGCACAAACGTGCCAAGAGACCAATCAAAAGGAACAAGCTATGTAATTTATAATCAATAATACCGAGAAAAGGAGGAAGAAGAAGAAGAAGGAACAAGCTTTTTAACGCGTACCCACTGTGTGGACACTGTGGAGTAGGTGCCTTAAAATGGTGAGAGTTGAGAAACAGACTGGTTTGGGTGAGCAGCGGGTAGTGTGGAGGCGTTTGAGAAAGAATATGGATGGGCAATCTATAATATTGAACCAAGAATGTGGGCAGTTCTGTCCAAACACAATTTAGCACCTAAATTCCCAATGGCCCATTAAGAACCTTAGATAAGTGGAGCCCAACCCCAAAAACTGAACCAGAAAAATTGGAGGAGAGAAAATCCGACCCATGTTGATTTTAACCGGGTATCGTTTGCTCATGGAAAGGGTAGTGATAAATCTACTTTGACAGTGTTGTCTCAGCTCAAAAAATATGCAGCATCTTCCAGCCCGCCTGGTAAAGTCTCTGTCTGCTACTTCTTTACCATGCACCACTACCCTTCAAGAACTTGCCTCTGCTCACCCCAAAGGTATGTCCTTTTCTATCTATCTCTCTCTCTCTCTCTCTCTTCGTCTCTTTTTTGTGTCAAGTTTTTTTTTCTTTTCTTATTTTTTATTATATAGAGGCTTTGTTGAGCATATGGTATCTCTAAAACCATCATTCCATATGTTTGTTTGAGTGTGAATTATGAAGCTTTTGGCTATTGGGTCTGTTTAATTTGTTTTCTTAATCGAAACAGAGCTACCAATTTAAAGTATAACTGGATTGGGTGTATATTGTATGTTGGCAAGATGGTCCACCACGGGCAAGGAGAAATAATATGCAAGAAGAAAGTCATTGATTTTTTGTAACTTGTGTGAGACTCAGCAGTATGCTTGCGCTCATTGTAATTATGTCTCGGTCAAGCTCAAAACCATGTACGTATATACCTGATAGTGGATGATCCGTTTAGTTTTTTTTCCCAGTCATTTGTTTTCTCTTTCTAAATGCGACATGTATCTTCCTATATGCTGCATCTTGCTAGAAATAACCTAATTCCAGATTGTCATGTCAACTTAAATTAAAAAAAATTCCTATCATCCAAAAGAAAGTTTTTTTTTTTTTTTTGGTTCCCTTGAGCTTATTTTGATGCTAGAAATGCCTGCTTTTCTTGATGAGCTTTCAATCCATCGATTAATTTTTCAAAAATTTTCTTAGACATCATGTTAATTGGTCTGGCCTTGGTAGGTGTTGCGAGGGTCGTCTTGAAAAAGGGGAAGACACAATTATTCAAGGATGGAAGCCCAATGGTTTACAGTGGAGCAGTTGATAGAATAATTGGTAGACCACCACCTAGGACTGGAGACATTGTGCTGGTAGCTGATGGGGCAGAAAAACCAATAGGCTGGGGCATGTATAATTCCGTCTCCATGTTCTGTGTTCGGCTGATGCAGCTGGAAGAGGAAGCAACGAGGTACTATTCATATGAGGCCTTTCTAGTTCTGACTTATTATCACCTTCACATGGATGTTTAAATTGTTAACCTTTACAAAACAGGAATTTGTCATGTGCATTGAACATGGAGAAACTGCTTGAGACAAGAATTAATGAAGCTATAGAACTACGTAAGAGTTTGGGGCTTCCATCAGCTAGTACAAATGCATTCCGTCTTGTCAATAGTGAAGGAGACAGGTACTTGACCTTAGTCTATTGAGATTTTTGATAGTATATTTACAGAGAATTGCACCTATAATATCTCTAGAAGTCATTGCTAGTTGAGTATGAGATAACAATTCTCCCCTTGTCTTTTGTTAGAAAGTCCATATCTGTGTGTGCACTACAGAACTAAAGACACACTCATTAAGCTAATTATTTGACATACCAGTAATAATTAAGCTCCTCCCGGAGTTGAACATGTTTGGATGTTATTTTGTATGCATATTGGGATTGAGAGCAACTTCTTAAGGTTGTATTTTGATAGGAAACTCGTTAAGTATGAAATTGAATTAGTGTAAATGAAATATGTGGAATATATATAATTTGATCTGAAATGTTTAGTTTTTAGTGGTAACACTAAATTGTTATTTGGGGCTCCATAGCTTTTTGGTCTTGATTTTTCACCTTTTTCTTTATTACATAGAATTATCTGTGTCACTAATTTACAAATTCATGTCACCTTTTTACCACAGATTGTCGGGACTAATAGTTGATGTATTTGGAGATGTGGCAGTAATAGCATCATCTGCTGCTTGGGTTGAGAAGTACAAACCAGAAGTAGAGGCTTCTGTTGGTAGAATTGATGAAATTAATTATATAAACTGGAGACCCTCTTCGGAAGTTTTAAAAGAAGAAGGATTGGATGCGTCAAATTACAAGGAAAGGGATCCATCTATTTGTCCTCAAAGAACAAAGGTATATCCCACAAAATGTTACATTTTGCACATTTAACCAGTTATGAGATCTCTTAAATGTGAATGTTTAATTTCATTTTGAAATTACTTAGGTTACGGAAAACGGGATTTTTTATGCCATTTCACTTGAGGGACAAAAGACAGGGTTTTATGCCGATCAGCGTGAAAACCGTCAATTTATATCAACAATTTCAGATGGTCAGAGAGTTCTTGATATGTTCTGCTACAGTGGTGGTTTTGCTCTAAATGCTGCACGAGGGGGTGCTGTGAATGTCATTGGTATGAATAAAGTTTTACTGTATTCGGATGATTTTATTTGAAGTTAGAACCTTTCTTTTTATAAGAACTTCATTGAAACTGGCGCCAGTTTCTGAGTTGGGAATGGAGGCTTGCTTTTGTACCACTTTGGTTTTGGCCAGCCTGTTCATAGCATGTCAATATACATATGGTATCAGTGATTAACTAATAACCACCATGAGGTCATGGAGTTAGTATTATAGTAGCATTATACTCATTTTAGGAGGCACCGAAAGCCGAGAATTTTTCATTTGAGATACATTAACTTCTCTGAAAAAAAAGATTACAAAAGGGCATCTAGAATTGGATGCTATAAATTCATCTGGACAAGACATTTTGAGATTGCATGTTCAAAGCTAGATGAGTTTCTAATTATTCCTCTATTGCATCAGGTGTCGATTCATCATTGCCTGCAGTTGAGCTAGCGAAAGAAAATATTGTCCTTAACAACATGGATCCAGGAAGAATAACATTTTTGAGAGAAGATGCAAGTGAGTTTATGAAGGGTGCTCTTTCTAGGAATGAATCATGGGATATTGTCATTTTAGATCCTCCAAAACTAGCACCACGAAAGAAGGTACTATCAGTTAAATGCATTTGTTTCATGACCAAAATCACTTTTCAGTAGAAATATGAGCGCATTGCTTGTTCCCCATCCATTACTTCTTCTTCCTCTGCCTGTCTGTAAGTGATTCTTTTGTGAATTTTTCCGCTTCTTATTGGGTCGTTATTGAATCCAGGCTTTACAAAATGCATCAGGCATGTATAGAAATCTAAATTCATTAGCAATGCAACTGACAAAGAGAGGTGGTCTTCTCATGACTTGTTCATGTTCAGGAGCTATGACGCAAAGTGGGATGTTCTTGCGCATTCTTCAGGCAAGTTGTACTCTGTTGGTGTGCAGTACCCTGACTAGTGAAATTCTAAAGATTTCTTTTTTTATAAAGATAACCACCTTCCCAAAATGTTTGACGCTATTAAATTCTCATTAGACTAAAATTGATAGGAAAAATGACCTTCTGACAGTGTAAGATGTCATGTGTCATTAAATTATATGTAAAGAAAGGATCACTCATTGCATAATGTAAAGGAGCCTCGTATATGTAAAGAATATTACTCATTCAGGCCAAATCTGGTTTTTCTCTCAAAATTGTTTTTGGCCAAAATGGGTAGATTTTCAAATTTATAACAAAAACAGGCAATTAATCAGCCATAACATAAGCACTTTATTCCCTGAAATTTGGTTGTAATTATCTGCTGTTACAAAATGAGCGTCATGCAATTCTATTTAATTTTATAAGCATCTCTTCATCTTTCTCAACTTATCTTTTAATTTTTATTTGTTTAATCAGGGTGCAGCTTCAGCAGCAGGGAGAAAAATAACCATTCTGCGGGAGGCTGGAGCAGCATGTGATCATCCCATTGACCCATCCTACCCCGAAGGCAAATACCTTTCAAACATCCTTCTGAGAGTGCTTTGAAGATGACAATCACTTACATGGGAACACAAGCGAAAAAACCAATCATATTTTTTTAGTAGAGCTTAAACAAAGCCATCGATCAATGGAAATAACTTTAGATGTATTCAATACTATTTCTGGAATTATACATGAAAGTTCATAATGTCATGCTCTCAAAAGAGAATGGGATAAAAAATAAAAGAAAACTCCAAATGACCGAAATGCTTCTCAAAGTCATATGTACTGCTCACATTGAAAACATTAATATACATATAATTAAAATCGGTCGTTAGGAAACGCTTGAGTGAAGCAAATGTCATGAGCAGTTTAAAACGCCTTAGTGCCCTCCTGGATTTCTGTTCCATGACAGATAAGATGGATCTCCAAGTTGCCTGAAAGAAAAGAAAGGGTCATAAGAACATTATTTTGTTTCCCATAAAAATCATGATAAAGTAATATCAAGTTATTCAGACCCAGAAAAAAAAAAAAGGGAATATCAAGTTATGAAAAGTAAGGGCCAGTCCTAGTAACAGAGCACCAGCCATAAAATAAAAGTGGAATGAACTTGAGGTGAAAGGGAAAAGTGGTCCAATAATAAAAATCTTCAAGTGCCCTGCTAACAAAGACTGTTACTTTAGTGACAAATGGGCAAATGACCAGAAAGGACACATCTCTGTGTTTTGACCATTCCCATCTACCCTACCCTAACAACTAGTTGACACACTTTCGATTGCTGGTTCTTATTATGCGTGCTGAAAGACTGATCACACAATCATACAAAATATAATGCCACAAAATGGAGTTCATATAAGGCAACTGTTGACAGAATTTATATTCCCTGCATGATAAAAATAGGAATGGCATATTTGGTTTAGGATTTTACCTTGGCTTAACAAGATATACAACTGTGAAAGCCATGGCCAGAAAGAAGCACAACCCACCAACGGTGAGATAAGCAATGCCAAGGAAGTCATTCCTGCCACCAATCCAACTAGTGGTAGAAAGCACGAGCTTCTTTTTTCCATTAAAACTGTATGTGTTGTAATTGTTCTCCAACGTCACGTGTAATTCATCACCTGCTTCCAGATCCACCTCAATCTTCCCATACAACTTTCTAAATGTTGGCAGTGCAGCAGTTCTCATCCAAACAATAAGGTCCTCTTGATCACTTAACTGTTCAACAAAACATATTGACCTGGTTAATCACTTTCCTTTTTTACCATTAAAATAATACATCTTCAGCAAAACAATATCCTTCCATGTCATACAAGACCTTTTTCCTTATTTCTGACTCTGTAAAAAAAAAACACTTTATTGGGGTTCAGAGTCTTCAAAGATGCATAAGAGCAATAGTAACACTTCAAAAGTAGAGATGAGAAGTGGCAAATTGCTTACTGGTTTGGATGCATCGAGAGACGCACCACCTCTAAGAGTTCCATTCTGAAAGTTCTTTGGAAAGACTTTTTTGCCAAACTTGTGATCCCTATCACTCTTCCATGAGATATCCTTCTTGTTCACCGTCAATTGCTGCTTCTTGCGTGAAAAACTATAGGTGTCGTTGAACAAACTCCAAGCTATGAGACCACAAGGCACAACAGGTTGACCACCTGCCTTATCTTCAGGCTTACAAGCATCCACTTGATTTTCAGACTTTGGATCTCTCAACTGTTGATCGCTTCGGCTTTTAACATATCTGAAATGTAGGAAGTCACAGTCAGACCAGATATTTTCTTTTTGCCAAATGAAGATCTCATACTTGATAATATATATTTCCACACAAAGCTACTTGTATCAACTTTCTACCAGGAAACATCCGTTGTAGTTGCAGAGTGAAATTAATAAAGAATGACAGAGACCCTAGTCTTTGCTGGCAGCAGAGCTTGAATTACATGAACAATTATTCACAGAATGCACATGCCTTAAACCAGATACTCATTTTTTATTAGCCAAATTATTCCAATCCATAAGTCTGCAAATTCACATTCATTTACATACACTTTCAGTTTTTTCCTATTAGGAACAGGCTTTTAATAAGACTTGTAACTGACTAAGTTTTTATTCTATTTTGTAGGAGACCAAGTACTTGACTTAAGGTCCTATATAGGAGCCAATATCTTCACTAAACTGTAAAACCACCATTTTAAAAAAAAAACGTCCCAGAATTACCTATGAAACAAGTGGGTGCTATTCACATTCATTTACGTACACTTTCAGTTTTTCCTATTAGGAACAGGCTTTTAATAAGACTTGTAACTGACTAAGTTTTTATTCTATTTTGTAGGAGACCAAGTACCTGACTTATGGTCCTATATAAAGGACCCAATATCTTCACTAGACTGTACAACAACTATAAAAAATAAAAATAAAACATGTCCCAGAATTACCAATGAAACAAATGGGTGGTACTCTTGACTACAAGTCATTATCTGCTACAAGAGCTTCCATGGACCCTGGTCTACCTACCGTCCTGCTCATACATGGCCCACAAATATCGAGGTCCCTATAAAACTATGACAAAAGTTGGCTATACATTTAATTCAACCAACCCTTTCATTGATTTTCCACATAAATATTCATCAACCATATTAAATATAAATGGAGGGTTATGTCTAAGCAGTAGACATACCTGCGATGATTCTGGTAGAAATTATCCAGCTGGTAATATACATATATAGGATGCTTCATATTCTTAGTTACCTTCATGAGGGAAAAAAATATCCATCAGCAAATATGGGAATTGAGTTTCCAGTGCTAATAAAAAAATTATCTAAATGCATATAAGATCCTTCCATTTAGCAGCACCTTAGGGATGTCTTGGTAGCTCAACAATGATTACCCACCAATTACAGTCCCTTGATGATAATTATAAAGGAAGCGGGGAGGGGGAAGGAGAACCTTACCTTCAGAGTTCTGTTGCATTTTTTATCTCCGGGGCCTTGTATGTACCCGACCTTATCACTTCTAGAGGGCGTTGGTATGCAATCAGTTTCATACCGATCAATAATTTCAATAACCTGATAGGAAAATTTTCCTGATCAACTGCATGTAGAACTAGAAGAGAATAAACAAATTATGCATAGAATTGGGTTTCATTTAGCCATACGTCTCGAGAAGCAAAGAGGGAAACAACTCCGATGGGAATGAAGACAATGCTTACAAGCATGAATGCTGAGATCACCTGCAAGCACAAGCGTGTACACACATAAAGAGATAAGGCCATAGTTTAATTTAAATTTTAACAGGTATGCAGATACCAAAGCTAAGGGATATCAGGTACAATAGTATAAAATGTACCCATCGTGGCGTGAGAATTGGCTTGCACGCTGGAAGTTCCTGCTGAGTAAATCTTGAATCTGAAAAGATCAAATTTTATAATCTCTTTAGTTTATGATTGATAGAAAGGCTACTGAGCAACATGTGAATTACAGTTTGAAGGCATGAAGTTGGCTTTTCAATGCCCAGCTACACCGTATCAAGTGATAAACAGGAAAAACAATGGAAAACGTCTTGTACATATCAGTATGTCAGCTTTAGGTGGACTCAGATTTCACAAATTGGCTGAAAGCATTAAGCGTGTGGCACACCCGTCTATTTTTCCAAATATTAGTACACCAGACCGTATCCTAATTCTCCAATGTTAGATACCCTTAGATTACCATCACAAGACTTTCATCCCATAATTGAATTACAAAAAGATTTCCAACACTAGTTACCATGCCTTACAAATTTGATTAAAGTCAAAGTAATTGGAATGGTATGGACTCCTAAGTATTCATTATCTATGTTAGGCCACCTGATATTATATGCATACAAGCTTTAATGCCTCTAAATATTAAAAATAAAATAGAAAATTATAAAATCAGAAGAGTTATTTGTTTCGATGTTTAACTGAGTCTTCTTAATTTTGCTTTCGAATTAATGAACACAGCCTAGTTTTCAGATTTTTTGATACAAACAATACTGGGGAAGGAGGTATTTAACTGAGTCTTCTTAATTTTGCTTTCGAATTAATGAACACAGCCTAGTTTTCAGATTTTTTGATACAAACAACACTGGGGAAGGAGGTATTTAACCTAGGACCTAGGGGTAAATGCTTTTAACCACATGAGCTACAAGCCCCTTGCATGAAGACAGCCTAGTTTTCAGATTTGATCTCAAAACTTAATGAACTATCTCAGGTATATCATTGACTTCTGAAATCTTATGAAACTAACTCAGCAAATAAATATCAGACAGGAACATCTCGAGATACAGAAATAAATTTAAAGAATAAAAATATTAATTTAGAAAGAAAAAAAAAACATGTAAATCAGATAACTGGAAAGCGAAAATGGCAAACCCACAGGCAAATATCCACAAAGTATCATCTGGGTATTCTTGAGAATAACTCAAAACCTTAAAAGAAAACAAAAGCTGAGGGCTTTGGGAAGAAATTACATTTGGGTCGCTTGGAATGCCTCCTGGTAGATGTTGGATCGGCAGATCCGGCGCCTCCTGAGCTAGACGGCGCCGTATTGGAACTCATCAGTGACAAACCCTGTCTTCCCCAGCAAAGATTTTAAAGTTTTTTGTTTTTAAATTTTATAAAATATAAAATATATAAAAACCCACTCGACCTGTAAGAAAGAAATGAAGGATTGGGTATGTAAATGATCAAAGAGACGAACAGATGGATAATTGGGTAAGGGGTTGTGTTTCTTTTTGGTTGATTTTCTGTGTAAATTGGTATTGGCGTTAACAGGGGTGGGTGGGTTTTGAGCTTTTGGAGATTTGGATTGTATTTGACTTTTTTAGAGAGAGGGTTTGGAAGAAAGTGTCTCCTTTCTTTCCCTCTCTACAAGGTGGCTGGCCGGCGACCCTCTCTCTCTCTCTCTCTTTTCTCTAGAAGAAAGAAGACTAGAATAAGAATATTTTCAGAGAGAAAGAAACAAAGACCATTGAAATGTCAAACTAATACAATGCTACACGCTTTAGACGAGACCTGTCCAATCTTTTTCCTTTCGTTTTTGCGTTAATTACTATATTTTATAATTTGCTAGTATTTGCTAATATAATTTCCTTTTGTTTCAAAAAAATAATTTGCCAATATTAATATTTGGTTTTTATTATAGAACATAAAAGCAAAAAAAACTTCTGATTTAATTTTTTTTATCAAATGATTTATTATTGTATGAAAATTAAGTTTTAACTGAAAGTTAATAATTAAATTATAAAGTTTAATTTTTTTTAAATGGACCTCAAATATGATAAGAATATGGTAAGGTTTGAAACAAATATTTTTGTTGGACTTTAAACTTGTAATATGAAATATATTTGAAATTTCGGCTTTTTGATGTCGCTTTACTTCACAATTGCAAGCATCCTCCAATAAATGGCTGTTATAAAAACATCTCCAACCGATGTATGAAAAGTGTCACATAAACATTTAATGGCTAGAAATAACATCTCACATCACTCCAACCGATGTGTCAAACCTGAACTGGAATGAAAACCGGAGTTGAGATGTTATTTTTGACATCCCAAAAGCAAGATGTCAAATGAATATTTTATTATTTTTAAAAGATAGTTGACTGTTACTTTCATTTATTATTTTCCTTTTTATATTATTTTCTTCTTTATCTTAAATGATTTGACTGTTACAATAATTATTTATTTGATATATCGGGTGGAGTATAAAACTGTGTAAATGTCGACTTGTCATATCAGCCATCAAATTTAAATTTGATGTTTGATATTTAATATCTCCCTTAGAGATGCTCTAAGAGACCAAATAGAATTTATTATAGAAACATGAATTTGATTAGTCGATTTATTTTGTGAATAAGGAAAAATATTATGGTTTCCATCATGACTAAATATAAAATTGAAAAATCTCTCCAAAAAAAATTTAAATTGAAAAGAATGTATTGGAGTTTGAAGTTTGGAATTTGGAATTTTCTTTTTTTAATTATTGTGAGGTGAAAAGTAGGTGGAAGAGTTTTTTAGGTGACTCTTTCTTATGCAAAATTTAATTGATGAACAAGAGAAAGTCGCATAAGTGGAAGCTAAAGTCTAAAAACATCCATAATTGGCTCCTTAAATTATTTCCTTAGCATAAGTAGAAGCTAAAATCTAAACATTCATAAAGAAGCTATGTCACATATTAAAATTTAGTGATATATATTGGTTAACGCTAGGGAGGAAGAGAGGGTGTTCCTACACAAAATATTATCAAGGTATCATGAGAATTCAAACTTGAAATCACTGATTTGTATGTCAAGACCCTTTTATATTAGGCTAGACCTCATTGACTTTGTTAAGTAAGTTTTGATTTCAATGATCCAATAATTATTAATTAAAAAATAATTTTTTTTATAAAAAGCACCTAACTACCATAAAAGCTACTAGTTGTAATATAATAGTCCTGCAGAAACATGTTGATGTCAAAACATGATCAACTTCAATGGGGTCGTTTAAAATGAGAAATTCATATTTTAGTTGGTTGAGACAGACACTTCATATCAAACTCTTGAGGTGCGAGCTCTTCGTTTCCATGTTGTTTTGCTATTGATTAAGAGTAATGCTACACTTATCACATTTTTATCCTATATTTTTATATCATATGATATGGCATATCCATATTATATGCTACATTAATTAAAATCAATGAAGTGTATTTTAATAAAGAAAGTTTAATTAACATTTTTTTAAAGTGTTAATCAATCATAAAAGAAAATAAAATATTAAATACTTTTAATTGATGTGGTTGTCCATCTCATCTGCCACATAAGGTAGTATGAGAATGTGGTATACAAATGTGGTAAGAGTGCATTATTCATTGAATAATTGTGTTTATGCTTGTTATTGAGGGTAGTATTTTGCATAATGATATATTATCTTTTGAGTTTCTTCGTTCATTAACAATTTATTTTGAGGTGTAGGATATAATTCTATCATACATTACTTCGTTTACATAAATGTAAATACCCTAACAATGTCCTAACAAACTAGAACATTAATTTTCAAATCCTTCACTACACACTAACATATGAGAATTTAGAGATAGTTAACTAATACATATGCGTTGGTGGTATAGTTTAGTTGGTTGAGCTATTCTACTTTCATTTCATCTATATGGGTAGAATTTTAAAACCTCAAACACCCAATGAATATTTTGTAAACCCCCTCTTCTCCAGTCACTTGTACTAAAAAAAGAAAACTAATACACATGTGTTGCATGTGGACAAAAGGTGGATTGATTCTCAAATTGTGGAGAAATCTTAATATTCATATTGTAATCATATTTTCAAATGCATTGTTATAAAGAATGTTTTCTTATCCTTTTTATTGGGTAAAAAAATGTTTTCTTACTCTTAGACGACAATTTTTTCGATAATGTCAGATGCAAATGCATGGAAGGGTCATACAAGACCAAGCCATATATAATATAGTTGAATTAATTGTATCAAACAGTTGCAATTTTGGAATTGGCTTTCAAGGGTCAATGCGTTGGGCAAAAACATGCATTTGACAGTAAAAGAGACTTCTGGGGTTCTCTCAATACATTTATAGTGTGCTATTTCCACCCTTTATTTATTTTTCCATTTATTTTATCTTTTCACTTATTATGTAAATTTAAAAAATATATAATTATTATTTTTTCATCCACCATTATTCTTAAAATATTCTTTAATTATTAATTCAATCAAAGTAGGTAATTTTAACTTCAAGATACATTTTTCTGTTAACTGTATGCCATGTGTCCAAGAAAACAAATAATACAAAACTAATTTAACTATTAAAATGAGATCTTAAAAATAAATAAAAAATCAATCTCATATCTCCACTGCCCAATCTCCATTATCGACCCCTACACTGCACCACTGCAAACCCTCACAAATCCATCACCCTCATAGCCCACTTTCCCCTATCCATATCACCCCCCCTCACCCCAAAAGTCCAACGCTCCTCGAGATCGTTAATTGTTGCATTGTCTATGATGATGCCCAAAATCAAGCTCCAACTTAGATAGATGAAGTGTGGAGTCTTCAGCAAGACAAGAGGGTTATGGACCTTCGGCAATGAGAGGCTTTTGACCACAAAGCGATCTTGTAGAAAAAACATGGAGAAGCAATCGTCGAGCTTCAAATACTAGTGTAGTATCTGTAGAAAGCTCTTCGATACCTAAGTTAGCAAATGTGAGATATGTAGTCATTTTGGCAAAGTAACAGTAAAGGTGAAAACTAGTTACCTTTTTTACTTTGGCACTATTCCTCTTTTATAGAGAAATGACAGTGAGAGTTTGCACAAAGTTTCGATGTGGGACTTTGTGTGAATCACTTGTGGTGGTGATGTGTCCAAAGTTTTAGGTTATATAGTTGGGAGCTTCGGCAACTGCCTTCAGTAGGCAATTACCCCTTCGAACGGAGTTATTCCTTTGGCAGGTTAAGAAGATGATGACGTCATCACTGTTTTTAGGGATATCCCTAGAAGTGTCTTTCCTTTGGCAGTCGCTGTGCTTGTATATGCGCCAATCTCCCAGTGTTGAATGTGCTCGATTGATTATGGTGCAAACAATCTATGCAACTAATCCAATACCCCACTATCATCCATGCTCGTCTTAATACCACTACAATCCATCCATTCCTTCACCATGAACCTAACAATATTGTATGAAATGGGGGAACGGAGAGTGAATAAAGAGATCCATAAAAGTGGGTCTTTTTTATTTTAATTAATTCGAGCTTTCAACCAAATAATATGTTTGGGTTTTGGGTTGGGTAGCACGAATCAAACACAGAGAGTGATGAGAGAAAGAGAGGAATAAAGAGAGCAAATTGGGTTTTTCCTTTTGTTTGTTTTTGTGCAAACTTTTGATTACCAATCTGTGTGGACTTGGAAAAAATAAATCCAACAAGACAGTGAGTAATAACTATTATAAATTCAAGTCCAACTCACTCAGAGTTGACATATAGAGGATCAAGAAGACTCTTTACAATACCAGTGCTATAGAGAGACCATGAGAACGACTGATTTTGTATGAATAGAGAACCGTAAGCACCAAAAGTGAAAGGGCCTTACCGCTCAACATTCACTTGGCCAAAGAAGGCCACAACATCTCCAACATCCCACATGATCTTACAACACCCAGTGTGAAAGATCTATCTAGATATAAAAACTCTACCTCCTCAACATAAAGGATTTTAAAAGTTAGTCCAAAAGGACCGGGGATAAACAAAACCGAGCACAAAACTGGGGAGAAACAAAACCCAACATAAAACTAGGGATTAAAATCTCTCTACAACATGATGGGGGAGAGAGTCGCCCAATTTATTAGTCGAAGAAGTTGGTTCCGTGGGGGTTTGCAAAGAAGAGAGTCCCAAAAAAATGAGAAAAAAGAAGAAGAGTGCCAAATGGAGTTTAAATTGGTGTGATTGAAGTCACAAGTTCGACTCCCTTAATTCCATTAAAAAGAAAAACATAATACAATTAGTGGTACTTTCTCAATTCATGACTATAATCTTCATTAATCAAAAGTGTTGGGTTTGAACTTAGGACCTAAGTCTAAATTGATGAGAAAAATGTCACTAAATCACGAACTAATTGATATGACCTCACCAAATTCCAAGTAAGCAAACGCGTCATAAGGAATGGGCTTGCTAAATCATGATTGTACCTTTAACAAGTTTGAAACAAAAGATTTGCCAAATTAAGCCCCATTTGATGGACGAAACTGAATTGGATAGAATTGGATTTTATTTGAACTGGGTTGGTTTGGATTGACTTGGACTTTTAAGTCCTATGAGTTGCACGACACATAAATTTGCTGGACCAGACTGGACTCTTGGATTTCGATTTTTAAATTAAATTTTAGTATTTATTTCATTATTTAATATCATAAACAATTACTAAAACAGACACAAAATTAAAATTAAATAGCATCAAATTAAAGAGTCAATTATTTAGATTGGGACTTACATCGAACATTGATATTATTCATTAACCCAGAACAACTGAGATTAAGGGCTCGTTTGAGACTGCTTCTTTAGGAAGCACTTTTGTTCATAACGCTTTTAATGAAAGCGTTTTTGTTATAAAGTTGTTGAAAATTTCATAAAAAATCAAAGTGCTTCCTGAAAAAGCACTTGGGAGTGCTTCCTGAAGAAGCACATGCTAGGTGCTTCTCCAGAAAGTGCTTCTATGTCCCAGAAGCACTTCTAAATTTTTCTGCCAAACACTGTCAAAAGCGCTTTTGGTTGGAGAAAGAGTAAATGATAAGATTGCTTGAAATATGTGGGATAAGTGATAAGATTGTAGCATCAGAGAAGAAAATCTAATAAAGAGAAGAAGAGGTGAAGAAGGAGGCGGAGGCGTCGTTGTAAACCCACGTCTTTGCTTCGGTTTCCTAATCCCTCATCTGCTAGATTTGTAGCCGACGTAATTATTTTCATCCAAACTGGTCTTAGGTGCATTTGAACCCATCAAACAACGAAATGGAACCATGTCCATTTTAATTGAATATATCCAATCCATTCCAGCCCACTAAACATGGCCTAAGGAAAAAAGTGATGGAGGCTCAATCCAGAAAAGGATTGGGCTTGCCCCCCAAATGATGACTATATAATAATAAAAAGCAAAGAGAGCAGAGAGGGTGCCACAATTGTCAAAAATTGTTGTCACAGAGAGGCAGCGTGGAGCTTCACTGTGAAGTAGTGAGCTTAAATTCCAACGATTACAAAAGAAACCAGACTAGTGAGCTACGTAGAACCACTAGAAGCATAAAAAGACGAAAAATTTGAATCTGATTTCCGACATGACCTTCAGAGCGTCACGCATGTCAGCTCGATCCTTCAAGCTTTTCACACATTTGCCTTCCATGCAAGCCCCTCCTCTCCTCTCTCGCCAGGTAACCCCCATCCGTTTGTGATTTGTCTCTGTATATGTGTATTTATATCGCCCAAGAGCTCAAAGAGCCTCAAATTTCAGTTCTGTAGCAGTAAGCAGTTGTAAGTATTTGCCCTTCTCCCTCTCTCTCTCTCTCTCTCTCTCTCTCTCTCTCTCTCTATGTGAAGATATGATCATGAATGAATATGCATATGCTTGGTTTGATTGTAAATGTTGATGAAAAGATCAAGTTTTGAATTTGAGGTGGTTGATTGAAAATCAAGAGTCAATGTTGCACAAGAAATATTGTTCTGTTTGTTGAATTTCTAATTTCATTCAAAATAGTCATGAGTTTTAGTTTTAAAGCCTGCCTTAAATTGTTTTGTTTGTCATCGAGATGGGTCTGTGTGATATTGGGTTTGATTGAATATGGTTGTTGCTAATGTTTGGGATGTTGAAGGAGCTTTCCAGTTTATATTGGAACCACAAAATGCTAATATGCTTCCCTTGCATTTTCGACTGTGTGCTCAGACATGCATAGATATATAAAAATCAGTGCATAGAAATATCAATAGATGGACTGATGCATACATGGTGATATCAAATGTTGTTATAGTCCTGACATGGGCAGAGGTTTAATATCTAATATTTTTTTTTTCCTCCATTCCTTCAAAATTTTGTATATAAAAGCATTATTTGTTGTTGCAAATGAGATTTTTTTTTTCTACTCTAGTACTTTTGCTTAATTATGTTTGGGGTTCTCTCCTTAATACTCAATAATGCTACATGTTGAACTTGTGTTATTCTACAATTTATTTGTAGAATTTTCTATCTTAAAGTAGTATTTATCAATATGTTAATGTTTGAATGGGGGATTCTTTGGCAGATTAGCATGGATGTGAAAAGTTTTGCTTCTCGGCTTAGTAGTTCTGGCCTATTACGTAGCCAGGGCCTTATCGGAGGGAAATGGTCTGATGCATATGATGGGAAAACCATACAGGTATGCGCTAGGAACCTCTTCGTTTCCTCTGATACATGTGCCTTTGGATGATCTTTACATTAAATCTATAAATGTTATCTGTTCTGAATATTGCTGGTTTCATGCCTCGTTTTCTTTTGATTACATGTGGTTTGTTTGAGATAGGAGCACCTAATTATGACCATACTTAATTAAATATTAGTTCTGTTGGGTCCACCTACCAACCTTCACACTGCATCTTTCGTTCCTCTCCTCGATGTTTTCAGAAATCACTTCTATTTCATATCATGGCAGGTTCACAATCCAGCAACTGGCGAAGTAATAACAACTGTCCCATGCATGGGTCAAAAGGAGACAAATGATGCAATATCTTCAGCCTATGGTGCATTTAATTGTATGGGAACTGATCCACATTGTGAATTTGTGATTATGTTAGACAGTTGAAGAAATTTATCTACTGCATTTAGCGTACTTCCATAAACTGAGCTAATCGTGCTTATGCGTTTATTATCATGCAAATGTAGATGACATCTGTTTAACATAGCCTGAGGTTGTAAAAAATTCTTTTACTAATTTAAATATCTGAACTTATTATCCTGTGTATAGCTTGGAGCAAGCTTACTGCTGCTGAAAGGAGCAAATGTCTAAGGAAATGGTATAATTGCTGTCCTGTGATTCTATATCTGGTTTTGTAAAAAATTTCATTTGTTCTTGATATTTATATTCCTTTCCATCTCTCAAGGTATGATCTACTAATTTCCCACAAAGAAGAGCTTGGACAACTCATTACCTTGGAGCAAGGGAAACCTCTAAAAGAAGCCATTGGCGAGGTATCCTATTTCAGACTTCTGTTTAAGGGATTTAAGCAATTAGCTGTAGCTTCGCATCTTACTTTCATTCTGTGATTCAAATTTCAAACTCTTATTACAGGTGAGTTACGGGGCCGGGTTTATTGAGTTGTATGCTGAGGAGGCAAAACGTGTATATGGTGATATCATACCACCAACTCTTTCTGATCGACGGTTGTTTGTTTTGAAGCAGGTGAACTTATATGTTTCTTTGAATTTTGTATGGCCTATATAATTACTCCAAATTACAACTAGTTCATCCGGTAGCCAAATGTTGAGAATATATTTTTGAGGAGTTTGTCAAATAAATCTGAAAGAAAAAAAAAAAAGAAAAGGGAAAAGCACGAAGGTACATTTCCATTGATGCTAAATTTGCTGGCCAAACATACATGTACAATAGTACAAAACTCTTCAATATCCCTCTAATGCGCAACTGTAGGGTTTCTAAGTGCCACTATGAATCTTTAGCATAAAAATACAAAAAATGATATTTGGCCTTCTTTTGGGGTGGAGGGCAGGGCGCTGGATTTACTTATGTTTCTATTCTTTGATCTCTTATTAAATTTTCTTTTGCAGCCTGTTGGTGTTGTTGGTGCAGTTACTCCCTGGAACTTCCCGTTGGCTATGATTACCCGCAAGGTATTTTTATGATATTTTAATGGTGTAGAATTTGTTAAGTAGAAGAACTCCGACCTTTTTAGCACATGATTGTCATTCACAAAATCTCCTGTTCTGCTCCACACTTGTTTCAGGTTGGTCCTGCTCTTGCATGTGGCTGTACAGTGGTCATAAAACCCTCTGAACTTACACCCCTCACAGCTTTAGCTGCAGCTGAGCTGTCCCTTCAAGCTGGAATACCACCGGTAATATTTCTTATATGTTTGCGTACACACACAAGCACACTTCTTATTTAGTATAATGCACGTTGTTTTTCATTTGGCCTTGCAGTTGTGGATAATATTACTCTCAAGCGTGACATATAATGTAGATTGTCATATGTCAGCTCTGTGCTGGAAATGAATGTCTTAATTTATTGCTTAGTGCTACAAGTATTTGTGTGCTGGTGATTAGAGTTGTATGAATGGTGCATGTAACAAATGTCTGCGCTGTTTGCTTTAGAATTGGAGATTTAACAAATTTGAGCATGTAAATGTACTTATAAAGCTTTAAGTGTTCATGCTTTGATAATATGATACAAATTCGTAAAGACTTTTGCCATCATGGCCAGAAAGTGTGCTTTTTTTCTTCACTCTTCTAAAGATAATGAATAGTTGAGACCAAATATCCTTTTGGAGATTCAACCATCAATTGCTTTATAGTTTTCTATTTCATGATGTTGAATATTGACCATTTTTCTTCTTAGAAAGATCAATCCTGATGCACAAGGAGACATGTCATGTAATAGCTACTTGCTGATTTTACATATTCTCTAAAGAGCATTGCATCCCTAAACTTTTTGTTGCTTCAGTCATCACAACTTTTACTGCCTCTTCTGTTTCTAATGGTGTTTACCATTTCTGATACAGGGTGTGGTGAACGTGGTTATGGGAAATGCTTCAGCAATTGGGGATGCTTTACTTGCAAGTTCGCAGGTTTTATAATTCATACATAATGCAGTCCTCTCTCCGTGGGACACCATAATTCAATTTTCTTTTGGAGGTATATAGCTATAGAAAATATAAAACATTAACCATTCTTGATTGATATAACTTATTCAGGTAAGAAAGATCACTTTCACAGGCTCAACAGCAGTTGGAAAGAAGCTGATGGCTGGTGCAGCTGCGACTGTCAAAAAGGTAAATATATAGGCTAAATGATAAGTATATATGCTAAATAGTGAGGTTTGAGGAATCATTATGTGGTTAATTGCTATTGTTTCTTGATTATGTTAGGTATCTCTTGAGCTTGGTGGCAATGCACCCTGCATAGTCTTTGACGATGCAGACCTGGATGTGGCGGTAAAAGGAACTGTAAGTAAAACTGTTGCTTTCATATTAGATATGTTCTTATTTATTTGACTATTTCACCTTGTTTAATTATTTATGTTTGATAGTTGAACACAAAGAATCTTTTCTTCTGTTACATTCATTGGCTGAACCATCAAGTGTGCTATTTGTTTTGTAGCTTGCAGCAAAGTTTCGTAATACTGGACAGACATGTGTTTGTGCAAATAGGATTCTAGTACAAGAAGGTATGATGGAAACACATTCAATTAATAAGTTACAAACTTATGCTTGACTGTTTGAAACCATATTGCTATTCAGTCTGTATTAATATCTAGTTAAGATAGTGCTCCCTGGTGTAGAGATGCTGAGACTACACGTTGATGTATGCTTCCATAAACATTGGAAGCTTTTGTGGCTATTTGCTCATTAAGCAGCAGCTACTTTCCAGTGGCAAATATAAGATTTCATAAAATTCCTTGTTACAAGAATCCTTTAAACACCAAATTTTGTGAATTGGAAGGATATCCTGTATTTTTTCAAGGACTTCAGATGGTAAACAATCATTATCGCCAATAAAATAGACAATGAGACATGGCTCAATGATTTTCTGTATATATATATTAAAGAGCTATAATATGCAATAACTAAGAGGGGACTATTAATTTTACTCAAGTACCATTTTGTCAGTAAGAATTGTTTTCCAAGAGCTCCAACCTTTCCTATTGATATACTAGCCTTTTTTGTCATATCGAAAAATAAGATCATGTATGCAGACTGGAGTGGGTAGCTTTGACGTTAGTGCTAGATTCTGATTATATTACTTAAGGCTCTCATGCTTGTGTACACAAAACCAGCTTTTGACTATAATTTCTGATCTGATTTTGGTTTCTTGCTCAGTTTCTTATGCATTAAGACTCCAAAGGGATAATGCTGATTTCTAATTAGATTGTTATTTGTTCAGGTATCTATGATAAATTTAGGGATGCTTTTGCGAAAGCTGTCCAGAATATGCAGGTTGGGAATGGCTTTAGTGAAGGTGTGGCCCAGGTAGTCTCATTCATGCATTTGCTGTCATTTCTTTTTAGGTGGTTTTTGGTTTCCAGGGAATACGCTTGGAGTCACCCCTATATAACCATAAATTACATCGTGTAGGTTGACCATTGATATTTTCTTTAGTATCTGACCTGAAAATGATAATCTGAAGACAAAGCCTTCCCCTGGATAATAAAATTCAACCAGAAGTTACTCAAGCTTTAAAATCATAGTCTAACGTATTGTTTTCATTTCATTGCAGGGTCCACTAATCAATGAAGCAGCAGTACAAAAGGTTTGCTTTTCTATTCAAATATGTAATTCCATTATGTCTGTGCTCCCCCCTTCACTTTACTGATATCTGTATGTCACTTTGGGAATTCACATCACAGGTTGAATCATTTATTCAAGATGCTATATCAAAGGTTGGTTTTCTGCATTTTCTATTGATTCAGTTGCTATGTAGGTGGTGTCATAAGAATATTTAACTTGACCTTGAATAACAAATGTAGAAGTTTGACTTTGTTGCTACATTCCAGTTGATTGGAACTAAGATATGTTGGATCAAACTATATCTGCATTTTGATCTTCCTCGTTGCTGTTATGTTACTTTTCCACAGATTTCTACAGTTTCTCATTTATTCAACATTACTTGAGCTTGAGGGCATAGAATGAATGAACCTTTTCTTTGAAACTATTATTATTATTTTGATGAGAAACAATGACCTTCGATCCTTTAATAATTAATCTTTTGAAGGGAGCAAAAGTTGTTCTTGGGGCCAAAAGGCATAGCCTTGGAATGACCTTTTATGAGCCTACAGTTCTCAGTGATGTCAAGAATGATATGCTAATAGCAAGGTAAACACTTAGATAAAATTTTGCTTTATTTTAGACATTTAAATGACATAACCAAATTGTTGGTTGATTTGATTATTTGAATTAATGAACCGTGACACTCATTATTGTGGGTGACTTGATCACCAGGGTGGTTAGCTTCTACTTATTACTTTCTTTATGACTTCTTTTGGGTCTGCAAAATTTTGCCTAGTTGTGCTCAACAACTTTTGCCTCCTGTTCCATTGAGTAGATTATTACCTGTGCACTGAAAACATTGTCTTTGCTCAGAGAGGAAGTATTTGGGCCTGTCGCACCCCTTTTGCGTTTCAAAACTGAGGACGAGGCTATCCGAATTGCTAATGAGACCACTGCAGGTTCTTTTTTGAGCATCCGTTCATATTTTGATACGTCCATTAGGACCTTAAGGAAAATGGTGATATTTCCATTTAAAATTCTGTTTTGCTACTCATCAGTAAATTCTCCTGCATGCATATACAGGGTTAGCTTCTTACATATTTACAAATAATGTTCAACGTTCATGGCGTGTCTCTGAAGCTCTTGAATATGGACTTGTCGGTGTCAATGAAGGCATAATTTCAACAGAGGTGGGTCCCACACTGCATCCACCAGCAGTTTCATTTTTAAATAACATATCGGTGTATTCATGATTATCTGTATGAATGAAGGTGGCTCCCTTTGGAGGTGTCAAACAGTCTGGTCTTGGAAGGGAAGGTTCCAAGTATGGGATGGATGAATATTTGGAAGTAAGTGTACAAGAGATCCCTTTTACCATGCTTAACAAAAGAAACCCAGATGGCATGCATCAGTAGTTCAAATGTTGTAAAATGGCCATTATCACTTGTTTACTCTGAATGTTGTCATTTTGGAAAAAAAACAAAACAAAACAAAAACAAAGAATCTAATACAATCTAGAAAATATGACGTCGGCATGGATATGTATGCACGTTTACACAAATGCACTTGCATGTGTGCAGCTAGAAATTTATATACTTATGCTGGTTTGTATACTCTTTTTCCTTCACTTAGTCATTTCTTTGATCCTGAATTAATCAAAAAATTGTGTGCTATTCCTGCCATATTGTTTAAGAAGTCGAAAATTCTATCTTTTAGGCAAGTTACATAGGCGTACTTCTTAGTTCTGTGCGTAATATTAAGGCAATTCTAAATACTGTGTTGCAGGTTAAATACGTGTGCCTGGGGAATATGAGCAGTAACTGATGTGCTTGGTTTCTTGCTGGATCCTTGCCAAGCTTAAAACGAAAGTTGCTTTTGCTTCAAAAATGAAAAATGTGTTGTATTGGAAAAAAAAATAAAATTAAGTGTTTAGTTTTGAGGTAGTTCTGCGAGAACAGAAAAATAAGTCTCTTTTGTAGAAAAATAAGTCTCTTTTTGTATTAAGTTTTGATGTAATTTTGCAGAACAGAAATAAAATTTAGTTTTGATCTTTCTATTATAATTGTTCCTCTTTTTATTTTTTTTGTTAATAAAGTTTCCGTACTAATTGAAATCCATGGTAAGTTACAAAAGCGCAATGCCCAAGTAAGGGGGATGATTTAAGCAGACTTGTTAGAGAATTGGGGTGGGCTTTCAATTAATCAGAACCTTGAGGTTGGTTTTTTATTGATGGAAAACAGAACCTGGAGGTTTAGAATGGAGGCAAGGGGTTAGATTTCTTCTGGTCCAAGCCCAAACTCAATGGCTGAAAGGGGTGTAGCTATATGGTTTACGGTGTAGTGATCAAATGTCTGGGTGTATTTGCAACACTCTTTGAAAGAATATGTCCAATGTGTGGTGCGGACTACAGATTGAGCTCACCCAGCTTGAGGCTGGACTGAAGTTCTACACCAAATCAATCGTATTGGGCTAGCTAATCCAAATTCCATAAGAATCAAACTTTTCAGTCGCCGTTTTTTGTGTCTATTTTTTTTTCACTTAGCAAAAGATAGTAAATGTCAAGAAAAGCAAGTAAGTCTAGGTCAGCCTCTGTTTTCTGAAGTGATTTAGTTTGTGGAAATTAATTTAATATATCCTCTGAAAAAGATGTGAATATGACAATGGAATGTCATATATTCCCCAATGTTATATATGCTTTCAAGATCAAATATGTTTTCTTTTCTCATCCATCATCTGCACAATCTCTACTTAAAACAAAATTCATTGATTTTTTTCTTTTGTCAATTAAATCATTAAGTCATGTGTTCGAATCCCCCTCAATATCGCTTGTATAAAAAGAATAATTCAGTGAGTTCGAGTTGCTACATCGACATGGGGTGATGGTGATGATGCACCATGCATGCATGCATGCTGTCCAATCCTTCTTGGGAACTCGATAGAAAAGCGGGAAGCTTTGTAAAGTATTCAAATTGTACATAAAGTAGGGTCCCACAAATTCACCTTCAAAGGAATATATTCATTTTAAAGAATGATTCTCTATAGATCACATAAAGATGCTTGAAATTGAAGCAAACATGCCCTTAACACTAAGCCAACCCACTTTTCCACTGGGTTTCGGCTTTGAAGTTCCCATTATTACCAACTAAAAGTTAAATCCCAACTTTGCTTGATTATAATTATAAAAGGTCCAGCCAATTTTGTGCCAATTGTCTAAAAGAAGCATCTCCAATTCTAAATGCAAAGCTTTGTTTCCTTACACATTTGGATAGGAGTCCAGGAGAGGTGCCAAATTATAAAGCATTTTCGTTTACATGCAAAGGGTGGTGGGGAGGGTCAAAATCTAGGAAAGAACCCCAAAAATCAATCTATGCTGCAATGTTTGATTTCCTACCTGGCTTGCATGCATAGGTTTTGATTTGAACAATTTGGTAGGACCTGGTCAACATCTTTTACTCGGTAGGACCAAATCATACATATACAACAAGATGAGACGGTCGTAAATTGTTCTGTATCTTAAAATAATGAGCTTTGTGTAACTCTGGTGTTCTAGATTTTTGGGAGAAGAATCTTCCTTTGATTGTCAAAGAAGAAAGCATTGATTCCCAACTGAGATTGGGGCAAATACTAAATCGTAGGAATTTTTTTTACAACAAAAGTAAATTGTATGTATTACTTCTGTGGAGTGACATATATGTACGATTATACAAGAGATTGCTTCTTTTTTCTTTTCTTAACAACTCTCGTCTATGAAATTTGAATTCTAAATCTCTAACTGACGTTTATTTTTCCTTTTAATTCTCTTGGGTCCAAGGCTCAAGTTGTTATACTCATTCTAATTTTACATCCTTTAGTAGAGAGTGTGAGTGGGGCCTTGAGGCAACTTATTGGGTTGACCTTACTTGAGTTGTTTTGTTTGTTGTGATTTGGATTGGAGAAGAAATGCATGGCAGAGCAGTCTTCATCTTCAATTCCAGGAAAGTGAGATAAGGGATTGAGGCCCAGCAAAGCTTTAGAAGGACTAAGGCTAAGGTCCCCTACCCTCCGGTCATCAAAAGCTCCACATTACAATACTTTTATGCATTGATGTTCACGTCCTCATATATTACCAACCACAGACCCCTAAAGTTTTCGGTTCCATATTTTGTTGTTTTTTAGTGCTTTCTCTTCCACGATAGAAAATCGCATTCATATTGTTAATCTTTAATTTTCTTAAATCATATTATGAGATCTAATTAGAATTGAATGATATAGAAACAAAGTTCTTGTAATCATATGCCTCAAAAGCTTGATACAATGATCTCTACACCATTCAAGTAATGACAGATTCAGAATCTTCCAAAAAGACAGAGGCTAATTATAATTGTAATCATATATTTAATTGAAAAAAACCTACTTCTAATTAAGCACTCATTGAATGAAATCTAGGAGCAAGAAAAAAGTGTAAAAAAAAAACTAGAAAAATAATACAAACATATGACAATGGCAATGATCATTAGTCCCTTCATCAGAAATTTTGCTGTCATTGAAACCTTTTTGTTGGTAATGACATAAAGATACATTAATCTTTGTGTTCTAAACACCATGCTTGATAGGTTACTGGCTCAAAGGATGTGTGGCCAGGATTCTATATATATATATATATGTGTGCGCGCTCTTAGATATATCATTATTGACTGGGAGGGCAACATGCAGGGTTTATATGTATATACATGGTTCAGAAAAAAGAAGGGTAAAGGTACAACATACTGCCCATCATCATTGCCATGAGGGGTCTCACTCATATCTTAATGCGAAAAATAAAGCTTCACATGCTAACAGAATATATAACACCACAAAGATCTCCTCTTTTGGAGATATAACAAAAGATACACATACCACTCTCAGAAAAACCACTCAAACTAATACACTCTAATTCACATTATACTATGATAATTCCGGCATAAGTATATTTAGCGTAGAATTACCGGAGAGAGAGAGAGAGAGAGAGAGAGAGAGAGAGAGAGAGAGTATCTTTTGGCAAAGGAAGGCCAGCACATTGTAGAATAGGTGTGCTTTAATTTTCTTTGTTCTTTTTTTATATTATTATTTTTTCTTTTATACTACAAGGTTAGCTTGTCCCCCTTGCTTTCTTTCTAGTACTTGAGAGAAACCAAAGGCAGCCCACCTCCTCTTCTTCAAAAACGCACCCTATTCTTCCCTATTTGCATCGCATTTGTTCTTGAATCTCTCGGTATTCCCAGAGCCCCCAGCTCTGAGAGAGAAAGAAAGAAAGAGAGAGAGAAAAAAAAAAGGAAAAAAAAGAGAATAATGTTCCAACACCCACACCAACACCACAAGAAGCCATCAACTATGAATTCTCATGACAGACCCATGTGTGTCCAAGGGGACTCTGGTCTTGTCCTCACCACTGACCCTAAGCCCCGCCTCCGATGGACCGTTGAGCTCCATGAACGTTTTGTTGATGCTGTCACTCAGCTTGGAGGACCAGACAGTACTACTTATAACCTTCACCTTCAATTTATTGTTTTCATGCATCCAAATTTATTAATTATGTTACATCTGCTCATTTCTTCTCTTATTTTTTCAGAAGCTACACCCAAGACTATCATGAGGGTTATGGGTGTGAAGGGTCTTACACTTTACCACCTCAAGAGCCACCTCCAGGTTTAATTTGCATACACACAATGTTTTTTCAAACTTTATCATCTTTTTCTTTGCTTCACTTTACAACATTCCAATTTTCGGTTTGCCTTGACGATATTTCTTTTTCTCTCTTTTCATTAAATTCTTTTGTTTCCCTACCTGAATAGAAATTTAGGCTCGGAAAGCAACCTCACAAGGAATTCAATGATCACTCGCTTAAGGATCATGGTATGAGACGCATGACAATTCTTTCTAGGGTTCTTTACAAACTATAAGCTCTTGAATTTGGACTGCGCCTTCATTCCACAGTTCTTTTTTGGAATATCTGATCTCTGTTTATTAATTTTCATGGCAGCATCTCCCCTGGATCTTCAACGAAATAGTGCATCTTCTTCTGCCATGATCGGCCGCAGTATGAATGAGTATGTATTCGGTCTTTCTTCTTCTTTTTCAAGAACAAAATGATTTCTAAATCTTTCTTGGAATTTATCCATCCAACCAAGAAGTTGTTTGTGTTTCTTTTTTATCTCTTTTTAACCAAAAAAATTGCCTAAGTATTTCCTTTCATGCTTGGTTGGGGCTGGGGGATTCGAATTTTCTTGTGAAATGTATGTGAAAAACTGCGTATAACAGTATTAATTGCCACTTGGTTGATGCAATTAGGATGCAAATGGAGGTGCAGAGAAGACTGCATGAACAATTGGAGGTAACTAAACACACATGCAAAAAATTTATTAAAGTACCTCTTCTTTAAATGATGATAAAAGAAAGGTTTTATATATTTATTTCATGTATGATCTTGTGATCTTGATTTTAATTAATATATAACAGGTCCAGAAACACCTGCAGTTGAGAATTGAGGCTCAGGGAAAGTACATGCAAAGCATATTAGAAAAGGCCTGTCAAACCCTTGCTGGTGAGAACAACATGGCAGCTGCAGCAGGAAGCTACAAGGGTAATATTGGAAATCAAGGTGTCAATCCTGCTGACATGGGAGCTCTGAAAGATTTCAACTCTCCTCTCAATTTTCCATCATTTCAAGACCTTAACATATATGGAGGAGACCACCTTGATCTTCAACAGAACTTGGACAGGCCACCTCTTGATCACAGTTTCATGCCAAGCAATGACAATAGCATTTGCCTGGGACCCAAGAAGAGGCCTAGTCCTTATAGTGGTAGTGGCAAGAGCCCTTTGATTTGGTCTGATGATCTCCGGCTTCAAGATTTGGGAACAGCTGCCTCATGTCTTGGACCTCAGGATGATCCCTTCAAATCGTCAGATTCAATTCAGATTGCACCACCGTCCATTGAGAGAGGCTCGGAGATGGATTCCATTTCGGACATCTACGAATCCAAGCCAATGATCCAAGGAGAAGACAAGAAGTTTGACTCGGCAAATAAACTGGAAAGGCCTTCACCACGGCGAACACCACTAGGCTCCGACAGGATGAACCCCATGATCAACACCGGTGTTCGACAAGGAAGAAATTCACCTTTTGGGTGAGCTAAAAAATTAATTGATATTAAGATTTGAAGAATGAGATCGATCTAGGGTTTTGATCATGATCATGAAGTTTTTTTTTTTTTTTTTGGGGTCTTGTCAGAGTGGTCACGAAGGTGAGTAGGTCACATTAGGGTTCTACTAAAGTAAAGTATGATAAAATGCCATGCATGGCAAACCTATAAAGTTACATTGTTAATTTTACCAGTACATTAATTTGTAACTTAGTGTGATATCCTTGTAACTCCTTGATACTTAATTTCCAGATTTCCATGGATGTCATGGAAAATTGATCTAGACATGAATAAAACTATGACTAGCAAGGTGCAATGTTGTCTCACTAATATCACTATCTCCTGTTTAATTAGATGATGCAACCTGAAGATGTTCTCTTTCTTTATTAAGATATCTGATTGAGAATGCAAAGTACATGCAAACAAAATTTAATTTTCCATTATTTAATTGATATATTGTTCCTTACTTGCAAGTTATATAACTTCCTACTTTTCAACTTCGATCTATATCATGTCTCCCATAGGAGTAAAACTTTCATGACATGTTGCATACGCCTTTCTATCTATCTCTCTCATCACCTAATGTGAGAGATAAAGAGAAATGTCTATAAAACCTGGGATAGACAAGTTTTTTTTGGCTCCCATAGGTATTAATTTAGACATTTTCATTCAGAATTTAGACATTTTCGTTATAATGTAGGTCATTTAACAGTTGATGGGTGGTTTTCGTAAGGGTTAAGAGGTGAGGACATGCACGTCTTGGAGGAATTTTGTTAAGTTTATTCTAGATCATGCAGCAGGAAGCATTCTACTATCAGTCCTGTCCTGCTGCTTTTTAAGTTAGTTGGTCCAAGTTAGTTATTGCAGACAAAGCCATTGGGATAATTAAAGAAAAATTAACAAACTATAAACCCCAATAAAGCAAAAGATCGTATGAGTATGACCTAGCTGGGAAGGAACACATGCATAGATCACAGTAAAGAAAGAAAAAATTGATTAAAAAATAACTAGGATATAGATCGAGAGATCATCACAAGGGTTTATTTGAGTCGAGCGAGCTCCTTTTTAAAGATGAGAAAGAATTTTCTACAATAGAAGCCGACCAATAGTATCTATCTTTCAATGCTCTTTTTTCACTCTTTACTACTTCACATTCCTTGGGTGTCATACAAGGACGACAACAAGTGTACCTTTCATTTTTTTTCCTTTGTTTTTTACTCAACAAAGATATATACATGACCTCATCCTCTTATCAAAGATAATTAATGTGTTTAACGCAATAACTAAATAATTAGATGAGATAATGAAATGACAACAACAAATTAAGACCCAAGTGATGATGAAATCGTTTGAGGATTTAAGAGACTAATTAGAATTAGATCCATGCAGAGTGAGAGAGGGTTTCTCTTTGGTGTAGAAAAAGAAAGTGGTGCCACCATAGCTTTATTGGTTGCAGAGAAAATTTAGCCACTGCAAGTTGGCAGGAAAGCTCCCCCTCTGATCTCCACATAGACACAACTCAAGAGAGAGAGAGAGAGAGAGAGAGAGAGAGAGAGAGAAGAGGAAAAGATGATAAAGCCTAAAAGCAAGGAAGAATACAACGCACTCCCACGCGTGCAGATTTCGAGGAAGCTTCTATCTTTATGTGGGCAAAGTTAAAGCTAGCTAGGGATACTCCTTATTGCATTAAAAGCTGCTGCTGATGATGATGCATGGCTATATATATGTGTGTGTGTGTTTATAGCTAGATTGGTTAATTTATTTTTATTTAAAAAATAATAATATTACCACAGTTTGCATGCAATAATGTTATTTGGGCTCTTGCTCTAGATTTATATGCACAGAATCATGATCAGCATATGATTATGGTAATGATATGGTGTTCAAGGCACATCCTTCCATGCAAATGCAAATCATTTGCAGTACTTTGGATTCTGTTACTTCATTTGACAACTTTGGGTCTAGTAAAGAATGTCCTGCTTCTTACAAAGTATCCTCCAGAAGCTTCTTTTGTCCTCCCCCCTCCCCACACCCTTACTCTAGATCGCTCTCTCTCTCTCTCTCTCTCTCTCTCTCTCTCTCTCTCTCTCTCTCTCTCTCTTGTACACATATTTTGACCCCTATAAACTAGCTCATGGAACTGGCTGTCTATGTTTTCACCCCCCAACCAAAAGAGAGAGAAATAAAAGAGCAAACAGAAGAAGCCATCAACATTTCTTCCATGCAATATATCATCTCGATACTAATATATACACATAAAGTCTCTTATGCGGACATCCAGACGTTATTATTGTGCGGATGCCATATATTTTCTACTATTCCTCCTCACTTTCCTTCCTATTTACAATGACATCTGCACAATAATAACGTACAGAAATCCGAATTGGAAAATAAAGAGACACCTGAAATATATATTGTTTTGATGTTAAAGAAAAAGGGAACAAGGAGACAAAGAGACACCTTAAATTAAGCTAGTATATAGAGATGTCCACCTACAATCCCTAGTCCCTGATTCAACTTTGATATAAAAGCTATTCATTTAGTTTTTGATCATATATATGGGACTGGAACAACACTTGAAGAGTAAATAATCGAAAGAACGTAGTACATGTTACGCACTTTATGATGATTAATAACATACATTTCTGATATTATTATGTGTATATATATGATGGTGCCTTTGTTTAATATGTTATTCATGTTTACCTTTTTTTTTTGCTTAATTTTGTTAAAAACTTTGTTGACATCAAATTTATTCGTATGAACAGAAGCTCCCTTATCATCAAAAGAAAAAAAGAGAGCTCCTTTTTAGCTATTCTGGAAACAAAGCTTCTCAGTTGTATGTATGGGCCTGTGAGAACATGGACATGGTGGGTTTCATAACTGGGCCAATTTTGAGGGAGTTAAACTCTCTTTTCCACTTTTCTTTTCTCAGTTGTTTGTTCAGGTTAAGGTATGGGCCCAAGTGTCTAAAGGTAAGAAAGTACAATTTACTCGGGCCAACGCTACAAAATAAGGGTAAACTAGATATGTGCCACCAAAGATGATAAAGAAACTAGGGTTTTTGGGTTTAATGATCTCTAAATTTTGATATGATTCGCATTTTGGTCTCGTATTTTGGTCCTTAAACTTTGATATGATTCTCGTGGTCCTTCAACTTCATTTTCGTTAGGATAAATGGTCTTACTGTCAATTTTGTTATATTTTCTGTTAAATGCAGAGGCAAAATGGTATTTTTATAATAATTTCATGTTAATCTCCCCAAATTGAAAATTTGAAGAACGCTAAATGATTATATTATTAGTCACATCTCTCACAGTAATCTCTACTTATAAGAGATGTTATTAACGTGGTACAAATAATTTTATTATAAAAGTTTTGTGAGAAATTGCAGAATAAGCGACAAAGACATTTGGCCAAAAAAAACATTTCCTTTCAAGGTAGCAAATATTCTCTTAAATTCGAACCCATAAGTGATGAATTAGAATACATAACTTTTGTTTCCTACTCACACGACATATCCTTGCATTTCTATCATATGCCAAAAACTGAAATAAAAAAAAGGTCATATCCTTGAAGGAAAAAAAAAAAAAAAAAAAAAAAGGCATTAGATTAGAATACAACAACATATCCCTTATTCCACCCCATGCTTGAATTTGTCATTTTAAGCTTGGTCATGACTTCAAAGCCCACTACATATTACATAATACACTTGAAGAAAAAGAAGAAAAACCCAAAATATTACATCATCAACAACGTGTACCCACCACCAATATTTTTTGTAATTAGAAACAAACTAACGTCCTAATAATTAAAGCTTTAATCAGTACTTAAGAAGAGTTAATCATGGTGATTGTAGAGTACTGTCCAATATATCCGCAGGAGCAATGAAATAGTCCATGGAAAGCCCTGGTACGTTAAACACAACGTCATCAATGCTCCAAGCTTCCTCCATTCTAGTCCTTGTGTACTCCATGGACACCTCACCGCACCGGAAGACGGTGGCGATCGAACGGCCCTGATGAGCTATGAGCACACCATCCACATCCCTATAGTCTGCAATGCTGCTTCCTATGGTGGTCTCCCAATAGACGGTTTCATTTTCTGGGGCTTCAACTCTAGTGAGGTGTGAGTCTTCTAAGTATATGAGGAGGCCACTCTTTTGGCAAAAATAGCCATACAATGCATGCCTGATCACCTCTGCCGGACCCTCACTTCTCTCCATCACAGCCGCCCGATCGGCGGAAACTTTTAGTACAAAGCAATCATCCTCTCCGATTCTTTTCTCCCCCAAGCATTGTGCCTTGGCAAACAAGCTTGCTGTGCTCTTTGGGTCTAGGCCCTGCAATAAAACATAAGATATAGCTGATCAAGTTTATGAGTATACATGAAGGTTAAGCTTGTGAATGGTGATATTGAATGCTTGACGCATATCGATCCTCACTTTCTTAAATTACTTGTTTTGAAGCAAATTAACAATGATGACGCAATCACTCACGCACATGTGAACGACTGGTATACATACATTTTTGCAGGTGTGACAATCAATAATATATTAGCCAATATAATTTTGGTGCAAAAAGAAACATCTCTAAAGAAAAAGAAAAAAGAAAAGAATGAAGAAGAAGAAAGAAAGAGAGAGAGAACAAGGAGCCATAATGCACTAGATCCGGCAGCATTCACTAAAGTGCAAAAGAAAAAGTTAAAGCAACCAAATAATACAGAAACACTTTAGTTCAGTATGTGGTAATCCCAAGACCAAGATGTTCATATAATATGACCTTAGATGACGTCAGAACGGCAATCACGTGCCGTTCTTAGGTCCCTTTGGAGCTGTTCAAAAAGAAAGAAGTCTGTAGGGTAAAGCACGAGACAGTTTCTCTATCATTGTCAGCCACATACCATTTTATTGGGATTGTGATTTGTTCCTCAATCTCTATCTTTGTTTGGTAAAGCCCAAAAGCTAAGCTATTTGGAATAATTGATGTTACGGTTCGTTCATGCCTCTTTATAGTTCAAATTAAATCACAAAAATAAAATAATTTTTTAAATTCTTGCATGATTATAAATTATTATGAGAAGAACGTTGTATACCTGTATGAGGCGGCGCAAAGGGCGTTGAGGACCTTTGGCTGCATGAGTACCGAGCCAAGGGGTGTGCCTCCAAACCGTCTTGCCGTCGCTACCGGCCACCACCTTGTTGCCTCCAACCACCAATTCCAAAGACCACATGCCAGGCAACATTTGCCAAAGAACAAAGCACCCACTTTCCCCACTTCTTGTTCCTAGAGTCTTGACATTTCTTCCGGCAGAAACCTCTGTTTCACAACAAACCATCTTCACACTTCCACTTGCATACATGTTTTTGTTGCACTTCTGTTGCTTCAAGCACCCTGTGGCTGCCAAGTACTGCTGTATAATGTAATGCGCTATAGAAGTTTCCTACACAATATTTTTCAAAAACCCAACATTAATTAACTAATTAATATTAGTAACAAAACATGTATATAATCCAATATGTGAGATAAATAATTGAATTTTTTCTTACAAATGGGATGTCCTTGATGTGGAGGAGGTGATGATCAATTGGGTCATTGGCTTGGGGAATTGGAGCAAGGGGACAGCCTAACACACCAAGCAACAGCCTTAGGTCTTGCCTTTTGGCAGGAATAGTACCACCACTTCCATATCCTGAGTTAGACAAATTAGTCCCTGGATTAGGAAGACCACCCTTCTGTGCCCTAAACCATTCACGTATGACTTCCCAAGAGCTCTCCTTCTTGCCTCCTTCCTCTTGCATTTCAGGGTCTGGCCCTTCCATGAGCGGCGTCAATGGCTGTGGACACCATATCTGCTTCTTTCTTGCCTTGGAACCCATAAATCAGTTACTTGGTTTTTGGAAGATGGAAAGAAAGAATGATCAAAATGGGGTTGAGGGTTGTGAGCTTTTTAAGAGAGGAAGAGATTATAGGAAGGTTGGGAGAGTGAGGAGGATTGGATTGGATTGGATTTTACTGTATTGTAATGGGATGAGACAAAAGGGACAGCTTATCTGTCCAACGGCAGAGAATGGTGGTAATATAATAAAACCACACTATCGCATGTTGGCCTGTCTATTACTTTATTCTTCTCCCTTTAGGTCTCTCTCTCTTGTCGTTTTATTTCTATATTCATTATTCTCTTGAGCTGCTCAGCCTCTCTCTTACCCAACTGAGAGGGAGAGAGAGGGGGCCTATGTGGATTGGTCTAGTCCCTTTTACATGTTTTGAGTGTTAAAAGACCCTAATGCCCTTTACAGGAAACCAAAAAGCATCGTCTCTGATTCTGTTTATTGGCTTGCTCTTGTTGCTAGCAAGTATACAGTCACTCTGTGGTATATACTTTGTACTTTTGACAGTTTTAGTTCTTGGGGTAATGTCTTAGTTCTGGTGAGACATATCCATGAACATAGAGATAAACCTCTGTTTTTAACCTTTAATGTCTGACTCAAGATTTATACGTAGAGTCATGAGTCTCTAAAATGACTTGCCATATATTAATAGGTTACAATCGTTTATATAAGCTAATTTTCCTAATCGATATGAGACTCAAAAGATATTCACACGATCCATACAAATTTTGAGTATCATATAAGTCTCATTCACTTGAATTAATGACATACTCGTTAAGATTATAGAATGTTGTTGATAATTATAGGTAAGTCCAATAATACAAAACTTTCAATATTTTACCTTATTACATGAAATACTAGAACTTATAAGTCACGACCACTTTAAATCGAAGTACGATTTCGCCGATCAATAAGTTGCCTTAAAACTTATATATTATTGGTTTGATAATTCCCTATAAAGTTTTTATATATATTATATTTGAGAAGGGAACAAAAAGCATATGAGCCACACTTATTTTGTTTCACTTTATATGAAGCATATGAATCACACTCGATGATGGGACAATATTTTATTGTAAATATTAGTGAATTTTACCCAAGGGTATTATGGTAAAGTGGGTTCAATGACTGCAGGCTCTGCACCCACTTCCATATAGGACAAATCTACCAAATCTTCTTTGCACATAATTAATTAATTAATTACTCTGAGCCTCTGATCAAATTAATCAAAATCAAATCCAAAAACAAGGATCTCAATCTCATCACGCCTTACTTAGCAGTACTTTAGTTTAGTACTCGGTATCTTCCTCTCCTCTTTTGATTCTCGTCCTCGGTCCAAACAAAAAACTCACACTTCCCAAAATGGGCCCCACCCCACATAATATAACACAAAATTATACCATTTTAACCTCGAGCCCAGATGGTCAACGTGGCCGGCTGTGGAGGGTTTGATAATGACAGTACAAAAAAGGGGGCCCACAGGAGGGTGGGGCCGGATGTTGGTCCAAAATCCAATTAGGGAGATGGAGATGAGAGCAAGTGGCAAGCGGTGGCGATGGTGTAAGGTCGGCATCAAGGGAAATGAATGACCGATTGAGTTGAGGAGGTTGCATGAATGGTGGTGGAGCGGCGGATGGGGACTGCGGGTTTGATGATGTTGATGGGTTTTCAGGTTTGAGTGATCTTTGAAGCCAAGCTCTCTTTGTTCGTATTATATTAGGGTTCAAGTGTGGCTTTCATTGGTTGGGAGAGGCACATAATGCCCACATTGCCTTTGATCCTTCAAGCAATTGTGCACATCAACACATGTGGTATGTTTCATTGTCTTTAGACTTTTGGATTTTTATCCACAAGATTTCTCTCTCCTTTCTCTATTTTATTTTTAAACATAGAAACTTAATAGGTTGTTGGAAAAATTGCACCACATTGGATTGATTTGGATACATGTTTGGTCCATGAAATGTTAATGGCACTTGGGCTTCGGACTGGGACTGGCCAATGGGCACCATCACATTTATGATTTGGATCATAGTGGGCCTACCTCTCTCATTCATTCTTGATTTCTTTATCAATCAATGTCCTTGTGAAGGCAAGCATTTGTTTCAATTTGTTGGTTCATCTCTTAAAGTAGACCATCACAAAATTAATCTCCAAGTCTTGTGAGTTTGGGGTCCTGATTCTCTAAGCTTGGAGTTTTAACTTTTAGGTCCTAGGTGTTGAGACTCGAGTTTTGAATTTAGATTTATAGTTTGAAATTTAAAGTTCGTGATCCATGTTTTGGATTCAGGTCTAGGACTTAAGAGTTTTTAAATTATTATGTTTTGGTCAAGAGAGTTCTAAATCATTAGGTTGAAGTAAAATTGTTGGAAAATACCCATTTGGAAATGCTCCATTCCTTACCTCTTTGGAGTGGGGCATTCATTCTATTATAAGAGGGATGAGATGAGCAATTCTGAACTTTATGTGTGAACCAAGAATAGAATGATCATGCCCATTCTAGTGTTAATTAAATACAATTATGAGCCAAATGATAACTTTTGGGAAAACATGAACATATATATCCACCTCCAACTAAGCCATACCTAAGTTTTCTATGTGGGAATTCAAGATAAAATAATTCTTAGAAACTATAAAAAGTCATGTGGGAATGAGGCTATTGGACGGTATGCACATGTTGAATATACTTTTGTATGCTTAAATTAACATAAAGGACGACGGAAAAAGGAATTGTCTTGAATATACTTTTTCATGTATAGTCAGCAAATTGTCTTGTTTGGAATAGTGCGGCGAAAGGGATTGAACTCGAATAGAGGAAGACAGTACACTACAATAATTACTTAGTTCTTGAGGAAATTCTTCTTCATGAACGATTTGTGTGATAATGATAATGGAAGGACTAAGGTGATGAGCGCGTAAAAGGATTGTGATTTTCACACTTCCAATTTTGTTTTTCTTTCTACACTCCTTCCCTTGTTTCTTTTCCTTGATCCTCCATAGATTTATTCAATTCTAAGGCTAAAAAAGAAATGGGAACTTGTCAGTTGCAGTCATGCGAAATCATATTTTCGAGTGCTAAAATGAATTCGAGTTCTTCACAAAAGTTGTTCCTACGTATGTTTAGACCAACATATTAAAATTTAGTAGCATTTGGATAAATATAGCTCTCTCGGGTCATCACACATCAAAACAGGTTTGGAGAAGAAGCTAAATGGTATGTTGGCCAACTTTTGTTAAGTCAATTGAGGTGAATGAGTCAACATGTGAACGCCTGAGGGCTCTCAAAAAATAAATATTAAAGTATGCTTGCTGAAAGAGGAAAACAAGTTTGGCTTGGAAGATATTTTGAATTACCTAGGGAGCTTCACCTAGGGAACAACACCAAAGCAACTTTTTTGGTTTTGCTAGCATTTTCAGCAACCACTCACCAAAATCAATGGCAAGTGGGTACTTCTCATTGGCTGTTGGTCCCAATACTTAACCCACCTCATTTTCTCTATAAATAGAAAGAGAAGTCATCAATTAACACACACAAATCTCTCAAACAAACTCAACGTCTTCAACACTTGAAAACCTCAAGCTTGAAACAACTTGCATTTCTTTCAAGATAACTAGTTTACAACTCATGATTGTTATCTTTTTACTTTTTTGCTCTACCAACACTTGGTATGATTCCCAGTAGCTAGGCCAAATCCTTTACTTTTTCTGTACCAAGTTTGAATAGAGAGATCTTCATGCTATATTGTTATCTTTAGGCTATGTTGTTTACTTTTATTCAAATGTTTATATGAATAGAGAAATCTTCATATGAACATTCATCATTTTCATTACTGTCATGTACTTTTCAAGTCTTTACAATGAACTAAGTAGAGAAATCCTCAATTTAGGGTAGCTATATGTCATTTACTTTGAGTTTGCATCGATATTGAACTAAATAGAGAAATCTTTAGCTCCATCTCATTGTTTCTCATTTTCATTTATGTTATTTTTATTTTATGCTTGTTCTTATCTTCGCACTAAAAAAATATTGAAGTCTTCTTGAGGCATAGAGAAGAACCTATATTGGGCCAGTTCCTCACCCAATTCACAATCGATTGATTAGAATCGATATTGTAGTGCATTTTACATTTTTCAATCACTTTATGTTGGAGCTTTTGTTACCAACAATGACACGCCTACACAAACAATCTTGTGGCCAACACCAGGCCATCGCGGATGAATTTTCAGGGGTAGAACAAACAAAAACTCAACTTAATTTAATTTAAAATGAATTCCAAGCATAGATTTATCCTACGACCATAAACTATCAAAGTAATTTCATTTGACCTATTTATAAAATTATCAAGGACAAATAAATTAAATTAATTCTCTTGGAGGAGAAAAAATTATTCCGAAAATGCCCTTAACGAGGTACTAGGGTGTGGTCTCATTGTCTTTGAAAAATGGGCTTCGCACTTGTCACGTATGCAATTAACATATGAACACAATCAAAAGGATAAAATTGATATAATCGTAAAACTTTAGATAGTAATGTGAAAAAATTGAAAGGTCTTTTCAAAAATCACCCCAAAATCTTCGGATGTATATTTTTAAGCAACTCTATGATTAGGTTTTGATCTAAATGAGCCTAAATTTATGTATGAGTTTCACATTTTGGTCATTCAACTAATTTTTTTTCATTTTAATGGTCCTACAACTCTCTATTTAGTGTCAAATTGGTCTTATCATCAAAGTTTGTTAATTTTGCAGTTTAATTGAGGGGTAAAATGGTCAAATTGAACTAAAATATTAATTAAGGACCAAGTGTCTCTCTTCTCTGACTTAATATACAGTCATCCCACATGTGATTTTGGCTTTTTTATTTATTTATAGAATATCCCACATGTGATTAGGTCCTGGGTCAAAATAAAAGGGTTTAGTGACAATTAGTTTTGGGACCATTTTCCCTGATCAAAAATATTATCTCGGACCAAATTCCAGAATGATGAATGTGTACAGTGGTCATGACTACATTGATTGCTAGATTACATTGAAAATCTATGTTTTCTCAAATTTATTTTTCAAATTCTTGTACATCCATCGGTTGAGATCACTGATCGGTTCATTAATCATTCTCGATGAGTAGAATAAGAAATAAACAAATCTCGCATGAGCTGCATTTATGTACTTGATGACAATTAGATCCATATCCAGCCAGTCAAAGATATGAGTAGATATGGAGGGCTACGTAGCACATGTGATGGCTCAACTGAAAGCCTGGATTTGGCAAACCTCATGGCTGGCAGTGGCATATTGTTGATTGTTGTTTTTACAAAATTAACCATTACGGAAACATTCCACTTTCACAAATAGAATATCATTCACTACACACTGATAGATAGATACAAATGCATAAGAGTGGCTTTGGGAAATTTTTGTTGAAGATAAGTGGGATGTACATTAGTCTCTTTTCCTTCAATCAATGTAATCGAAAATTTACTATTGTTGACGATGAATTTTGTTTAAATTTATAGTCGAGATTCACAGTATGTCAACACAAGTAAACTGTACATTAAGCCGTTGATATAAGTGTATACCTTACTTGATCATATTCTAGCTTAGCACACTAGCACAACCAGAATATATTTTACATGGCAGATCCAACTCCACTCTTGCCTCACTCAACCTCCTCCGACCCCATCTCCACTCCCCCAATATCGCTCGACTCAGTCATTGAACGAGTCACAACCAACTCGGCCTGGCCACAGTTGCTCCAAGCCATCCTGGTCTCCTTGTCATGGTTCTTTGATGGCCAACAAACCTTCATAACCGTCTACACAGACGCGGAACCAACATGGCACTGCACAGAATATCCCAACACGACATGTCGTTCAACCTCCAACATCTGCGACCTCTCCACCTCCGCATGGGCTTGGGACAGACCTTCTTCCACCACCATCATCTCAGACTTCAACATTCAATGTGCCTCGTCCCTAATCTCAGGCCTGCCGGCCTCAGCTTTCTTCTTTGGTTGCTTACTGGGGGGGTTCATTTTGGCAACACTCGCTGACTCATCCCTTGGCCGAAGGAACTTGCTCTTCCTCTCGTGCTTCACCATGTGCGTGGCTTCACTCATAACCGCATTTTCAACAAACGTTTTTGTATATGCCGGGTTGAGATTTATCAGCGGATTCGGGCGTGCTTCTATCGGTGCCTGTGCATTGGTTCTATCCACCGAAATCGTGAGCAGAAAATGGCGTGGTCGAATTGGGATTGCCGGGTTCTTTTGCTTCACATTTGGGTTCTTGTCACTACCAGGTATAGCTTACGTTAACAGATACTCCTCATGGAGAACATTATATATGTGGACTTCAGTTCCTGGCATCTTGTATTGTGTGTTAGTCTTTTTGTTTGTGAGTGAGTCTCCCAAATGGCTGTTCACTCGGGGTCGTAAAGATGAGGCCGTGGCTACACTAGGAAGACTTGGACATTGGAATCATAGCAGGTTTGGCAACATAAGATACTTATACAATAAATATATATTTTTTCTTTCTAACTTTAAGGTTGTGTCCATGTTCACAGATTCGCAGTCTCACAACATAAGTTTGATTATTTTCTGAATGTGCGGTTTAGATTCATGACTACACATGTGCTTTCTAATTTTTTTCACAGCTTGAACCTGTACTTATCCAGCATCCCACTCTTGGAGGAATCGGCTGAAGTAGATCTATTCTCGTCGCTGAAGAACTTGTTTGAGAAAAAGTGGGCATTTCGTCGAACACTTGCCCTGATGTCAGTTGGTTTTGGGGTAGGAATGGTTTACTACGGCATGCCATTGGGGGTTGGGAACTTGGGATTCAATATCTACCTTAGTCTGACATTGAATGCAATGTCTGAGATACCTTCCTTCGCTCTCACTTTATTTTTCATAGGAAAATGGAACAGAAAGAGCTCATTGCTAACATTTATGATGATAAGTGGGGTTTGTAGCATAATGTGTGTGGTAGTTAGCTCCAAATGGATGCAGATAGCGTTGGAAATAGTGTCGTTTTTCAGCGCCAACACAGCTTTTTCCATCTTAATGATTTACACATTGGAGCTATTTCCTACGTGTGTGAGGAACTCAGCCACGTCCATGGTGAGGCAAGGGCTGGTGATTGGGGCCATTTTTAGTCCGGTGTTGATTTCAGCTGGGAGAAATTACAATGAGTTTTTTTCATATGGAGTTTTTGGGGTTGTGATTATTTGTTGTGGGGTGTTTGTGTTTCCGTTGCCGGAAACAAAAGGCGTGGCTCTCTGTGACACCATGGATGAGCAAGAGCGCAAGGAGGTTACAGACCAGATCAATACTAGTATTTGACATTAATAACTCCTAGAGAATTGCTTTGTTTTGTAGGCTATTGATCACCAGTTAAGCATTGTGTTGAATTAATGTTGATGAGTATCTCTTTATTACAATATGTTTCTCCATGTTCACTCTTTTGTGCTCGGTGAACGACAGATATAAATTATTTAGAATAGTATTAGTCCAGTTTAGACCAACTGAAGCCAAGCCAGCATAGTCATTGAAAGTAACAATATACTAACAAACAGGACAGGCCAACAGATAACTTAGTTTAACAAAAAGTCCGTACTTCGTGTCAAGAAAGAATCAATGACCATCTTGGAAAGACAAAGTAGATCTTTGAGTTCTAAACATTTTAATGTGCAAGCCGAAAATTTTAATATATGTACTAGCAGTATCCCATGGCTGATCCAAACCCGCTTGTGCCTCCATCCAATATGGAGATACAGATACTCTGAGAAAACGCCCTTCAATCAGATGAAATAATGGAGCCTGAAACTATAGTTTTGGGTGGAAGCACTTCTGCCAAGCCATTCTTGTCTCTTTGAAAGCCTTTGATGGACGGTAAACATTTATCCATGGCCTCCCGGTACAAATTTCACAGTTTCGGTATAACATTTTGCCTTGAGAAAGGGTTTATCAAGGTTGAAACTGAGAAAAAATGTACAAAATAAAGCATGCTTAGAATGTTAAGGGTGCTAGTATAATGGCAACAAATTGAGAACGACTAATGCTAACTATGGGGATATGATTGAAACAAATGTATAAGTTCGATGTCTCATAACTATGTATCTACCCCTAGATCGGTTATGAGGCAACATTTTCTAGAGTGTGACAATTATGATGTACGGGATGTTGTCGTTAAGGTAGATACATAGTTATGAGACATTGATATGATATATTTGTTTCAGACATTGTAGGCCTGAGAGTAGGGGATATACTGGTGCACTTTACTGCTAAATTTAAGATGGTGAAGGCTTCTGTTTTGTATGGTAAGTATACAAACTTTTGTCAACCAAGTCCAAGAGCCTTCCTTCTTGATGACATTTATAAGCCTGCATATATGAAAGTTAATTAGCATGGATCTACAAGAGGGAAAAACTTACCTAGCTAAAAACTTATCCTGCACAGGACCGCAATGTAATTCTCAGTACGTATTTCCTTTGTTTATAACACAAATGCCCACATTGGCTTGGATCCTTCAAGAAATTGTTTAAATAAATAGGTAGAAGCAAATTGTAGGAAAAAGTTAACCCATTTGGAAATGCCCCATCATGCCCATTCATTCTATTCTGTTGAACAAGTGTTTATATGTTTCTACTAAAATGTTAAACAACAATTTAAACCTCTGTTGTTAAACGCTTTACATCATGATAGCATGCAATTATCATTTTTCCTCCACTAATAATCAAAGACCCTAAAAACATTATTCTACAAATTTGATCTAACTTGGAATTTTGGTATGTATGTCTTACCCAGATGCTGTTTTATTTGGTTTTGCATTGTTTGCCTTCCTTTGAGACTTGACAACTGGGATTTGGGGCTACCCATTTGTGCATTTGGTAAAGATGGTTGAAATCTGGTACATATAAGGAATTTACTGGAAGGGTTTAGGATATATACTCTTTTGGTGGCTGCAGAGTATAAACTTTTGCTTCCTTTTTTTTTTTTTTTAAATAAAGGCAATACTCACATAGTTTTTCATTGTACATAGTTTCTTTCCTCACTCAATTTCTCTGTATTAAGTGATAGTTCATTGTGTTGAATTTGGGGACAGTTTCTTTTTCTTATGGCCGTCTTCAACTACAATTCGATTGCAAAAAAAAGTTTATTAGCTCATCAAAACATATGAAAAACCAAGAACCAATGAAGAGAGAAGTTCTGCCACCAATCAGTGTATATCTTAGTGTATAAAACATGTTATTTATCTATCTATTGCAACAGCAGTAACAGTTTTTTAAACACTACTTCGCATACATAACATGTTACTAATCTATCTTTTGTAACTTAAACTTTCACATGTAAATAACATTGTGTTTCCTATCCATTTTTTCAACTTTTTACATATATTATACGGTTTTAATACCCGCAGCATTGCGCACGGGCACCTTTGCTAGTGACTATCTGGAAAAGACATGTACATCTTTGAGTTGTAAACATTTTAAAGTAAGAATACCATGGTTGATGATCAAAACCGACCATGGTTGATGATCCAAACCAGGTTTTGCCTCCATCCAATGTGGAAGATCCAGACACTCATGAGGAACAACCTCCTTAACTCTGCATTATATCAAAGATAATTCGCATGGATTTACCTAGCTAGAAAATTGTCATTCACAGGATCCCATTTTAATTCTCAGTATTTCATTTGTTCATAACACACATGAACTCGTCCAGGTGTGAGATTTTATCTCAAAATGTGTCGATGCAATATTTGCTTCCCCTGTCTAAAAGAAACTCTAGTTTCCTGGTTGGATTTGCTCACCACATATTTAGATAGACTCGCTGTGCAAGAGTTGCCTTTTCCTAAACATGTTATGTTCGATAGTGTTCATGTTCCGCTGATTCCTATTTAGTTTTGAACCACCTAAGCACATAAGAAATATGGCAGGCAAAATGGATACTTTGATAGGATTATCGGCATGCCGAAGGTAGTACATGTACTGAACTACAGAGCAAATGCACTGCGAGATGCCGCCAACTAGTCCATAAATGTCAGGAAGAGTACCGAAAAATGCGTTCCGAGGAGGTGGATAATAAAACCACCAGAGCCTTCCCCATCTCCTTAGCACAACTCTTTCCTTTCAACCATTATAAATTAGCTCCCAGATGGAAATAAGTAAAGCTGCAGTATCCAACAGCACACCAAATAGGGCATAGTGGGGTTTTGTCGGGGAGGAAGCCTGATCAAAAGCAGCTGACAACATCTCTAGGCCAAGGCTAGTGACTAAAAATATCCACTCTGCTGATTCTGAAGTACCCTAAAGAAGAAACTAGCTAATTATAAATTCAATTCAAAATTAACGCTACCAATCAAGAAATATGCAATAATTTTTTTTGGCTAGCTTGTCTATGTCTACCTATGGTTATGAACTTATGATCAAGTTTTGGGTGATCAATACCTTTATGGGCCCGTCATAGACATTGCTGTTGTGCAACCTCATCCCTGAGAATCAACGGCCTGTCAAGATTACTTTGAGACAGAGAAGACTAATACCTCTGTTTGGTTACTGAGAAATCGAAGGAAATTTACAGAGGAAAAGAAAAAAGAAACCTTCCAGGACCGGTCCTTTGCTTTTTTTCTTTCTTGAATTATCTGATTTCCATCCCACCTAGATTGAAAACAATAAGAACAAGGTATGGGATTAGTGTAGAAGTGGTTTTAGGAACGCAAATAATGGAAGAGAGAGAGAGAGAGAGAGAGAGAGAGAGAGAGAGAGAAAGATAGAGGTTGTTGAAAAATCGCAGTGTGGTGGACAAGTTATCTTTCAGCTTCCCAGCTAATCATATGAACTTGGTCTTGGTTATTAATTTTCTCACCAAACCATACCTTAGTCATCACCAGTACTGTTCTGTTTTTTTTGGGGTGGGTACAATGGGGGCTAATCACCAGTACTATTCTTTCTCTAAGGGGAACCTAAATTTCTCTTATATGATATTTTCCTTTTTGTTAACCCAGACTTTAACTCTGCCCTCACTACTTGTAAACGTTCAGGCACGTTGCCATCACATCCCTTGTGACATCCTCTTGGCCGCCTTCTTTGATTAATCATTAAATTGTATTACTCTGTGATGTGGACTGACAACCAATGTTTATTTTAATTTATCGCAAGGGACAAGATAAGAAACTTAAATATTGAAAGTGAAAGTGCGCAGTTAGTGATTGACACATTTCATTCTTGCAAATCACAATTTGACATAATATGCAAACTATAATCTTAATTTGCAGGTAAGTATAAATCGCTAATAAGCTTAGATATTTTATAAAGTGCACACCCCTTTGTTTTTGGGCAGAAAGTGCACATCTTATGTCTTTGAAAACAAATGACTATTTTCACCACCAAAAAAAAAAGAAAAAAGAAAAAAAAAAAGGACTATCTGGAACTATTCTTATATGTTAGCTAGCAACTATGATTTAAATATCCCATGTGGCTGATCCAACTCCTCTTCTGCCTCCATCAAACATGGAAGACCAAGAAACTCTAAGAAACAATCTTCTTCACTCCTTGGATCAAATAATTTAGCAGAGTGAATCAAGTTTTGGGTGGAAGCAGTTCTTGCAAGCCATCCTTGTCTCTTTGGCCTCACTCTTTGATGGCCAACAAACATTCATCAGAGTGTCTATACAGATGCTGTGCACAAATTTGAGTGTTCCAATGTGCACTAAATTTTCTTTGTAGCCCAAATGTTGCGAGTCCAATGTGCACAAATTCACCGTCTCACAACGTAAGTTTGATTCTTTTCTGAATGTGTAGTTTAGATTCATTTCTAATTTATTGACAGCTTGAACTTGTACTTATCTTGCATCCTGGCGCTCTTGGAGGGATCGGCTGAAGTGGATATATTCTCATCATTGAAGAACATGTTTGAGAAAAAATGGGCATTTCGTTGAACACTTGCACTAATGGCAGTTGGTTTTGGGGTTGGAATGGTTTACTACGACATGCGTTTTTGGGGTTGGGAACTTTGGATTCAATATATATATGTACCTTAGTCTGACATTCAATGCAATGTCTGAGATACCCTCCTTCGCTCTCACTTTATTTTTCAGAGGAAAATGGAACAGAAAGAGCTCATTGCTAACATTTATAATGATAAGTGGGGTTTGCAGCATAATGTGTGTGGTGGTTAGCTCCAAATAGAAGGCCTTGCAAATAGGGTCGTTTTTCAGTGCCAACACAGTGTTTTCCATCTTAATGATTTACACATTGGAGCTATTTCTGACGTGTGTGAGGAACTCAACCACGTCCATGGTGGGGCAAGGGCTGGTGCTTGGGGGCCATTTTTAGGCCAGTGTTGATTTCAGCTGGGAGGAATTACAGTGAGTTTTTGTCGTATGGAGGTTTCGGGGTTGTGATTTTTTGTTGTGGGGTGCTTGTGTTTGCGTTGCCAGAAACAAAAGGCGTGGCTCTCTGTGACAGCATGGATGAGCAAGAGCGCAAGGAGAATGAAGAGCAGATCAATATTAGTGTATGACATTATACTGCAGCACTGCTAGTGAATTGCTTTGTTTTGTAGGGTATTGATCACCCTAATTAAGCACATATAATCAGCACAATGGGCTATTATAAATGACTATGATCAATGCATTATGTTGAGATAATGTTGATGAGTATCTCTTTACAGTAATCTCCACACAAAAAAAATAAAAAATAAAAAATTCTGTTTACAATAGTTGATGCGGATGAATGACTAATTGTTTTGTTCAAGATACCATTAGCCCAGCTTAAACCAATTGAAGCCCAGCCAGTATAGTTCCTAGTTCCTGGCTAATGATATGACATTCAATGGTCCAAATACACCTACACTGTGTTTTCCCTGTCATCTTCTTGTTTACTTTATTTTTTTCTTTGAACTTCTCCTAGAAGCAATGTTTTATTGACAACAATCCATACGCCCAATTTTCTATCACTGCCATTTTCAAAACCAAAAACCAAAAATTCTGTGACTAACAATTTTCTCACCAATCCATGCCTTACTCATTCCATCATCAAGGGAAGCTTAGCACATTGCAGACTATGCTGCTACAAATTGATAATTTAAATGAAATCACAGTGCTAAGTTTACACAAGAATAAATTAATTACTAGAACAAGACTGTGACATACCGGAAAAGAATCAAAGAGCTGCAATTGATGGCCACATTTTGGGTTGAATGTGGAAATCTTGAAATTTTTTTTTTTTGGGTTGAAGGAAATCCGCAAGGGCCACACTTCGGGAGGCAAGTTCATTCCTTTTCCACAGAAGAACAGAAGAAAGCAAAGCTTATAGTCCCATATGACAAATTCTGAGAGCTGCAATTCATCTCTGAAGCCGATGCCGGATATGGACTCAAATTTAGAGACAGCGTAGAAGAAGAGAGTTTTTCGACCAACCAGTTTAAGCTTTGTGATGCCGTGGCTGGCCGGTTTCTCTTCTTTCAGTTCTTCTTTTTTCTTTTTTTTTTTTGGACACAATCTTCTTTCAGCTCTCTGTAAAGTTGGGATTTATGGAACTTTGAGTGCACTGAGTACATCGATGGATGCCGTATGGAATTCACTGTTTCCTTGGGTTGGGTTAGCTATACCGGGGTGTCACTATGGCGCTATTCCGACTCAATCGCCCATTTTTATGTGTTTCTAACTTCTTAATACGGCCTGATATCCCATGTAAGTTCTCTACAAATGGAGGCAATGGATAGAATTTTCGGAAAAGTGCCCCATCAAGGACAATTACGTCTTTCCCTCATTTTGCTCTTATATAATCTTTGCCTTTCTGTTAACCCAAGGGACGCACAAAGACTTGAACTCTGCCCTCACTACTTGTAAATGTTAAGGCACTTTGCCATCCACATCCCTTTTGACACAAACCCCTCGGGCCTCTTTCTTTGATTAATCCTTAAATTGTATTACTCTGTCATGTGGACCGACAACCAATGTTTGTTTTTTGTTTTTTAATTTAGAGTGCTGTTAAACGAACCTTAAAATTAACTGAGTACACCATATTTTCAAAGTAGTTATTGAATTACTAATTTAATCTAATAGAAAATGACCAAAAAAGGTATATTGAATTGTGAAACAAATGTAATTTTATTAAGTACACCCTATTCACCATATTCAACCCTAATCAAATGACTAGAACCATCTATTTCATAAATTTTTTGTATTCTTCGAAAGCTACGATTTACCAAATCATTAGTTATTAAAAATCACCGGAAATCAAGTTATTACATCTCCTGGAAATCATCAGGAATCTTCTTTAGGATAGTTTCCAAGTTTATAAGGTCCCTTCTGTATTTCCAATACAACTTCAAGTTCATATCAGAATGAAGGATGGACTAAAGTTTGTTTTTTTTCTTTCTCTTTTTTATTTTACATTTTTTTTTATGTAAATCGTATATGCTGGGTGTTCTTGGGTTGTCATGGCTTCAAGGGAGTTTTGGATTTTTGTTCATTTTTTGTGTAGCAGGTTACTAAATGCATGCTCAGGATTTTGTCCATTCAACTTGTTCATTTTCAGTGTTGGATTTCTGGGTAGTGGACTTGATTCACTTGAATGATCTTTGACTGTTTCATACTGATAAAGCTTTTTAATTGGGGAATTTATGTCGATCTTTAGTTACTGTTTAGATGTTTTCCTAGTATTGCCAGCAATTCAAAAGCAGAAGAATCTTCAAATTGTGAACACTGATACATGTTTTGCATTAGGTTCAGTCAGCTTTCAATATATAGAGGGAAGCCAAGAAAAAGAAAATGGGGCAGTGAAAAAAATTATACTGGAGAGATGAATTGGTATATTAGGGTGTACCGATGGTATTTTTGGTAGTTAAATAAGGTGTACTTAGTTAATTTTATATTTTGATTTAAATATTATGGTGTACTTAGATTATAGGGTGTACTTAGTTAATTTTAAAGTTCGTTTTGCAATACTCTTAATTTAATTTATGTCAAGGGACAAGATAAGAAACTTCAATATTGAAAGTGAAAGTTCACGGTCGGTGTTTGGCTCATTTCGTTCTTGCAAATGACAGTACGATAAAATACACACACTAATTTGCAGGTAAGTAGAAATCGCTAATAAGCTTAGATATTTTATGTAGTGCACACCTTATGTCTATGAAAACAAATGACTACATGGAAAAAGACAAGTAGATGTTTTGCCTCCACCCAGCTGTCAAATCTACTACACAGAAATATTCTTATATGTTAACTAACAACTACAATTTATATATCCCATGGTTGATTCAACCCCTCTTCTGTGCTTCCATCAAACATGGAAGACCAAGAAACTCTAAGAAACAATCTCCTTGACTCCTTGGATCAAATAATTGAGCAGAGTCAATCAAGTTTTGGGTGGAAGCAGTTCTTGCAAGCCATCCTTGTCTCTTTGGCTTCACTTTTTGATGGCCAACAAACATTCATCAGTGTCTACACAGATGCTGTGCCTTCATGGCACTGCTCCACTGCCACCACATCATCATCATCATCATGCACCACAAGCTCCAGCATCTGTGATCTTCCCAGCTCTGATTGGTCCTGGGATGCAATTTCCTCCCTTACAATCATATCTGATTGGGACCTGCAATGTTCAAGCTCTTTCATCAGAGGCATTCCTGCCTCATCTTATTTCTTGGGTGGTGTGGTTGGTGGGTTCCTTCTAGGCACTCTAGCTGACTCTTCACTTGGCCGCAAGAAGCTGCTCTTGATCTCAAGCATCACAATGTCTTTAGCTTCTTTTCTTACCATCTTCTCCCCAAACATTTGGGTTTACTCTGCAGTGAGATTTGTTAGTGGGTTCGGCCGCTCGTCAATCAGTACTTGTGTTCTTGTGTTGTTGATGGAAAAAGTTGGAAGAAAATGGAGGCCTAGATTGGGAATTATGCAGTTCTTTTTTTTCACTCTGGGGTTTTTGTCATTGCCATTGATTGCTTATGTTAACAGAGATAACTCATNGGAGAGCTCTGTATTTGTGCACTTCAATTCCTGCAATTCTTTACTGCATATTGCTTCAATTCTTTGTAACTGAGTCTCCAAGATGGCTTTATATGCATGGTTTTGTGGAAGAAGCCATAGCAATACTGGAAAAATCTTCAGCACCAAACTACCCAAATGAGTTGAAATTGTTGTTGGTCTCAACAGGCATGCCATCTGAGGGGGTGGAGGAAACTTCAAAGACTAAAAATCACCCATACAAGTCAATGAAGGACTTGTTTGCCAAAAGATGGGCTATGAAGAGAACACTAACAGTTATGGTACTTGGTTTTGGCATTGGAATGGTTTATTATGGCATGCCATTAGGAGTTGGAAATTTAGGCTTCAATATTTATCTAAGTGTCATGTTCAATGCTTTGCTAGAAATACCTTCATATCCAATCACTTGCATCATTTTAGAAAGATGGAGCAGGAAATATTCAGTGCTTGCATTTTGTTTGGTAAGTGGGATATGTGGCATTTTGTGTGCAATTGTTGGAAATGGGCAAAAGGGTATTAGAATTGGGCTGGAATTGGCTTCTTTCTTCTGTTCAAGAACAGCATGGAATTTGATCTCCATGTTTACAGTTGAGTTGTTTCCAACTTGTGTGAGGAATTCTGCTACATCTCTGCTGAGGCAATCTTATGTGCTGAGTGCTGTGTTCAGTTCAATACTGGTTTCTGTAGGGAGCAGCAATGGGTTTCTTTCTTATGGAGTTTTTGGGTTGGCTATATTTTTTTCTGGGTTTTTTGTGGCTTGTTTGCCAGACACAAGGGGAGGAACGCTTTGTGACACCATGGAAGAACAAGAAGGCAAAGAGAATATGATTTTGGGATGAGAGGTCAAATTTTTTTTGTCACATGCTTAGTTTATTATAATAAAACTAGATCTTTTGTAATCTATTGGTTGATTTTGTTGGGTTGGCAATTGGCATGTGCTCTGTCTTTTATGGGTTGGATAAAATTGCACCCCATGCTTCAACAAGATTAATTGTATTACTCTCGTGACATCTTTATTAATTTGTAATGAGAATTAAAATAAAGAGTTGAATTTGAATTATGGATTACTCATGTGTTTACTACAAATAGAATAACAAAAAGTAAATGAGGTCCACACAAAATAAGGATATAGACTTTTTACTCTAACTTACTAATAAGATATAGACTTTTCACTCTAAATCCAATTCCACATAGTTTAGTAAACAACTTTAATGAGAAATTGGATTCCAAGTCCTCCTCAGTCCAACTCGTCAATTCAATTCTTTCTCAATTTAATTCCTCCTAACCTGATTATGAATCTAATAGTCGATTGCAAAGAACTTTCATTCACATGGAGTTGGGGCAAAAGAAATAAAAAAACATAGGCCTTAATTTGTTATTGATAAAGTTGCCTACTCGAACGACGTGCCTCACCATTTAGAGTGGAGAATAATTTGCAATTCTCCAAAAAAAAAAAAAAAAAAACTTGGTGTTATCTAATCCATATCGCTAGCTAAGTCAATTATATTGTTCGTTACTAGTCTCGGCCTTCACGTAGTTCAACTTAGCTCACTAAATGATAAAACATGATTCACCAAATCAATCCAAACTCGAGTAATAATGAACTAAGAGATGTATTTACAAAATTTTAAATTGCAACTTTACTCCAATAGGGGATCCATAGAAAGAGTACTGATCTTCAATGACAGAGTGATGAGTACTTTATTTTATACCTCGAATTAACAAATTTTTGGATCTGTCACTGCTTTTTGTCACATATAACGTTGAATATGAATTTTATTTTATTATAGTTTAATTCGTATAACCAAATATTGGTTGCCACTAAACCTTCCACACAATGGGAGAAGATTTTATAGTGACAAAAATAAAAAAGAATAACCTTTCTTGTGTATATATAAAGAGTATTAGAGTGAAAAGGAAATGTGTGATGTGTAAAATGAGACGTAATTTGTTGAAAAGTAGGGCAAAAAATTACCAAGATGACATGGTCGTTGAGATGAAATGGTTACTTACAAGTGGACGTTGAGATGAAATGACATGGTCATTTTTCTCTATTGTTCTCGTTCCTAAAAACCCATTTTCTTTATCCAAAACCACACATTGCAGCAATGGCGAAAGACCCAGTTCGAGTTCTTGTCACTGGTGCTGCTGGTATGAGATCACTAAATTCTTCAAGAAGCATGGATTTGAGATTGTTATTTTTATTAATTTTTTGTATTCCTTGGTTTAGGAGGAGACCAAACAGAGGGTTTGATTCTGTTCTTTGGAATAATTTGATATGTTCTGTATTTTTAAGTATCTAGTGGACTTTGTTTTGGCATCTGATTGCCTTGTTCTGGAAGTGCCTTGTAGATTCTTTGTTTCAATCATGGTACTCTTACACCTATATAAAAACATAGGATTGGATTGTTTTGATTTTAACAGGAATTGTTTGTTCCATCTGTCTGTTTTTGAGAAAATGGAGAATATTGTTCTTTTTCAGAAAATCTTGCTTGTTCTGTTCACTATTGCCTTCTTTTGGAAGCTTATAAAATACATGTGGAGTTTCTTGAGCATGGAGAAGGAGCCTCTGACTGTATTGGTTACTGGTGCTGCAGGCATGAATGATTAGGACTCATTTTTTGCATTTGAACAACATCTTCCTGTAATTCTGTGGTGAACTTAGATTCTTTGATATGACTTTTTAATTAATGTGTAATATAATATTGGATTTTGATTATATCCAACAGGGCAAATAGGCTATGCTATTGTTCCAATGATTGCTAGGGGGGCCATGCTTGGCCCTGATCAGCCTGTAATTCTGCACATGCTTGATATTGAACCTGCAGCTGAGTCCTTGAATGGGGTGAAAATGGAATTGATTGATGCTGCCTTTCCTCTTCTCAGAGGTATGCTTGTTAAGCCCGATCTTGGATACTAATTTATGGTAGATTGATATTTCTCCTTTTCAGGATTCTTAGGGTTTACCTTGTACATGTTTGTAGGTGTTGTTGCTACAACAGATGTCCAGGAAGCTTGTACGGGTGTCAATATTGCTGTTATGGTTGGTGGATTCCCACGGAAGGAAGGTATGGAAAGAAAGGATGTGATGTCAAAAAATGTATCGATTTACAAGGCTCAAGCTTCAGCATTAGAAAAGAATGCTGCTGCAGATGTCAAGGTGAGAGAAGCCATATGAAATGTGTGCACGACGTTACTTTTTTATTATCTTTTATGTTCATCCCTAATCCTTATGCTGAAAATTTGGAGATATTACTGCTGTGTTTTTCTTTAAATCGAAATGTTGCTATGCTTAAGTTGATGCAGTTTCATTTCTTCTACCATGCAGGTGCTGGTGGTTGCCAACCCAGCAAACACTAATGCGCTTATCTTGAAAGAATTCGCACTTTCAATCCCACAGAAAAACATCACATGCCTTACAAGACTGGATCACAACAGGACATTAGGACAAATCTCTGAGAAGCTAAATGTTCACGTCGGTGATGTGAAGAATGTTGTCATCTGGGGCAATCACTCTTCAACTCAGTATCCTGATGTCAACCATGCAACTGTCACCACCAGCAGTGGAGAGAAACCTGTCAGAGAACTTGTGGCTAATGGTCAATGGTACATCTCAAATTTCTGACCCGTGAAATTTAGTATAAATCTTTAAGTTGTTACACAAATTCTTCATCCATTTTATCATTCTCTAGGTTGAATAAAGAGTTCATCACCACGGTGCAGCAGCGTGGTGCAGCCATTATTAAGGCCAGGAAGCTATCAAGTGCACTGTCTGCTGCAAGTTCTGCTTGTGATCATATACGTGATTGGGTCCTCGGGACTCCTAAGGTTTCTCGTCATCTTTACCAGTATCTTGTTCTTGCAAAATTAATGGTTTTTTTTATATTTTCTTCATATAATTCTATACAAATTTAATATTTTTCTTTGTTACTTTGAATGTCATTCAGGGTTCATGGGTTTCCATGGGTGTGTATTCCGATGGCTCTTATGGAATCCAGCCAGGCCTCGTATACTCTTTCCCAGTTACATGTGAAAAAGGACAATGGTCAATTGTGCAGGGTAAGTTTGAACTCAGTGCCCATTGTTAACTTCCTTCAGCCATTTAAAACCTGAGCTTTGAACTCAGAATCATGTTTTGGCAACAACAAATTACTGTCATTAAGGATTATGGAACACTTTCAAATCCTAGTAATGGTTCTGGCAAATAAAATTGGATAGTTAAATTTGGACTTTGCCTATTTCAATGCAGGGCTCAAGATTGATAAGTTTTCGAGGGGGAAGCTGGATGCAACTGCACAAGAGCTCATTGAGGAGAAATCCTTGGCCTATTCATGTCTCAATTGACCATGAAGCTTTTCTTTTCTCATTGAATAATGATAGAGGGACTCAATGATCCATCAAATAAAGGAAGAACACATTGGTTTTCCTTGTAGTTGTAGACAATTTATGTGGTTTGTTATGCAATGTTAATGTTCCTGGGTTTAAATTAGATTGAATTAAATGTATCGTAGTCATCCGTATATGATTTAATTGCTGAGATGCAAGTTCTTGACTTAAACAAGATAGCTAAGGGGTGATTAGTAAGTATAAATTACAGAGATGATCCTTAAATAATAACCTTAAAATGAGGACATCACTGGCTTTCCCCATTATTCTGAAATAGTAAAGAGTTCCCAAGCTGTTTACTTATAGGAAGTACAGCAAAAGAGGATGCAAAATGAAGGAATCAATCAACTACGACAAAAAATGAAAGAAATCTCAGATTGACATTAGTGTTAAGGTAAATTAATTGGAGAATCAAGGGGAGATTTAAATTCCTTGATTGTCAAATTGTCTCTACTTTATAAACCCTTTCAAGGGTAGATTCTAATAAACCCCATGGCAATAGCTAGCCTAGAATTCTGTTTCTCTCTACAAGCATCCATGTGCACCAAGCACATGGATGATCCAACATCTCCTCTACCTCCTTTCAATTACTCCGAGCCAGAAAATCCAAGTCCCAACACAAAAATTTCCAATCCCTCAACAAAATGACTGAGCAAAGTCTTGTGGCATTCAACTGGGCACAACTCTTCCAATCCATTGTGGTGTCATTGGCTTGGGTTTGTGATGGGCAACAGTTATAAGTGTCTACACAGATGCCCAACCGCACCACCAATTCCACTACATGCAGCTCTACCTCTTCCATTTGTGCACTTCCCAGCTCTGCTTGGGCATTGGAATGGCCCTGCCTCAGAGACCACCATATCAGAATGGTCCCTTGAATGTGCTAGCTCATTCATCACAGGCCTACCTGCCTCATCTTTCTTCATGGGCTGCCTTATAGGTGGCCTTATCCTAGGCACACTTGCTGATTCATCGCTCGGCCGCAAGAACCTGCTCTTGATCTCATGCCTGATCATGTCTGTTGCTGCACTCATAACCAGCTTCTCCAACAACATTTGGACCTACTCTGCCCTGAGATTTATATCCGGGTTTGGCTGCGCATCGATTGGGACATGTGCCCTTGTTTTGCTAACAGAAAAGGTAGGTGAACAATGGAGAGGAAGAGTAGGAATCCTGGGATTCTTTTTCTTTACCTGTGGTTTTTTGTCCTTGCCACTTATAGCATACATAAATAGATTTTCTATTTGGAGAGTTCTGTATCTTTGGACATCAATTCCAGGCATCTTTTACTGCTCATTGCTTCATTTTTTTTGTCACCGAGTCCCCAAGATGGCTCTTCATGCGCAGCTTCGAGGACGAAGCAATGTCAGTACTCAGTACTAAAACAAATTGGATCAGCAGTGGAAGACGAGCTTGACCGTGTACTTGCTAAGCTTGCCCATGAGCAAGAAAACAAAAATCACCCCAAAACTACAACTATATTCTCATCTATGAAGACACTTTTTGAGAAAACATGGGCATTTAAAAGAATATTGGCTGTTATAACACTTGGAACTGGCATTGGATTGGTCTACTATGGCATGCCATTTGGGGTTGGAAACTTAGGATTTAACATCTACCGTAGTGTAATGTTCAATGCCCTATCTGAAATACCTTCATATTTTGTCACATATATGCCATAATTGGTATCATATGATCATATGCTAGTTTTGGTACTTGCTTGGTTTATGGTTTGAGAGGTTGACTTGTTGGAGAAAGATACATTGGCTATTTACAAACTGAAAATTTTCCAGTTTGTCAAAACAATTGAAAAGGGAAACACCCTGATGGGTATGAGATTTTGGGCCTAATGCTTATGGATAGAGTGGGGTTAACCCAGCTGACTTTAGATTGGATTCTTAGTTTAGGGTTTTCTTATTCCAAAACCAGAGCTTTGCTTAGGTCAAGACAACACTGTCACACAGATAATAATATAACAGACATAGGTAAAACTTCTCTAGTGACCCGAATCAGTCATCAATTACCACATAATAACGTGATATAAATTCAACAACATTTTATACTCCAACAAACAAAAAACAACTTTTATCAAAGCTCAACAACATTTTATAAATTGTTATTTGTTTTGGCATTCCCTATAATTAAAGATGTGTCTCATGCAGCCCCTATCTCCATTTTGTTTTTTGGGTAATTAAAGATACTCTTCTCTGCCTAATTTATTTCGATACCGACATACCCTATTCAATCAAATCTTTGAATCTTCTTTAAAAAAATTGTTGGCCATGTCATCCAATGATGCATGCTGCTATCATTTTGGCTTTTGGTTGATTTCTTTTCCCTCATAACGCATATTGATCTTTTGTGTCCCATCTCTCCACAAAATGATTGAACAAAGCAAAGTCATGAGCCAATCAAATTGTGACGTTGAGCAAATGCGACTGACATGCAGATGAATTATCTGCTTTGGCACTCAAAATAATTAATCCGTGTATAGGTTGCAAAATAACTCACCTAATTCTTCCATTTGTTGCTGTCTCAGTACAAGTCATAGTNAAAGGAGACAAACTAAAGTGATAAAGAACAAGTCAACA
>NC_047653.1:7467927-7486775 GCF_902201215.1 Prunus dulcis | reverse complement strand
GAGAGAGGAGAGGGGAGGAAGAATAGTGGCTTCCTCCCCCCTCAAAGTGAAAACGACTATAGGAGTGTTTTTTGGGAGAGTGTTTTTTAAACACCAATTTCCGATACAATTTTTGTACCTTTATATTTTACCTCAATCCAAATCATCCTCTATCTAATAATATTCCAAATTCTAAAAAGAGAGTGACATGTTTTGTAAAAAACATAATATTCGGCTTGATTCAGCTTCTCGATATATATAGTTCGACCCAGTTTTTTACTATGACTTTTTCAGATCGAATTAGTAAAAAGATAAATAAAAAGAAATAGTTTTCAAATCTGTTAGGAAAAAAACCGATTTCCCTCTCAGGTCACGGCATAACCGGATGGAAGAAATAACAATAAAGAAACCAACAAGCCCAAAATAATAATGAGTAAATACATGAGAGAACACACCAAGTTCGACAGATAACCTGCCTACATCCACAGACAGTATTGTCAATTCTTCACTATGAGAATAATAACCGTACAAAATACATATTGAGTTAAATACACATAACCCAATATAACACTCAAAAGTTTTATACCCAAACCCGAGTCCCTTGTACACCCACTCACAGTATTTCCCAAAACTCACTGTCACTTCCAAGAGATATACCCTCTCTTGAACCCTTGATGAACCCAGCTAACTCCCAGCTGAAACATCCTCCTGGAGTTGGACTGCTTGCTTGCATCTCACAAGCAACCCACTCTCCTTCTCTGTCGTGCTCTCTCTCTCTCTGCCTTCTCCTTTGGTGTGGCTGAAGCACACCAGCCCACAACCCTCTCATGCTTTTGCTGCGACACAAGCACACACTCCCACTTGCATGCACCCTCCCCTTTTATAAACCGTAAAAGGAAGGCTGATTTTCACTCCCAAAACCAGCCCACGTACATGCTAGAAGAGCCACAATGTTGGCCAGTCAAAAAGCTCCCCAAGACAGAATTATTAAAGACAAATGATGATGTCTTCCCATCATTGCAAAAAACACCATCAAGACATACAAAATATCCCTCCACTAAGGAGAGAATCCAAGGCACCGAATGCATGTGAGCTCCTCCATTTTTCTCTTCCTTACATTACAGCCACCAATTGTTGACCATGCATGCATCTCCCATACATGCATTTTTTTATTTTTTTGGGTCTGAAAGACATGCATTCATGTGCTTTTGAAAGGGGGAAAAATAACAGTCGCACATTTTGATTCACTAAGGAGGGAACCACAACAAAATCAAACTGGATCATCTTTTTGATATATGATCTAATCCAACTTACTAATAAACAAAACTATGCAATAGCCAACAAAAACGGCCACATCATTCCATGTTGTCACTCTCTTAATTAAATGTCTTGATCATATCCTATACATCAATATTTATACACACAATCATCAAAATCTTGAATCATTGTCAGTTGTCAGCTAAAACCCATCCTTAGACTAACCAAATAGACAACACTAATATAATATAAATGCCACACATTTTCTGAATATGTAGCATGTGCTCGTTTCAGTTCTGGTGGGAGGCACATAGATTTTTAGATTTGTATTAATTTTATTAATTAGAAAGAAAGAAATATCAAACCAAAATTCCCTACCTCTACATGCAACACTCAAAAACGCAACTTGAAATTAGTTGATAGACAACAGAGTAGTTAAATCAATCTACACATCACCAGCGACCGCATTATACAAGCAGCTGTCTCTTTGTTTGTACTCTTCTTCATCCATTGTATCACAAATCCCTCTACCTCTCGTCTCTTGCAAACAAACCACAAACAACCCAAAAACCCCAAACACTCCATACGACAAAAACCCGCCATTTATTCTCCCCGCGGCAGCCAGCATTGGACTAAACACTCCTCCCAACACCACCGCCTGCCTCACCATCGACACAGCCGAGTTTCTCACGCAGGTGGGGAAAAGCTCAATCGTAAATATTAGCAAGACATTGAGAGCTGAGCAGGCGCTGAAAAAAGACACAAGCTCGAACACAATTTGTAATGTTTTCCATATTGGATGTGTTCCTTTCAACACGGACATTATGCTAAAAACCCCACTAAGACTAGTGAAAACCAAGAGTGAGGTCTTCCTGTTCATTTTGGCAATGAAGACTAATGTGATTAACGAAGCTGGTAGCTCTGACAAGCCATTGAACGTGACACTTAAGTAGAGATTGAAGTCCAAGCTTCCCAAGGCTAATGGCATTCCATAATATACCATTCCAACACCAAACCCTATTGCCATAACCGTTGACAATCTCCGAAAAGCCCATGTGCTCTTCACCAGAACCTTGATCGCCGAGTAGAGATCAACGTTCCTTGTTTCTTGCTCAAAGGACAAGTTCGAAAAGAAGCTAGAGGTGAGTGGTGTTTTAGTGGTAGTACCATTGATGGGTGCAATGTGTTTTAGTGTTGCAATTGCTTCTTCTTTGCGGCCTTGGACGAAGAGCCATCTTGGTGATTCACGAACCAAAAAATGAACCATTATGCAATACAAGAATGTAGGGATGGAAGTACAAAAATAGAGTGTTCTCCATGAATGAGCTCTTTGAGTGTATGCAATAGCAGGTAGGGATAGAAACCCTAGAGTGAAGCAGAAGAAGCCAATGACACCTACCTGGCCACCCCACCGCCTCCCGACAAGCTCCGTTGATAGGACAAGAGCAGAGGTGCCGATGGTAGCACGGCCAAACCCAGTGATGAATCGGAGGATGGAGTAGATCCATATGTTGGAGGAGAAGGCGGTGAGAAAAGTGGACAAAGACATGATGAGACATGTGAGGAAGAGCATGTTTTTGCGACCCAGGGACGTGTCAGCAAGTGTGGCCAAGGCAAGCCCGCCTATTAAGCAGCCCATAAAGAAGCCGGAGGCGGGCATATCCTGGACGAATGACGGTGAACACTGCAGGGCCCATTCGGAGATGGTGGAAGTGTGTCTAGGCCGGTCCCAAGCCCATGAATTCTGAGGAAGTTGGCAAACGTTTGAGGCTGAGTTGCATGAGTTGTGAGGATCATTGAGTTGGGTGCAGTGCCATGTTGGCTGAGCGTCTGTGAAGACGGTGATGAAGGTTTGCTGGGCGTCAAAGAACCATGAAAACGATACAAGGAAAGCTTGGAGGAATTGGGCACACCCGAAATCTCCGATGAACAGTTCGATCCTAGAGTCGGGGGAGGGTTCTGACTCGGCCGAGTTAATTTCAGAGAGAAGAGGGTTTGAATCGGCCATTTATTGGTTCAGAGCAAATGCTTAAGATATATACTCGAGTTAGTGAAGCATATGGTGAAGGTTTTTATAGGGCTTTAAGATGAATGCGCATATAATTATATGGTCACACGCAGTCAAAGTAGTCAGCTTCGATCTGTATGTAATAATTTTTAGGGCTTGTTAAATATAGGTCCCTATAATTTCTATTTTCTAGACATATATCCATCATTCTGTAAATCTATGTGTAAAACCCAATTTTAAACTTAAATGATCAGTAGGATATCAGAGGTCGTAGTATTCATATGTTTTTACATCCTTACCATCAGACTTCATATTTTATTTATAATTTATTCCAAGTATTTCATTAACTGTCATAATTGTAATTAAAACTCCCTATTAATAGCATATTAATCACCCCATTTCTTTTGGTTGTCATTCCCTCTAACATATGGCCCCTTAAAATTGCAAAAAAAAAAAAAAAAATGTAAATTACATATCCAATAATGTACATATGAAATATCCGTATAAAAATATAGGTATATTATTTACCAAAAAAAATTAACACAAATAGGTCAATTACTTTGTAATTGAAATTTTCATACATTTTTCATAAATTAAAAATAGGTACACAATAATTTATAGAAAATAGGTACATTATTTAGACGGAAAAAAAAAGTTCATTATACTAGGTAAATTGTTTTACTAGGTATACATTATTAGAGTAAAAAATAGGTTCGTTATACTAGGTAAATTGTTTTACTAGGTACATTATTAGAGAGGGGAAAAAAAAAAAGTACATTATTTTCAGAGAAAAAATAGGTACATTATTTTGAGAGAAAAAATAGGTATATTATTTTGAGAGAAAAATTGGTACATTATTTTGAGAGAAAAAATATGTACATTATTTTGAGAGAGAAAAATAGGTACATTATTAGAGAAAAAAAATAAGTTCATCATACTAGGTAAATTGTTTTACTAGGTATATTACTAGAGAAAAAAAAAAAAAAAAAAAAGGTACACTATTTTGAGAGAAAAAATAGGCTCATTTAAAAAAAAAATTTGTTTTCATAAAACAAACAATAAAAAGATGATCAAATTATTTTTCATAAAACAGGTAATAAAGAAAAACAAAAATAGGTACAATATTTGGAAAAAAAATAGGTTCAATAAAAAAATATTTTAAAAACAAAACAATAAATAGATTATCAAATTATTTTTCAAAATAATTAGAATGTACACTATTATTGACAGGACCCGAACCAAATTCCGCTTTGGAATTCGAGTCGAACCCTGTGCGTGTCCGACACTTGGCGAATGTCGGGCACGATTGACCTAATTGCCCTTCTAATTGAATTTTCAACCTTGACTCCTGCCGAAAATTCAGAAGAGTCTCCCCTGTAATTTGCTTCATCCCAAAATTTCTACCTGTCAGAACGAGCATAATATCCACACAACCAACTGTCAGCACTTCAATATACATGCCAAAAGTTCCAATCTCACTCTAAGGCAATAGATCAGAGCAATTCTAATAGTTTACAGATAAGTTAATCGTTTTACAAACCATCGCTTTTGTAACAAGAAGGTGCGGAAGTCAAGATGGCTCGGTGGTGGATGTCCTGTGCACGCTACAGCCTGGGGGCGCAAAACATTTGAAATTGTGAGTGGACAAAAATAAGGGTTCATAAAATATCTAAGAATATACTAACCCCCATTTAAAATAGTTAAGTGAACTGAATATATACAGTATTCAAGATAAAATTTTCATGAAAGCACTGAAATCAAAACTTGCATAAAAACACTGAAATCAAACCTGCATAAAAGCAATGTACTCAAAACTTGAATTAAAGCACTGCAATCAATCAAAACTACCACTCGGATGTACCCCTGTAATTCCGTCAATTCCCCTGGCAGGTCTCGGCGACACACAGTCTATCCGAGCCGCAAATCCTGGCAGGATTCAGGGGACCGCAGTCAGCCTGATCCGCTGGGGCAGGTCTCAGTGACACNAATTTTCAACCTTGACTCCTGCCGAAAATTCAGAAGAGTCTCCCCTGTAATTTGCTTCATCCCAAAATTTCTACCTGTCAGAACGAGCATAATATCCACACAACCAACTGTCAGCACTTCAATATACATGCCAAAAGTTCCAATCTCACTCTAAGGCAATAGATCAGAGCAATTCTAATAGTTTACAGATAAGTTAATCGTTTTACAAACCATCGCTTTTGTAACAAGAAGGTGCGGAAGTCAAGATGGCTCGGTGGTGGATGTCCTGTGCACGCTACAGCCTGGGGGCGCAAAACATTTGAAATTGTGAGTGGACAAAAATAAGGGTTCATAAAATATCTAAGAATATACTAACCCCCATTTTAAAAATAGTTAAGTGAACTGAATATATACTCGTATTCAAGATAAAATTTTCATGAAAGCACTGAAATCAAAACTTGCATAAAAACACTGAAATCAAACCTGCATAAAAGCAATGTACTCAAAACTTGAATCAAAGCACTGCAATCAATCAAAACTACCACTCGGATGTACCCCTGTAATTCCGTCAATTCCTCTGGCAGGTCTCGACGACACACAATCTATCTGAGCTGCAAATCCTGGCAGGATTCAGGGGACCGCAGTCAGCCTAATCCGCTGGCAGGTCTCGGTGACACATAGTCAACTCGAGCCGCACTGGCAGGATTCAGGGGACCGTAGTCAGCCTGATCCGCAAATCCTGGCAGACCTCGGCGACACCAAGTCAAACCGAGCTGCAAATCCTGGCAGACCTCGGCGACACCAAGTCCAACCGAGCTGCAAATCCTGGCACTCACGGTCCGAGCGTCCCCGAAACTCGTGAGGCAAATATCAAGTGCACTGACAAAACTGAGAATAAACTGGATGTTCGTAGACATCGGTATAACTGAGGGTAATAACCATAATTGGGTACATGCTGGTTTTAAAATAAAATATTTTTGAAAAAATTTGAGAAATAACTGAATTTTGTTAAATATAAAGCTGTGCTGCTATTTTATCTGATACAAGTCTCAAACTCTGCTTTCTATCACTTTTTAGCATGTTCAACTAAGCAGCATAGAAATAAAGATATTTTACAGCACAAATCATGCTCGGAAAACATTCACTAAAACTTATTCAAGATCAAATAATGAAATTCATTCATATAAACTCATTTATATAAAATCATTTATATAAACTCATTTATATAAAATCATTTATGGAAGAAAGTCCACTCACTTCTGGTCTCGAAGCAAGAAATTTCCCAGAATCTGCTCATGGTCCGCCTCGGTCCCTGATGCTCAAAACCATCAGGAATATTTAATTAATAAAACTGCTCGGTATAAGTTTTTAAGTAAAACCCTGACCCCCGACTTCTAGAAGTGCGTGCACTAACTTTAAACTCCTTTTTTTGCCCACTTAGGCATTTCAAATGTTTAAAATAGTCTGAAAAGACTCGAGACTTTACTAAGCGATAAACTTCCACATTAGTCGATACGGAACCCCGTGGGGTCCACGACCTCCAATTACCAATCTAAGAGTTCCTTTAAGTTCCCCACATTTAAGGAACCATGTCCTGCAAGTTTGGTCTGAAACTGACGATCGAATTGACCACGATCGTGAAATCATAAAATTTCCAAACCCTAGCCCCAGGGTTTGTGATTTCGGAGTATCCGGGACTCCGATTCATAATCCGTCGAATCCTACACGATTCTGAAATTATCTGGAACCACATATCTGAAATTGAGCGCGATCCAACGGTTCAACAGTGTTGAACCCAGAAATCGCACAATATGAAAAATCCGTTCGGGGCTCAAACAGTATCCAAATCGAGATCCGTGAAATCCCACACGCTCATGACAACATAAGGATCGCAACAAGACACAGTGCCACTGCACTACCCTCACCCACGCGCTGCAGCAAGCGCCGGCAGCAATGGGTGTCTAAAGCGATTACGCCTCGCCGGAAAAACTTCAAACCACGGCTCCAAACTCATACCCTAGGTAAAACACCATATTTGGAGCCACTTTTGTTCTTGAACCTACCCCAAAAAGTGGCCGGAAGTGGCCGAAAATCGGCTGAAACTTCAAGCTCAAAAATTCAATAGCTACACTCCGAATCGATCTAATCCTACCCAACAGGCAGCTAGAACAGCTCGAGAGGTTCAAAATCCATACCCGGCTCGGCGGAAATGATGGCCGGAGGAGGAAGATCGACGGCGATGAAGTTTTGGTGACCTCCAGGCAGTTTTCTGAATTTTCCGGCCAGCACAGGCCGTGCCGCCGGCGGGGAAAGGTCGAAAAAGAAAGGGGAGACTACGGCGGTTCGAACGCCGCCGGTCCCGTGGCCGGTGGTGCCCTGTGGCGGCGCCGGCGTCCCCTTGAAGGCGGCGGGGCGAAAACGGGAGAGGAGAGAGAGGGAGATCGCGCGAGGAGAGAGAATAAGCTGAGCTGGTTTTATAAATCCAACTTTGAAATATTTACGGTTATGCCACTGAGACTCTTTTGACCATAACTCTCTCATTACAACTCCGATTCGGGCCCACTACGTGTCTACGAACTCATTTTACCGTGCTCCACGCAATGGTGTAAGTGGAATTGTCAAATTCCTTCTCGATCAAAAAGTCGCCTTTTCTTAATAAAATATTCCGAGGGCAAAATTGTGTTTTCGCAATATAAAATATTCCTTAATTATGAATTTTAGGTTTGGGTTATTACAATTATTCATAAAACTATAATAAAAAAGAATACTGGTCGTATAATTCATAAAAAGAAAACAACATTATTTTCTAAATTTAATATTGAATTTAAATTATTAATACTTTAAATAGATTACTAGTCGTAATTCATAGAAGGAAAACACCATTAATTCAAAAATAGATTACTAGTCGTAAAATAGATTACTAATACTTTAATGTGGAATTGAGTATTTAATTTCAAATAAGTTTCTAAATTAGTTCTTAAATCCATTACAACTATTTGGAGATATTTCCAAATTGAACGGGTGTCATTAGTTACACCCTCATAACACATTAACTTATAAATAGGGGTAGTTTTGGAATGCTAAAAATACAATAAATCAGATTATAAGTTATATTAGGTAACTTGCTTAGTTGGATCATAGTCATCGGGTATTATTTAAAAAAATTAAGTATTTTAAATAGAAAATTAAAGGAAAGGGTTGTAGGTGATTTAAAATGAATTTTATGAGTCTAAGCTCAATTTCTGTAAAAGAATTTTAGATAGGTTAATATTATGTAGGATATAAAACTAGAGTGTGTATAACAATCTGAAACCACAAAACCTTTCACAAGGCTTCTCTTTGAACATGGGAGCAGTTTTACAACCATACTTCTTGTCAATCCCAATAATCATATGTAAGTATGCTCATTATCTGCACTACATGTAAATTTGAACATGGGATGAAGGAGAGTAAATTTATAATTTAGGATTATTATCACAAAACTCCCTAAGATTTACGAAACTATCATATTGCATCCTTAATTTTTTTATTTTTTTATTTGGTCACTCGTGGTCCTTAAGGTTAGTATGTGCGATCACAAATAGTCCCTGCCGTTAGGTTACTTCAAAAACTCCGTTAGTTTGCTGACGTGTCATATATATATATATATATATATATATATATATAGAGCGCTTCCATTGAGGGATTCCTCAAATTAGCTTATTTGATGGATACCCTTATAGGGTCCACTCCGTATTGTATTTCACTAATCCAAACCGTCTCTTTTGTAGATACTCATTCAAAGATCATCTCTACAAAAAATCACTTGAATCCGATATCATTTGACCACTCAATTGAATTATTGAAATTTTAGTACTTTCTTAAAGCACCGTGTTCATTGATTTTGTAGGACACAATTGGATATCGAAACAGTTTCCGATTTGTCTAATTTTTTTCAAGGATGATCTATGAATATAAACTTAAAAAATAGATGGTTTCGATCGTTGAAAAAAAATTCGTAGGGAACCCTAAGGGGTGTCCCTCAAATAAAATTATTTGAGGAATCCCTCAATAGAAGGGGACTGTATATATCACAAAACATCCCTAAGGTTCACGCACACCTATCACAAATGGTCCCTGCGGATTTTTTTAATTTTTTAATTTAAATTTCATAAATTTTTTGTTTTATTGTTTAAATTATTTATAAATAAAAAAACCATTTATAGAAGGATTTTAAATGAAAAAACCATTAAAAAATTAAAAAATTTCGCAGTGACCATTTGTGATAGGTGCATGAACCTCAAGAATGTTTTGTGATATATATGCCACATCAACAAACTAACAGAGTTTTTGACGGGAACCCAACGGCAGGGACCATTTGTGATCATACATACTAACTTTGAGGACCACGAATGACACAAAAAAAACATTAAGGATGCAATCTGATAGTTTCGTAAACCTTAAGGATGTTTTGTGATAATAAGCCTATAATTTATTATGAGGATATCATTGTCCAAGTATAATGTTCCAAGAATATGGAATGGTTTAGTCACTAATTGTCTTTTATTTTCTTTCTTTCACATCTTAGGGCATCTCCAAAGGAGATGTCAAATACAAAATGTCAAATTTGAATTTGATGGCTTACGCGGCAATTTGATACTTTGGAAAAAATTTAACTCCAACCGCAATGCCAAATATCATATTATTTTATTATATTTTTAAAAGCGATGGAGCACATATGATGCATAAAGTTTTAAAAGAGAGTAAAAATGATAGTAGAGTCCATGACTTAAAAATATTAAAACAATATTTGACATCAAGCTTTTGGATATATATGTTATTTTTGACATATCTCTTCTAGACTTCAAATTCATGTAAGATTTGACTACTTGGTTGGAGCAACTTTAACCTTCAATTTTTGCAATTTCATATCCATATAGCAATTTTGACATATCGATTGGAGATGCTCTTAGTCATTTTGATTTATTGTTTAAATTTCATTATGAAAACCAGTACTATACGACATGCCTGCTAACTTGGGATTTAATCTCTACTTATGTCACCTCCTTATCATAAATGCCCTCTATGCTAAGTAACTATAGGTTATTCAAGCACGAATCTGTACACTAAGCATGCACCAAAATAAATTAACGATTTCATTGTTCAAATTCATAATTGCCATTAGTCATAGCTTATCACAAAGAAAAATATACTGCCACCCACCCACGAGAATTGATGATGGTCATGTGTAAGGCACATGATCAATTTTGACCGAAATTGAATAGAATTGGTGTCGAGAATGACAGCATTAATGTGCAACAAAAGAAGATGGAGATGACTTTGATCAAACTGAAAGAATAAGGATGAAATTGATATGTTTGAAAACAGTACATGAACTACTTGTGAAAGAATAAGGAAGAAATTGAAATTGATATGTTTGAAAATAGTATATGAACTACTTGTGAAAGAATAAGGAAGAAATTGATATGTTTGAAAACAGTATATGAACTACTTGTGATAAAAAGTCTAGATAGATATGTATTTATAGGTATATCTATTGTGAAAAGACAACGAGTATATTATTTCATTGAAATAGATATGACCCATTTAAACTCTGTAGATGCATCCATTCATAAAATAGAATATCGAGTTTTTGCATTTAGAGAACGTATATTTAGATTTATTTCGCAAAATATGAAGCATTCAAATAATCTAATGGTTGTGGGTTGGCCATATCAACTTAGGTTTTTTCTCCTTCCCAAATTGACGGTAATGACTCCTTTTTCTCTAATGGCAAACACCATCACCTCCTTCTTACTTTAGTCTCACCGACCCTCTCTCTCTTCTTCCTTCTGTCTCCATAATTTGTCTTCTTCTACTTCATTAGCAATTGCACACCCTGGCTTGATAATTGATTTTAGAGCCACAGATCATATATGACTTACGATCTATATGCTCCTCGGAATCATAACCACTCGAGTGTGGCCAATGCAAATGGTGTGTCCTATCCTGTTAAAGGTACTGGCACAGTCGAATTAACCCTTTCTTTACATTTGGAGCATACTTTAGTTGTTACTGCACTGTCAAATAATATCTTATATGTTCCTCAAGTGATAAAACAATTAAATTGTCTTCTATTGATCTATCATTTTTTTTTTTGTCTTCTTTAGGAAGGATTATGTCAGTAAAGGGCTCTGCTCGAGATAAAGAGAATCAAATTTGGTTATAGCATCCTCGTTTAGGCCTTTCATCTTTTAGTTACCTTAGATATTTATTTCTGTATTTATTTTCATATTGTACTATTTTGGATTTCAAGTGTGATACTTGCATTTTGGCAAAGAGTCAGTGTGCTACTCAATTAAGTTCAAATAAAACATATGTTCTATTTGCTTTGGTTTAAACTGATGGTTATATTTGATGAAAAACAAGAGTGATGTCTATGATCTATTTCCTGTTTTCAAAAAAATTGGTACATGCTCAGTTTTCTACCTCTTTGAAAGTTGTTCGTTATGATAATAGAGGTGAATATGTCAATCAATTATTACAAGCTTATTTTCAAGATCATGATATTATTCACGAGACAACTTTTCCTCAAACACTACAACAAAATGGTGTTGTGAAAAGGAAAAATTGCCAGATCCTAGAGGTGACTCGAGCTGGTTTCATTGGTGCCCATATGAAACCTACCTTATGGGAGGGTGCTATCACCTCTGCAGTGCATCTCATCAATCGTGTCCCAACCCGTACCCTGCAATTTAAGTCACCTTTTGAGAAACTCTCTACCTATGTCACTCATTCTTCCCATTTAACCCTGGCGCTACAATATTTGGATGTGTTGTTTCTGTCTACTTTCATAAAAATCAGCGTATTAAACTTGACTCTTGTGCTTTGATGTGTGTGTTTACTGGCTACTTTCCACACCAGAAAGGTTACATGTGTTGTCATCTACCTACCCAACGTTCTTTTGTCACAATGGATGTTACTTTTTCAAAAACAGAGATGTATTTTGCCGAACCAATGTCCAATTCTCCTCTTCAGGGGGAGATTGTAAGCATGGAAGAGCCGAATTAGATGATTGGGCTACCAGATTTAGTTGATGTACCATCATCAGATTTGACAAAAGTCGATTTGAAGAGACCACTGGCAACGAGTACAATACCAGACTCATAGGCAGAACCTGTGGCGACGTCGTCATCGCCCTTGCCGTCTTCTTCAGACCTCTTGGCTTCTTATGCTACTTTCCCCTCCTCTACTCCTACATTACCCAATCATGCTACTTCTCATGCAGGTATTCCTAAGATAAGTCTAGAAAACCAGATTAATACTAACAACTCAGTCATTAATCATACAAATATTAAAATAAATTGATAGTGACAGCTATCAGTTGCCATTAAATAGTACTCGAGGGAAGCCTCCAGATAGATATTCACTTGATAATTTTAAGCTGGTGAAATATCCAATTGAAAACTATGTTTATACTCATCAACTGTCACCTGCCAATGAGGCTCTATGAATCAGATGTCTAGAATAACTATTTTTTACTAGGGAGCTTTAGTTTTAAAACACAATATAGTTTACTAATTTGGTAGAGAATCTGTTACAACACAATCGTACTAAACATATAGAGATTGATCATAATTTAATATATGAGAAGTTGGAGGAGATATTATACAAATCCCGCATGTCAAGACTATTGAAGAGCTGGCAGATATTCTGATAAAGGTAGTATAAAGCCAAGCGTTCCATGACTCACTTGTCAAGTTGGGTATTGGAGATATCTATGCGACACCTTAACGGGGAGTGTTGGTATGAATCATTTGCTTATTAAGAGATAATTATGTAATTGTGACAGGACCCGCCCCGGAATTTCCCCGTAGACCGGAGCGGACCCCGTCTTTGTTCCGACATCACCCGATGCCGGGCCCACTTACTAGAAACCGAGACTCTTTACCAAAATTTTGGCAGAGTCCCCCCTATAAATTTAAGAAACCCAACAGATTTCAACCTGCAACAAAATACAAAACAAACCCAACCAGCAGCATGCTTTAAAACGAACAAACAATTTACAATGAAATGGCCTCAGGCCTCACAAATCAAACCCTAACAGGGCGATAACAGAGCATGTCTAAGAACTTCAATTTCAACAAAACAGAGTTCAAAGGAAATAACATGAAGAAAGAGTCCTACGAAGGCTCAAGGCTCGGAAGCGCACGATCCGGCTCTGCTGCGGAGCTCAGTCAACTACTGGCTGGGGGCGCAAAACAGAAAATTGTGAGTGGACAAAAATCAATTCAGTTCAGTGTAAACCAACGTAATATAACCCCACCGTTTAGAAAACCATGCAAGAAATTCCATGCATCTTAAAACCTTCATACTCCAGTATATATATATATATATATAATATATAAAAACAAATCAATACCGGATGCCAAGTCCAAAATCCAAAAAGAACACTTTATAAAACCCACCATCCAAAACTTATAAGTCCCACAACCAAACTCTCGAAAGCGTACCCATTGGCACGACCGGCAAAGAAGTATCCTCACCGAAAAACATAAATGAATGGATTATATATATATATATATATAATATAAGAGATATATATAATATAAATATGACCATCACCTAGTTGTACCGGGGAAACAATCCAACCGGGGGATTGTTTGACTAGTCACCCTGGCAGAGTCCTCATGATGAGTCCTCAATCCACCATGTGACTAGGGAACGAGCCGTCCAACTGGGGGACCAACTCTCAGCCAGCACGGACCGTCGATAACCTCAAAACCCGTACGTCTGTGATCAGTCCTACGCGCGCAGACTACCCAATCAAGGGTCTACAGCAACATCCCGTCAAGGATGCCCCGGGTTCCGATTCTTCCAAGTATCTCAAGTATCCGTATCCAAGTTCCAAACCAGGGAGGTACATAGGGTAGTGCTTATAGCACACCACACTGACATTCTACACTCACCACTTTCCACAATCTCATCTCAACAACCCAAGTACCTCGCACATAACCAAATATATATAGAAATCCTCAAATCCATATATTCATACTCAAGATACTCCAATATGTTAAAACCCAAAAATATATTTTCAATGCTTCATAAAAATATCCCTTTCAACAATTGAATAAATAATATATCCAAAAATACCATTTAAAACGTCATGCATAAATTTCCCAAAATCCATATAAAATATACTTTCAATACCCAACTATGCCAAAGCGCTATATAGACATCAAATTCAACCCATGAATATAATATATTCAATAAATCGTTAAAACATTATGCATAAATCTTTCATTAATAAAACCATGCATAAGATTTGAAAACAAAATCCACTCACAAGTAGTCCCACGCTGCTTGACCCTGAGAGGGTCCCGCCTGCTGCGTATGCGTGGTCGGAGTACCTAATTCAGAATACGTATACGAAATTAGTACGAAGCGTTTCGAACGAGTACTTTGAATTAAATATCCTAATTTCCCAGGTTCTTAGTAAGTGTACTAGGAACGCGACGTTCTAAGGTCCAACTACCCAATTTGGACGATGGAACAGCTTTGGGAGACACTCGGTCAACTGACGGTCAAACTTCCCAATTCGGGTCAACCGGGCCCACGGGACCCACGACCTCCATTTTACAATCCGAAAGTTCCTAAAGGTTCCACAAGGTCTAAGATATCCGTCTCGCAAGTTTGGTCCGAAAAGGACGGTTAGATCGCTTACGATCGCACAATCGGACGATTAATATAAAACACAAACTTTAAGTTATTGAATCGGAACATCCGGGGTTCCGATTCACAATCCGCGAAGTCCTATACGATCCTAGGAATTCCTAGAACAACATATTTTAATTCGGGAAGGATCTAACGGTCGGAACCTATCGAACCCGGATAACGCACAATATGCGAAAATCCGTTCGATAGTCAAACGACATCCGAATTGAGATCCGCGAAATACTACGCGCTCGTGACAACCTAAGGATCTCATCGGGTTAATTTGCAGCCTCACCAGCCTCGCCCACGCGCCGCCACACGCGCCGGCAGCGCGTGGGTGTGTAGAGTAATTTCCGGCGACGGAAAAACTCCACACCCGAGCTCACCCTTCCTACCCTAGCTTCTACTCGAGGTCAGGATCACTTCATTCAACTACGGGAAGGCCCAATTCGGGAGGCAACTGGCCGGAATTTCAGTTTGAAATTCGGCCCAAAACCTAGGTTTTCCTAATCGGTTTTCTACACTCACAGTCGATCCAAACCTACACCAACATCAGCTAGAACTCGTAAAAAGGAGGAGAAACCCTACCTCAATCACCGAGTTTGGGCGGCGGAGGCGGCGGCGCGACGGCGAGCAAGCCCCGGTTCGACGAGCTCGCGGCCGGAGTTCGTGGTTTCCGATGGGGAAAACGGCCTAGGCTTGATCGGGACGTCGAGGCGGATCGATCGGGACCAGTCTCGGGTCCTGCCGTGGCCGGAGCTGCGCGAACCGAGGAGAGAGAGAGTTGACGTCGGGGAGAGAGAGAGACTGAGGAGAGAGAGAGTGTCGCGCGCGAGAGAGAGAGAGAGCTGAGGTGAAAATCTGATTTTTACCAAACTTTTTGAAATAATTACAAGTTTGCCACTGGAAGTGTTTTGCCCGTAACTTTTTCGTTACAACTCCAATTCAAGCCTACCGCTTGTCTACGAATTCGTCTCAGTACCACCTACCCAAAAATACCAGTCGCTGCCCCAAACACTTTCTGGGCAATAAAATGACCAATTTACCCCTACCCTAAGGGTAAGTTCGTAAATTCGCTTAAATAATTTAAAATAGGAATTAAATTCGGAGTCGGGGTGTTACAAATTGATTGTAATTCCCTTATTAGACATGATTGTATATATGTATTTTCCTAGTTCACTTTTGTATGTATGTATGTAATCCTATATATACCTCCTAGAGAGAAGAATAAATCACACAAAATATTTACCCTACTTTGAGTGTTGGAGTGAATGATATAAAATTTGATTTCAACACCACAAAGTTATCTGAAACAAACCTTTGTTAGTTTCTAAACTCCTTATGATAAAATTGGATTATTTTCACCAATCACACAAAATAAATTTTCAACATTAGATAAATATATTAATATTTAGTGTTGCAAAGTGCAGTTGTTTCTCAAAATTTTTCAAATATATTAATATTTGGTTTCTGTGGCCTCTATGCATTGGGTGGTAATTATCAGCGTACAGTGATTGATTTATGGTTAGAAAGCAAAGCACTAGTGCATGGCCGGCAAAATAACTCACACGAAACGAGTGTGTAGACAGATCCTACTGTTCGAAGAAGAGATTAATTCCTCAATTTGTTGCTGTCTGAGTACAAGTCATAGTTGGCGTGCTATATTATATCTTTGTCACTCCCTTAATAAAGTGTCTTGATTATATCCTACACATCACTAATTTTATTTATCTCTTTTGGCCTGCGTGTGCAAGAGGTTTTGCTTTTTAATATTCCTTTCCGCATAAAAAAACAAAAAAACAAAGATCAAAAGAGTTGACGTGACAAAATATTAACTCCAGATTATTTGAGGAAAACCTTACAAGACAAAGTAGTTCAAATCAATCCACACATAACCAAGGACCGCATTACAAGTAGCTGTCTCTTTGTTTGTACTCTTCTTCATCCATTGTATCACAAATCCCTCTACCTCTCGTCTCTTGCAAACAAACCACAAACAACCCAAAAACCCCAAACACTCCATACGACAAAAACCCGCCATTTATTCTCCCCGCGGCAGCCAGCATTGGACTAAACACTCCTCCCAACACCACCGCCTGCCTCACCATCGACACAGCCGAGTTTCTCACGCAGGTGGGGAAAAGCTCAATCGTAAATATTAGCAAGACATTGAGAGCTGAGCAGGCGCTGAAAAAAGACACAAGCTCGAACACAATTTGTAATGTTTTCCATATTGGATGTGTTCCTTTCAACACGGACATTATGCTAAAAACCCCACTAAGACTAGTGAAAACCAAGAGTGAGGTCTTCCTGTTCATTTTGGCAATGAAGACTAATGTGATTAACGAAGCTGGTAGCTCTGACAAGCCATTGAACGTGACACTTAAGTAGAGATTGAAGTCCAAGCTTCCCAAGGCTAATGGCATTCCATAATATACCATTCCAACACCAAACCCTATTGCCATAACCGCGGACAATCTCCGAAAAGCCCATCTGCTCTTCACCAGAACCTTGATCGCCGAGTAGAGATCAACGTTCCTTGTTTCTTGCTCAAAGGACAAGTTCGAAAAGAAGCTAGATGTGAGTGGTGTTTTAGTACTAGTACCATTGATGGGCGCAATGTGTTTTAGTGTTGCAATTGCTTCCTCTTTGCGGCCTCGAAGGAAGAGCCATCTTGGTGACTCATGAACCAAGAAATGAACCATTATGCAATACAAGAAGGTAGGGATGGAAGTACAAAAATAGAGTGTTCTCCATGAATGAGCTCTTTGAGTGTATGCAATAGCTGGTAGGGATAGAAACCCTAGAGTGAAGCAGAAGTATCCAATGACACCTACCTGGCCACGCCACCTCCTCCCAACAAGCTCCGTTGATAGGACAAGAGCAGAGGTGCCGATGGTAGCACGGCCAAATCCAGTGATGAATCGGAGGATGGAGTAGATCCATATGTTGGAGGAGAAGGCAGTGAGAAAGGTGGACAAAGACATGACGAGACAAGTGAGGAAGAGCATGTTTTTGCGGCCCAGTGACGTGTCAGCAAGTGTGGCCAAGGCAAGCCCGCCTATTAAGCAACCCATGAAGAAGGCTGAGGCGGGCATACCCTGGACGATTGACGGTGAACACTGCAGGGCCCATTCGGAGATGGTGGAAGTGTGTCTTGGCCGGTCCCAAGCCCATGAATTTTGAGGAAGTAGGCAAACGTTTGAGGCCGAGTGGCATGAGTTGTTAGGATCATCGAGTTGGGTGCAGTGCCATGTTGGCTCGGCGTCTGTGAAGACGGTGATGAAGGTTTGTTGGGCATCAAAGAACCATGAAAACGATACAAGGAAAGCTTGGAGGAATTGGGCCCACCCGAAATCTCCGATGCACCGTTCGATCGTGGAGTCTAGGGAGGGAACATGTTTGTGCAACAATGGGGGTTCTGACTCGGCCGAGTTGATTTCGGGGAGAAGAGGGGTTGAATCGCCCATATTGGCTCATAGAAAAATGTTTAAGATATATCTATGAGTTAGTGAAACATATGGGTGAAGGATTTTATAGGGCCTTTGCGATGAATGCCCATATGATCATTTGGTTACACACAGCCAAAGTAGTCAATATCATAATAATTTAACTTTGTGTCTGACAGAATTTAGATAGATTGATAATATGTACGATATAAAACTAGATGCATAATAATCTGACACCACAAAACCTTTTCACAGGACTTTTGCTCATCTCTAACTATCTTGAATGATCCTCCTCCACTTTGTACAAGCTTTCTCAAAGTTTTAGCAAATGATATTTTACAACCATATATTGAAGAGTATGAATCCTATATTAGAACTTAACTAAATAAAATACAACATATAATGAATGGCTCCACTATTAATATCACTAAAGCTTTTTGTGATAAAACCTTACACCTATTGGGTTTCATAGGTGGTTAAGTTGGGAACAATATCGT
>NC_047653.1:7359495-7467827 GCF_902201215.1 Prunus dulcis | reverse complement strand
CTGTGCAAGAATGCATCTTGGGGAGGTAGCCATTATTTTGTCTCCTTTGTTGATGACTTCTCTAGAAGAATATGGGTGTACACCATGAAGCGTAAAGATGAAGTCTTGAAGATATTCCTGAAGTGGAAAAAGATGATTGAAATGCAAAGCGGTCGAAAGATCAAGACTCTCAGATCAGACAATGGTGGTGAATATAAGTCTGATCCTTTCTTGAAAGTTTGTCAAGATGAGGGTATTGTGAGGCACTTCACGGTTAGGGAGACACCGCAACAGAATGGGGTGGCGGAGCGCATGAACCGTACTTTGCTTGAGAAAGTTCGGTGTATGTTGTCTAATGTTGGTTTAGGCAAGGCGTTTTGGGCTGAGGCGATTACTTATGCAAGCCATCTCATTAATCGGTTGCCTGCTGCTGCGAATGAGGGCAAAACGCCCATGGAGGTATGGTCTGGTAAACCTTGTACTGATTACAAGTATTTACACATATTTGGTTGTCCTGCTTACTATCATGTCGGGGAAAGCAAGTTAGATCCAAGAGCAAAGAAGGCTCTATTTATGGGATTTAGCACTGGCGTGAAGGGATACCGACTTTGGTGTCCAGATGAGAAGAAAATTGTTGTAAGCAGAGATGTGACTTTTGATGAGGCTGCTATGGTAAATCAGAACAAGCATGAAGGTGAAATTGAAGCAACTAAGACCATGAGTAGTTCAAAGCAGGTGGAGTTACTGAAAACTCCAGTTGTTCCAGTAAGGTCTGATATTACAGACACTAGTCCTACAGTTGATTCTGATGAAGAGGACGAGGATGATGAAGAGGAGGCACCTACCCAAAGAGCCTCCACAGCAACAAGATTCTATTGCAACCAGAAGATCGAGAAGGGAAATTCGAAAGCCTGCTCGGGTTACTGATATTGTGGCATATGCACTTCCCGTTATTGAAGATGATATTCCATCCGCCTACAAAGAAGCTGTCAGAAGTTCAGAGGGCGTGGAGTGGAAGAAATCTATGGATGAGGAGATGAAGTCTCTTCATAAAAATGAGACTTGGGAGCTGGTTCAGTTACCAAAGGGGAAGAAAGCAATTGGTTGCAAATGGGTTTATGCCAAGAAGATGGAATCTTTGGGAAAGGACAATGTGAGATTCAAAGCCAGATTAGTAGCTAAAGGATATGCTAAGAAGGAAGGCATTGACTACAATGAGGTATTTTCTCCTGTAGTAAAACATTCCTCTATTCGTATTTTGTTGGCTTTGGTTGCACAGTTTGACCTTGAGTTGGCTCAACTTGATGTCAAGACTGCATTCTTACATGGTGATTTGGAGGAAGAAATTTATATGTCTCAGCCAGAAGGTTTTAAGGTTGCTGGAAAAGAAAATTGGGTTTGCAAATTGCAAAAATCATTGTACGGCTTGAAGCAGTCTCCAAGACAATGGTATAAGCGATTTGATCGGTTTATGATCGGGCAGAAGTACACAAGAAGTCATTATGACCATTGTGTATACTTTCGCAAACTACAAGATGGAACCTTCATCTATCTGCTTTTATATGTTGATGATATGCTTATAGCATGTAAAAGCAAAGTGGAGATTGAAAGGTTGAAGACTCAACTGAGTAATGAATTTGAGATGAAGGACTTAGGAGAAGCTTGGAAGATACTGGGTATGGAAATTGAAAGAGATAGAGCGAAGGGCAAGATTAGTCTGTGTCAAAAGCAGTATTTGAAGAAGGTACTACAGCGTTTCGGGATGAATGAAAATTCAAAACCGGTTAGTACACCTCTTGCCCCTCATTTCAAACTTAGTGCTTCTATGTCTCCTAAAACTGGTGAAGAGAGTCATTACATGGCTCAAATTCCATATGCAAGTGTTGTTGGTAGTTTGATGTATGCTATGGTGTGTACGAGGCCTGATATTTCACAAGCTGTTAGTATTGTCAGTAGATATATGCATAATCCAGGAAAAGGGCATTGGCAAGCTGTGAAATGGATTCTACGGTATATTCTGGGTATTGTGGATGTTGGTTTATTGTTTCAGCATGATAAAGTTACTGGTCAATGTGTTGTTGGATATGTGGATTCTGATTACGCAGGTGATTTGGACAAGCGTAGGTCCACTACAGGTTTTGTATTCACTATTGCTGGAGGTCCAGTGAGTTGGAGGTCGATTCTGCAATCTACAGTTGCTTTGTCGACTACGGAGGCTGAATACATGGCGGTAACAGAAGCTATAAAGGAAGCCATCTGGCTTCAAGGATTGCTTGATGACTTGGGGGTTGAACAAGACCATGTGGATGTTCATTGTGACAGTCAGAGTGCTATTTATTTAGCAAAGAATCAAGTTCATCATGCACGTACAAAACACATTGACGTGAGGTTCCATTTTGTTCGTGAGATTATTGACGAGGGAAATATTCTTCTTCAGAAGATTGGGTACCGCTGAGAATCCTGCGGATATGTTGACAAAGCCAGTTTCGTTGCTCAAGTTTAAGCATTGCTTAGACTTAATTGGCATTTGTAAAGTTTGTTGATTGCCCCATGGGGGATTGGGAGACGACCATTGAGAGTGTTGCTTCGAGGTTTTGAGCCAAGGTGGAGATTGTTGATGATTGGCTCAAAAATAGTCAAAAGCAAAACTGCTTTCGGCTGGCAGACATCTTGCGGTGCTCTCGTCTAGCAGACAAATTGGAGACAAATTAATGGCTAGCATTGATGGCTTACTTTTACCTTTTGACTTGTGTGTTTTGCTTTTGCCGTTGGGTGGTTGAAGAGCAAATGTTTGGCTTATAAAAGGGAACATGCATTTGGGAAAAATAGAAGAGCGGAAAAGCACCGAGAGTTGATGAGAGAAGAAAAAAATTGGGAGAGAGGAAAATAATAGTTTGGGCAACTAAGTTTTTGTTGCTACTGTTGGTTATTTTTCCCTCTCTAAATTGTACTCAATTTGTATCCCCTTTATATTCTTGAGTGTGTGAGCTTGGGTATATTTGGGGCTTGGGTTTTTTGAGTGGTTAAACACTATTGTATTCTCTCATTGATTATAGTGGAATACTCCGTCGTCTCCAAACTGGATGTAGGCAAGTTGCCGAACAGTATAAATCTTGGTGTTGTTCTTGTTGATTATTTTGTTCAATTTTTCTCCTGCCTGTTGTTATTTATTTTTCACTCGCAGTTGGTTGACGCTTCCGCACAACAGAGAAATATCGTTAGACTAATAGCTAGTTGGTGTCGTTTACAATAATCGCTTAATTAGTTTTTAACGATAACTCTACTCATCAGCTATGCCGTGGAGGCACTGCAACTGCTAAATTTCTGGACATCTGTTTATCAGCGGAATTATATCAATTAACAGTTAACCATAATGGAACATATGGGAGAACATAATTAAAAGGGGAGATACTAATTAGTGGGTCATAAGGCTCATAACATCCGCAAAAGCAAGTTGTTAATGATTAGTCATTCACTATAATACTTTAGAAAATCATAAATGTCAAATTTGACATCGACTGGTGTAATAACTTGTGATGGGACGTTAATCATGTTTATAGGGAATATTGTCGCCTTTGGATGAATTGTTCTCTTCTTCTTTTTTACGCTCTGTTTTTTTTTTTTTGGTCAAAGTTAGGAAAGGAGAGAGTAATTTTCTCACACACACTTCCAAGATAGCATGAAATTTCGAACATGAAATTATTAGTCTACAAAATTGAGGCCATCTTCCACCATGTCGGTATAAATTTTTCTCTTCTTTGGGGAGGCTTTTGCGAAAAGCAAGTTTAGTCTAAAAATGCTGCTCAACATACTATACATGCAAAGGCATAGCGACAAAACGTGATATCATGTATAGTCTATACTTGCACCACCTCCTTCCTATTTCATGGTTCCGGTTCTCTTGGTTTTTGACGGATTTGAGTGGTTTTGGGGTTATGGTTCTGTGGCTGACAAGTTTGTCTGTTGTTTGTTGTTCAATTGGGCACGTTGCTGTTTTATTTCAATTTTTGTAGAATTTTTAACTTTTGTTTATCTGTTGGTATCATTACCTGGGACAATCTTGATGTTCTTGTTCATGTGACATCACAGATTAGTTGTTCTGTTGTACTTCCTTACTGGGTTGCTTATTTTGTAATTATGTACTCTCTCCGTTTTGAGTGGATTTCCTGTTTTTATTAAATATCAACTTTCGAACCAAAAAAAAAGAAAAAAAAAAAAAGAAATGCTTCATAGACGGCATGGAGACAAAACGTGAACAATTAGGTTAGCTAGAGACACAAAAGTAAATTTTAAATTCCAACTGATATGGTAGTGACAAGGAGTAATGAATACGTGTGAAGAGATAATCCATCCATGGTTAATTTCTCAAAAGGAAATTATGGGAAAAAAGAGATGCATATCATATGCATGATTTTTGTGATTGCACTTGATTACTTTTTCTTTCGTATTTTTTATTAACATTGATCTACCGAAGAGAGCGAAATACTGATTTTAATTTACGAAATGTTGAATTTTTATTAGACATATGTAGAGTGGAATCAGAAATTTTCACACGACTAGGTTATCATCTTTTTCATTTGTCTATTATGTGTTGGTGGCTGAGTGGTTTTGTGCAAGGAGTTATTCGAGTGCAGTGGACCAATTCTTGTACAGATGGAATGAGCTAATTTTCTTTTAGCACTAAATTAGCACTACATTGTTCTATTTTCAACAATGTGCACAGGGGTGGCTCAAAGTGATTACAGGAGGAGTGAAAAATCAAACACAATACCTCCAATGCATAACTTGCGAGTATTGAATGATTTCGTTAACTTCAATGGATTGAATTGGTCATGAGTCCTAAATATATATTACCCATACACAAGTTATGTGCAGAAGTAGTCAAAATATTATCTAGATATGAATTTTTCTCAAGTAACTTATAACTCAAGTGGGTTAAGAATATTTACTCTTGCACCCGATATTATAGATTTAATTCCTCTCTCCTCAATATCGCTTGTATCAAAAGATATGAATTTTCCTCAATATTACAGCATATACATAAGACAGAACATAGGGAAATTAAGTTGAACGTTGACTAAGTACTGTTTTCCTTGAGAGAAAGCGCAGAGAAATAGATAGAGAGAAAGCTTATCCAACAAAACACTGGATTTTTCTCATTAACATAACAATGATTCCATATTACACTTATACAAGGAATGCAGCTAAGAAAGAAAAATATAAATAAATCATCACCAAGATGTCTAAAATGGATGCACGTGACTAGCACGCATCCCTTAGACCACTTCAAAAAGTAACTAGAGAAAACAAGAAACTAAAACAAAGATGAGGTTTCGTAAGGGAAAGAAAATATATAAGAAGGTACATAGCTAATGTTAAGATGATAAGGGATAAGCATGTCCAGCTTGAATTAAGAGAAGCCGAGATCATTCCAAAACTAAATTATGGGTTCAGAATGAATTTGATTAAGAAAGCTTTTCTGAGAGGACAAATATGGTCCCATATTAGATATTTTACGGTCTCATAAAATATCTATTTTTTTAATACAAATAATATTAGAGGAGAGTGAATTTGAACACAGGACCTCGGGTATGAAGGAAGTTGATCATTAAGAAATAACACTCAGAAATTTCTCAAAGATTTCTCTCTCAATTCTCTCTTAGCTCAAGTTCTAAATTCCTTCTTCTTCTTCATTATGTCAAAGCTTCTTTTGTTAACAGCGTATTGTGGTACGTAACTGTTCTTAATCACTTGAGTTACAAATTTCTTAGTGCATAAAATATCTATTAGACATCGAATAACTGATCTAAATCTTTGTTGAGTTTGAATATTATGACTTGCACGTTTTCACCATGCAAACGTAGATGTATTTAGTGGAGGCTTTTTGTTTACATTTTAGCAAAGCAAAATGATTAAGGACGAGGAGGTTGCTTCTCAAAGCACATGTTTTGTTTGTGCATCCTCAATCTCTAATTGGTGCAATGAACTGTAATGAGTTTTGTAATTGAAAGTTGTAAGAAGCCATCGATGGCTTACCAGAAACAAAGCACTCAATTAAACCTTTGTGGTCCTTACCCTCTCATGAGTGCACCCCAAGTTACTATTTCCAGCACATTTCTTAATTGGGGTATTAGCTTTTATGACAAAACAGACAGGATCTCTATTGGATTCTTGTTGTCTTTCAGGTGTACTCAGGTAGATACACATGGAATAGTATCGATAGATATATCCCAATTTAAAAAAACACAAGTGAGTTCATGTTTCCCTTGATGTTTCCCAAATGGTTATTGTACTTGTGGGTTTCCTCTAATTTTGGAAAAACATATTATTATAAAATCAAATTCATGTTTAGGAGCGTCTTCAGTATAATAGCTATAACTACTTTTACGTCATATTTCATTTAAATTTGTGAGGATTGAAGAAATGTTTCATATTAAAAAATTAATAATTTTTTGCTTATAAGAAGTTGAATTAGTCCTCCTATGCGGAACCTCATGGTATTAGAGCAAGGTTTGCTCTCGTGTGAAGTCCAGCGGCTTCATGTACTCCATGTTTTAGAATTATAACTAACTTACACTAGCTAGCTATCTGGCAAATTAATGCGTGTGTAAGAGAAAAGATTGAATTAGTTTAACTATAAACATGGTTGACTTTGGCCAGAGAATACAATTATCGTTGTCGGTGTTTTATACATGGAATAATGATATACTCTTACTACATTTGTATACTACATTCTTGTACCACCTTATATGGCATATGAGATGGACAACCACATCAACTAAAACACTTAACATTTCTTCTATGATTTATTGATACTTTTGAATTGATGCGGATGTCCACTTCATCATCCACATAACGTTGTATGAGAATGTGACATACAAATGCGGTAAAAGTAGCATTATTTTTATATATGATTAGTTTATGTAATGCTATTTTACGGATGGAATTTACGAATATTATATATATTGGTGCAATGATTATGTTATTATAAAATCTAAATGTGTTACCGATTGGCCTTTTGTCATGCGTATGTCACACAGTAATCTCACTCACACACTAATTAATTAATCAATTAATTGACTCTCTCCATTTCGGATTGAAAATAGGAAATGAATATTGTATGTCTTGTGTGATTATAAACAATTATATATATATATATATATTAAAATATGCATACTTAAACTTGTGCGTGAAGGGGCCGTGTATATAAAAATCCGGAGCTGAGAACTCTTGAGGAAGAGTGGGTTGCAGGGGTAAGATGGGCCATCGCTGCTGTGGCAAACAGAAGGTCAAGAGAGGTCTATGGTCACCTGAAGAAGATGAGAAGCTCATCAAACACATCACCACCCGCGGCCATGGCAGTTGGAGTTCTGTCCCAAAACATGCAGGTATACAAGATCTCTTAATTATTTGTTTGTGTGGCATTGAGTGAGAAAGAAAGGCCGGGGTTCAAGGAAAATGTTTTATCATCAGACTGTCTAGCTACGCGTAGCTGAGATTCACAGTTTGACGATATAAGCAATCGTATGTTAACGTAAGCGTTTGTGTATGTGATTAAATATTTTTATGTCCTGGTAGGCTTGCAGAGATGTGGCAAGAGTTGCAGGTTGAGGTGGATAAACTATTTGAGACCAGAACTGAAAAGGGGCTCCTTTACTCCTGAGGAAGAACAGATTATCATTGATGTTCACAGAATTTTAGGCAACAGGTAAGGAATTTCCTGTGATGTGAGATGTTGGGAAAAGCAAGATTTCATGGAAATTTTGCTTAATTTGGTTAATTTTGGTTAATGTGGCAGATGGGCTCAGATAGCCAAGCACCTCCCTGGAAGGACAGACAATGAGGTGAAGAATTTCTGGAATTCATGCATTAAGAAAAAGCTCATGTCACAAGGTTTGGACCCAAAAACCCATAACTTGATCTCTTCTCATCAGAGATCTTCTAATAAGATTGGAGGCAGCAGCAGACCACAACCCCATGACCGACAGAAACCCATTTCAGTAAATTTCACTACTGTGAATTCACAGAAGAAAAATTGTTCAGCAGAATTAAACTCGTCATCATCACCTATAGTAACATTGTACAATGCTCAACAACCTCCAATGGTCCAAACCATGGCCACACCACCCACTCATCAATATCATGACGATCAGAACCCTAATGCTGCTTGGACTAGTGTTAAGGATCCTACCTTCCATGAACCATCTGCAGAAAACATTTCCTCATCATCATCTTCCTCAATGAACCTATCAGTGTTTGGGCTCTTGGATAATAGTAATTGCCTCTATGCTGCTGGTGCTCAGCCCTTTGAGGCCCCAAGAATATTATTAGAAGGAGAGCAATCGAAGGGATCAGAAGAAGTACTGCAGCAAGAAAAGGAAAACCTCTTGGAGATGGAAATGATCAAGGCTATTGATCAGGACATGGATGCTTCATTGATGGAGAGCTCTAGCTTTGACTTTAGCTTTTTGGAGTCTACACTTATGTCTACAGGAGTAACATCTCATGATCTGAACTCTATGGCTGATTTTGCATGGAACTATTAGACTTTCTGTGTGTGTATATAGAACTCAGTTAAATAATTTTTCTTACTTTAGCTTGGTTCTTTTTGGATATCATACATAGCTTGACTGTTTTGAAATAATTTTATCAAAAAAGAGAAAGGTAATCAAATAGAGCTTGACTATTTATGTTATGATGTTTTTAAAAAGACTAAAGGTGCCCTTCCATAATGTGACCTTCCCCTTTTTATTGTCATTGGAGAATGCCTCTTTTCAAACAATTCAGTCCAATACCAGTGTAGTTAGTGAGTAGTGCTGAGTGAGTGGTGTGGCACCGTTGGCAATTGATTTCATGAACCCTCAAATTAATCAAACAACATTGTAAAATCCTCTACATTCACTAATTACACTCTCCCGGAAATGAAATCGTCGTATATTAGCGAATTCCCCGCAAATCGTACTTTAAAAAAACATTGTATATATAGAACACTCAAATCAAACCTCTAAACTACAATTATGTGATTTTAGTTTTTAATATATTTTTTGAAAGATCCTATAGTTAGGTTGCCTCATCAAAAAAGCAAAAATAAAATAAAAAAAGTTAGGCACACAACAAAATGTAGGTTACTATTTCAGTTTCTAGGACCAAATTAATATCACTTGGGTTGGGCCTCCTATTCTCGTGCTTATGAGATCGTTAATCGTAATTGGAGCCAAATTAGGCTTTGACAACACAAATACTCATCCCATATGCCGGGCCTACTCAACACATGTACGTACATTGCGTCTGTAGCCCATGGCCACGTCACAACCATCAAACAATTGCTTCATAAGAAAATAAAAAATAAAATTTCTGAAGTGAGTTCCTATTATATATAGTGGTAGGTGTAATCTGTATTTGAAAAAATAATCCCGTTGTTTTAGTTAGTTTCATGTACATTTTTAACGCGATTCTTTAACCTTTGAAATCTACAGTGGTTGTTTAATATTGTATCATAACCCCGATGTCAGGAGATCCGAACTCGAAACCTCCCAATCCATACCCAAAACTATCTGTTGAATATTATTTCTCCTGTCTTTATGTTGTGTGTAAGTTTAATCCACAGTATAGTAAGCCATTTGGAAAGGTGTGGGATCTCTGGTGTGAGCTACTCCCAAGTCTCCCAAGTCTCTTATATGTGCACATACTATTTACCAATCCAGGATAGAACACCAAAGACACTGCCACAATAAATTTAAAAAATAATAATAACAGTGTTACAATATAATCAGCGTATCCATTTCCCTTCCCAAAATTGACTTAAAATGAATCAACACCAACATGCAAAAAGGGGGGAATCAAAATTACAAGGAACATTATAAAAGAAAATATATATATATAAATGTTTGCTTTGACTCCTCATTCTCTTGTGTGGTACATTATATATAGATAGCGCCTTATCATGATCATCTCATTGCTGTCAACATATAATCCACCACTTCTGATTATTAGTAATAAATTTAGCCAAACACAATTCTAAATTCTACCTTTGTGTGTGAATGAATTCTAGTATTTGAAAATATGTGAGTGTACGTCAGGGTAGTACTTATAATTCTTGCATGGGGAGGGCAGCAGAGTTGTCTTGAGAGGAACATAAAGAGAAGATTTCTTCAAATGTTCCATTCATGTAATCCTTGAATTTGTCATACGACATGTAGTCGTCGATGATTTCAGGCTTCGATGCATTCGTCTCTGCAGCTAAATTGATCTGCGGGAAGTCTTCAAGTTCTAAGGGTGGGTAAGGAAATTGATAGTTATTCAATAAGCTTTCATTGTGTGGTATATATGTTTCCTGCATAAATTGGCAGATGGATACAACGAATTAATATTGATCACAATCATAACCAAGATAATCAAGATGCAAATTATATGTGAGGCAAAATTCAAATAAGCTTACATGACTAGTTCTATATGTTGGTGCATGAAACAGTACAAGAACAAGATATTCATGTGTATGATACTTAGAAAACAGGAAAACAAGAAAAAGGGATACTTGTTTAGACTCAAATGATTGAAGATTGAATATGAGAAATTATTGGAAAATGAATATTCTTTCATTGCTTATTTTTCGGGGTAAATTATTGAACCGATTGTTTTTGTTTTCCAAAAAAAATAAAAAATAAAAAATAAAAAAAATAAAAAAAAAAGAAGAAGAAGAAGAAAAAGAGAATGGTTCAAATTGTTAGGGAGATTTAAAGTCATTGGGGATAGAGCTAGAAGTTTTTGAAGGAACACTCTGAGGAAAATGGGGAAGAAAGATGTTTGAGTCAGTCAAAAGAAGTTATAGAAGATGATGAAGAAAGCTCATTTGAGTCAGTCTACTACAAAAGATTTTTTGAACGAAGCTTTAGCAAAAGCTATATGTAACTCATTACTTATAACTTTTGTTACTTTAAGATCAAAAGAAAGCTCCAAGGCCTTGTTTTGTGGGCCACTTCCAACCAATCATGGTATTGTTTGCGCGTGTTTAAATGCGTCCATGATGCATAAAATGATTTACGTATTTCCAGCTTGATCTCAAAATTCTATGTGGTGTGAACATGAAGCCTTAAAGCAGCTAGCTATATACAAAAGTAGAATATTGCCCAAAAATGTTGCCTTGGCAAAGGAGGCAATCAAATCATGAAGATTTTGGTTTTGAAAAGACTTTAAAAAAGCATAGTATTTTGCTAAATAAGGGCAATGTTTTCTTACCAATGTTGTCAAATCGTTAATCTGAATTGTTAATCATGTGGGCTTTTATTTTATTGTATGTTCAAAATTAATGATTTAATACCATAATGTTCGATTGTTCGGTAAGAAAGTACGTAGTAACCCAGTTCCTAATTAATGCAATCAATGTACTAATAATTCCTATGAGTGTCTAACATAGGGCCTAGTCTAAATGTACTGTGCTAAGAAAATTAAATTGTTTTAAACTGTATATGCAATACTTGTACAAACCTGATCAATTAGATTTGAGGAGCAGTGAACACCAAAAGAGAGATCAGCAGAACTGTTTGCTTCATCAGAGGCAAATGGAGCTTGAAAATCATCTCCCATGCCATTTTCAGTTGGTGTCCCTTGAGTGAGATCTGAAGAAGAAGTGTCAGAGAGAAATTTGGGATAATCATGATTGGAATAATTCTCATCTTGATCAGTCTCAATCCCTCTTGAAGCTGTCTCATTAATCCCACTATTGTCTTCCATTAATAACTGTTCATTACTGGAGACCCAAACTGAATCATTCTCTGCATTATCAATCCCAATTGGCTTCTCTTCTTTGTTGTTCTTGGGCATTTGTATTGTTTTCTTGAAAACGCGGCACAATGCGTAAGAGTCCTGTGATTTAGAAAATTCAGTTTTTGTTAACATGGCATGTTAAAATTACATATGCATGTATATGTAAGAAACACACAAATTACAAAGACTGTAATTGAAAAGCAAGTCCACGAGAAAGAAGAGGGGGAAAAGAACAGAAAAAAACAAAAAAATAAAATAAAATTATATATATATATATATATATATGATGATGCTAAAGACTAGAAAAAGATACTAGCAAGTACGCCTAAAGTGTAGGCCGAAGAGTCTTTAATCATCATGTTGATAAGCTATTTCCTTTAAAAGGACAAAAAAAATGTTAAAGGAAGAAAAAGAACAAAGACTGATGAGATTTGCTTTATTTGAGTCCATAGACATATATATTTTGTACAAAAGATGGTGTAAACTGTAACTCATATAGAGTCATATGTGTTGCTAGCTTACAACTATTGACTAATTAAAATGCATCTTGGGAAGTTTCCTACATCATATGCATATACATCTTAATTAATTTAAGTATAGATATATGTCATTAATTGAATATTTATCTTTCTTCCCAAACCCTATTTTTTTTCTCTTGGAAATTTCATCAAACCCTGAAGACTCTCTCTCTCTCTCTCTCTCTCTCTCTCTCTCTCTCTCACTTAGATCGACATCCAATGTCGGTGAATTCAACCAGCTAGCCCAGCTAGCCCATATATTAGCAGGTTTTCATAAGATTTTAACTCCATAACTTCATATTTATTTACCAATTTTTAAGGAAAGGAAGAAAAAGGGAAGAGGAGGGAATTAGATGCATGGTAAAATCGATGATCAACTACAAGTATTACAAGCTTATATGTATATACCTTTAGAGATGATGATGCATTGCCACACACAGAGTCAACCAGCCGGTACTCATGCATAACCCAGTTGGTTCTAATGCCGTGGGGGGCTCTGCCTCTATAATACACCAATGTCTTCTTCATCCCAACAGCACGCCGTTGACTGTTCACCGCCCGGTCTTTTCCGGTGGCTTTCCAGTACCCAGCTCGAGTTGCCCGATTCGTTCTTGACCCGTTTGGGTACTTCCTATCCCTTGGGCTGTAGAAGTACCACTCCATGTCTTTGCTCGGCAAAAATGACTTATCTGAAGCAAACAAATCAAATATGTCAAAACACTATGCATAGTTAGAGAATATAAAACATTTAAGGTATTGATGTACAAGTCTATGACCATGATTAATATCACCATAGAATTATTTAGATGATGCACTAAACCAAAAATTACTTACCTGGCAAATCCCAGGGTTCACATTTGTAGAGGTCGACTTCTGGGATTATTTCTAGCTCAATGGTGAGGCCATTGATTTTTCTATCTAGATAGTAAGCAACAAGTTCTTCATCTGTTGGGTGAAATCTGAATCCAGGAGGAAGGCTCATGGGTGCCATTGTGCTCTCTGAGAGTAAGAAAGATGAAGCTAAGAAAAGAAAGAATGAGAGAGAGAGAGAGAGAGAGAGAGAGAGAGAGAGAGAGAGAGAGAGAGCAAAACACTGGACCTTGAACTAAACTGGCTTGTACGACAATGGACTATATAGGCCACTGTTGGCATCAAACCTATAAACTATTTGCCCTTAGATTTACAATGTATTACTTATCCTTGTGTTCCCATGATTGATAAAAAGAGAGAGTGGTATGTATCGTAAATAAGATTGGAAATGGGGTTGAAAATAGAGGGAATATTGGGATGGTGATGTTTGGATCTTTGGCTTTTAAAGAGATTCTATGTGTAAGGTTTTGTGTGAAAACCCAGAGGGAAGGATAAGAAGCTTCCCTGCTTTTGTCTGCTCACAACACAAACTAACAAAAAACAGAGGGCCTCTCAAAAGGCTGTGTGGGCCACTCAACCGTCCATTGCCTACAACACGCAATACTATGCCCTAACCTCCTACTATTTTAATCAATCTTGCAATCCAAAATCCTATTATAAACATTGCTCTATCGACATTTATACATACAATATTTGATGTATTGTACTATTGAATACTTTATTTAGTAAGGTTATCATTTGTGTCTGCTTTTTACAGTGTGTTTGAACCAAGAAATTTAAAAGTATTATGAAATTCATAAATAATGGAATTTAAAATGACGAAAATGAATGTTTTAGAATTTGTAACGTTTTTTGTTGGCTATTGGATTTAAACATGAAATTTAACGTTTATGATTTTGAAATTTTAGAATTTTAATGATCACTATTTAGAAAGAATTTTATGATCTCGTCGTTTTTTTTAATCAAAACACGGAAATTGGTTTATATTAAAATTCCAAATTTATTTTCCTAATCTAAATGCACCGTTAATGTATTTTGCAATCTCATCGTTAATATTCTTGGCATACCATTTGAAGGCGAACAAGGTATAGATTAGGTCTACATTATGAACATTTGGGATATTGGATTAGGTCTTAGATGAGGTCTCTTGAGATCACAAACGTAGGCTGTCTTTATGTTCGAACTATTTCCCTATGTAATAAAAGTATTTGGTTAAGCTGATCAAAGGATAGCAAGAGGGATCCAACAACAAAAATAAAAGGGGGAAGCTTCCAATTTAAAGCTATTATTAGTACTTACCTACTATAATAGGATAAGCTTTTCATGCTTTATGTCATTATATGTGTCTGTTCTCGTTATTTAAAATGCAATTTTACTAATCCAAATTTTTTTATCTAGTTATAGACTGATTAATAAACTGCGCGGCATGACCATTTACGGTATGCCTAGTGTGCACAGTGAATATCTATTTACAGCGTGCATTGCTTGGCGTAAAAGCATGATTTGTTGGATTGTTTAAAAGTATATATGTATAGGGCAATGTTATCTTACCAATTGATGATATCCTAGATTCAGACAAGAAACAAACCTAGAGTCTTCCTTGAAACTAAAGCTATGAACAATGCATGTATAGGTAGTTTTAGTATAACATACGATTGATGATGATCTACTTTTTCCAGAAGGTGGGGTTTGTAATGAATTAATACAATGTTTTAGCCACAAAAAGAAAAGAAAAAAGAAGAACAGTGGAAACATGAACAAGACATTCAAATGGTATGATTAATACTTCAAAAACAAATGGACCCCAACTTCTGTTCTGTTCATACATACACGAGTCACAGCATCAAATAATAGAATCTGCTAAAGAAGAATTTTAATCTTTTCATAATCCCCCTGCTGTCCAGAATTAAAGATATAAGTATCTCAGAAGAAGAAAAAGTGTTCGTAGCAGCAGAATACATCATCACAAGACGACATAAATATATTTGGATGAGTTTTTACATAACAGGGATGAGTTTGATGGGCCATACCCATGAAGATGATGGGGGCCATCAGATAATTCTGATCTCTTTTATTTTTTATCGCAAAGGGAAAAGAACACTTTTATCATTCAACAGTAGTTGATGACTTGATGAGGGACCCATGATCATCTGCTGGACAAATCTACCTGGCACACCGTCACAGTCTTCTTTTTCTTTTATTTTTCCTGCCCTCCAAACTGCTTTTTCTTTACCCATTTTTGTTCTCTATAGTGACCTTTAGTTCCTTTCCTTAAAATATCATTTTCATCTGGGTAAAGACATGCTAACATCTTTAATGATTACGATACAAAATCTTTGACTGGTCTCTCTCTCTCTCTCTCTCTCTCTCTCTCTCATACAAACATTACACATGATTAGAGTGGAAAAAAAACGCTGTGTATATAGTCACACAAAAATTATGCTTTGGAAAGCAAGATTTAAGAAGATGGATACTAATTACTAGTTTAATTAGAATGCTTATATACTACCTATGCAACAGAAGTACTTGTACTGCATTTGTTTATACATGTCGCATATTGAGAACTAAATAAGTATTTTTACCACATGTTTTAGCTAGAAAAATGAATACTAGTTAAACTCTTATGCAAAACAAGACAAACGAGAGAGGAGATGTTCAAACTTTGGCTTTGGATGAAAGGGCTCTAGATCCTCAGAGCTAGGCGCTTCATATGTTTGCACCTCGTTTTTATTGACCATATTCTAAGTTCTTCTAGGATTAGGTCATGAAATTAAGCTAGCTAGCTAGAATTAGGTCTATGTATAACAGTACAATGCTGCTAAAGTGGTAGCAATAATGTCTTCTCAATTAGTGCAAGGTTTCTATGGTTGAGAAGTGAACTTCTAGTCATGATTACAGCAAAAACAGGGCCTTTTTTATGTTTGTTATCCTTTCTTTAAATTTGATTTATGGCTTTTACACCACAAGCACAACATCAAATGAGTTGTCCATAACCAATTACATTTAGAGAGAGAGAGAGAGAGAGAGAGAGAGAGAGAGAGAGAGAGAGAGATCGCCAAGAGGAGAGATAGAGGGCTTTCATGTCTTTTGCCGAAAGAATTACTTTTTGTGGTCTTTACCAACCGTCCCGCACAATATTCATGCCTAAGAGAAATCGAACAATGCCCGGATCAACCTTATTGAAGGAGGGAGCTTTTGATCATTTTGCATAAAGAGATTCCAAACTCTTCCATTTCTCCAATCCATAATGACAAATCACATATGCTTCCTAATAAAATATTTAAGCCTGATTCAACCTCGAACCCTTTCAGTCATTTAGCGTTTCAAACCACGTTCGTAGCATGGATTTTAGCCATTTTATATTGAGAGAGAGAGAGAGAGAGAGAGAGAGAGAGAGAGAGAGAGAGAGAGAGAGAGAGAGAGGTGTGAGTAGTTTTAAATGGGGTTCTAAAGCCATGCAACCTTTCACACGATGATGATCTTGTAGAAGGGTAAGAGATAAAGCAAAGCAAAGCAAAGGGCAAAGGGGGGATGGTGGGGATGTGGGCGCTTGTGGAAGACTGTAGGCTGGCTTTGAAAATCAGATTCCCAAATGTCGGCTGCTGTCTATCAATCTCTATCAACATATATCATTTTAGTTTGTGCACAAAAGACAAATGTTTAATTAGATTCTTCTTTTTGCCTTACAGAGCAATGAGATCATATAGATGTAGCTTTCATGTGAGTTCTGGCCCTTCTCTGGGAGCCTATTATGCCTCCTGTCCTGAGGGCACATATGTCATTTGCTAACTGTATGCAACAGCTTTAGTTTCTGACCTAGATGTCCTGATATATATATGACCATATGTCATCATGCTTACCAATCAACTTCAAGTTTAAAGTTGGACCAACTCAAACTCTGAGACTTGGTGGGTGGCCTGAACTTTGCAGCCACTACTTAGACCAGAGACTTAATTAATTGCAATTTGCAAGGTCCTTTCCTTTTACCAATTGTTGTCAAAGGAGAAAAAGAGAGAGTCTAGTATGACCCAAAATTATTGGGCATTCTCTTAAAAAAAGAGAGTTTCGCTAGCTAGAGAGGGCTATACAAAGAGTAGTTAATACCAAAACTAAAAGAAGGTGGTTGTGCCAAAAATAAAAATTGATAGATTGTTATAAACAAAAGGTGTAATACATCAACCACGAGATGTAAAGTGGTTGGAAACTGCCACCTCCAATGGGTGAGCTATCTCATGCCTCAGTGATAAGGATTCGAAATTCGTTGGAAGCACTTTGTCGTCAAAGGCAAGCCGAATCCTGAACGGAAATTAATCTCACCCTTCAAGTACAAAGACACCTCATTGTATTTACCGAAAAAAGTGTAACACATCACATCCAAGGGGAAACAAGGAATTTTATAGGGAAGGGATTGGGGCTAAACATTAGGGAGTGTCTAACTTCTTTTGATTAAAAAAAAAGAAAAAAGTGTACATGTGCAAATGACCTATAACTCATTGATGCGAGCAAAATGTAACGATTTTCTCATATGGGGGGTTCTGATGGGATTGTGAGCATGTCAGAAAAAGCTTTGTCATTGGGCCATACTATTGGGTCCTTCAAAAGGTAGAGTTTTTGACACGTGTTCCACCATTAGTCCACGTCTTAAGCCCAATAGAAGCCCAAACAATTAAGATCCCAAATCTTCGCTCGAACGAAAGAAAATAAATTAACAAAAACCAGTAGAGGTAAAGAAACAGAGGAGAGACGGTGTGTGCCGCGTGAAGTTGAAAATGTCGATACTGTGGGAGAAGAGCGGGACATGGCGGTGGATAGTGAACAAGACCCGTGACTCGAAGCCCTTCTTCTTGGCCTTCGCTACCGTATGCGGCGTCGTTCCGGGTGTCATTGGCTACTTCGTTATGCAGACCACTAACTCCCGAAATGAACAGCTCGAGGCCGAACTCCGCCGCAACGCCCGACCCGAATCCATCGTACGTTTTCTGTTCAACCCAATTTGTTTTCTGAAATTCTTTCGATTTTAAGAAATGGGTTTTGCTTGTAATAGCCTAAAAAGTGTTCCTTTATTGGATATCAAAACAACTATGGAGACTTAAAGCAACCCCTTTCCCAATTTTGAAGAAACTAGCTAGTCAAATTGGTGATCAGATGATCTGAAATTGACAGTTGATTTGTGTGGGTTGTTTTTGCTTGATGGAATTAAAAGCTTCAATCTTGACTTGTTTATCAAGCTGTATTATGTTCTAGAAGTAGTGGGTATTATAAAACGAATTCATTTTGTGTACGAAGTGAACAGAACAGTTTGGTTTGAGTTAAACCAAGACCATGACATCCTTATTGATGCAGGGATCTGTGTAAGCTTAAGACTTTAGGTAAAGCACGTCTAGATATCCAGCTAAATGAATTTTACCCACAGGTAGTGTGTGTTGTTGAATCTTAAGGAACCAATTAGTTGTGCTTCAATTATCTATTTGTTGAGTTAGTTTTGCTAAGAAAATCCCCCACTAACATTTTAGCGCCTGCCCCCCTACTTGATTGTCTACACTTTCATGTCTCAAATTTGTTGTGATTTTGAAAATGTATGGAAAACTGAGGTCAAGTATTGCTTCCATGTTTTCCTTACTTGGGCTCTTGAACAGATAATTGCACGTGTATAACACCTATAACTTTTTCTTGGTTCCACATTTAACTACTCCGCAAGCCGAATTCATCAGAAACAGTGAATAAATTGGATCTTGTTGAGGAACTATCACTGGTTTGTCCCATTACAAAGTCAGGTTAACTCATTTGGCACTAATCCCTGTCATCCATTGGAAATAGTGAATTAAGTCATGTTATGTAAATCAAGATTGCAGATATAAAGTTTTAATAGAATTTTGTTATGTAAATCAAGATTGCAGATATAACGTTTTAATAGAATTTTGTTATTGAAGGCTAAAGTAACTTGCTCAGTTCCAATGGATTTTAAATTTAGGTTGTTTCATCGAAGCAGTTTCATACTCTGAATCAAGACAAAAGCTGACAGTATATTGCTTGAAATTGTGTATCAGAGGATGGGGCAAGTAAATAAAGAAAGATTGGCTGAATTCCTTGGTGAGTTGCAGCGGAAAGAAAATACAAATGATCGCTATGTTGCTGCACTGAAAGGAGAGACATTGACTAGAAATCCGTATGTGAGAATTCAACCGATTCCGAAGCCAAGCAACACCGAAGCTGACAAGGAACATAAGTAGATGGAGATATGTGCATCTATTACCGCCATGAACACTTTTCACCTTCAGGATATCTGTATATTTCTTCAGAACAACTGTGGGGTTGGTATTTTATGTTTTGGATGTTATGTTTAGGCACTATTTGGTGAGCTGTGTTTTTCTTTAATGAATATTTAAGTGCAGTAAGAACTCCCGGAGAAGAGAGACATCCGAGAACTAACACACATTTCTTCGTTCTGCACTCTCTCATTGTTTTTGTCCCTTCAATAAGAAAACTCTACAAAAGTCTATCACATCAAATTCTTTATAAGAGTTTCTACAAATCTAGATTGAATACATCCCTTTAGTTTACATGCAGTGCCTCTTCAAGGAGTTCCACCACGGGATGCTTATTCATGGTAATAAATCTCCATAAAAGTCTCTACAAATCTAGTTTGGAAATGCAACCCTTTAATTACTCGTGGTGCCTCTTCAAGGAGCTCCACCACGGGATGCTTAGGGTAACAAGTCTCTCTGAAAGTCTCTAGAAATCTAGATTTAATGCACCCCTTTAATTACTTGTGGTGCCTCTTCAAGGGGTTCCAACACGGGTTGCTTATTCAGGGTAGCAAGCTATATGATATCTCCTAACATGCATAAAACTGTGAAGTTCATTCCAAATCCTTTATTGTGGTCTCATCACTATTAAGAAATTAACACAGGCAACCTCCATAAAATTTGCACGATATGTAGCTCATCGCCATGTCGAAAGAATTTTACGATCTGATTGATATGTAGCTCATCACCATGTCGAAAGAAAAGTCCTTCGCTCAGGGCAGATTGAGCACATCCTGCACTTAGATTGAATAGAGAGAGATAAAAATCAATGATTGATTCTGCATCTAAGCCACCAGCACTACTTAGCTAGCAATATTTCAAGAAGTGAATTACATGTGAATTGTGAGATATTAATTCTTAAGCATACCATGACACCATCAGGTTTTGATCATCATGAATGCCGAAGTACTTGGTTTACAAGTACTTGGCATGGCATTGGCACAGCAAGTGTGAGGAACTGGTGCAGAGCCTGGAACGATTTTCTTTCCCTTTCCTGCCACACGCCTTTTCTCCTATAAAACAGACAGATTATAATAGATTAGATTGAGTAAGTCAAGTTACGTGATTATGTAAAAGTCGTTAATTATTCAATAAATAAAATACTATCACGTCATTTGGTGAATAAAATTCGGTGCACATATTTGGCCGTTCCTTAAAGCATTATATTTAGTGTAGGAAGACCTACCCAACAAGACCAAGTTCAACAGCTGCTTTATACTGGGATGGATAGGAGTTTCTCGAGTGCAGCATGAGCAAAAGCCGCTTCTTTATCAGAGAGAGTTCCATCTTTAGGCATTATCTCAGTAAAGTTGACGAACTATATTATATGTACGAGAAGAAAAAAAAAAAAAAAAAACATGCATTTAGTTAAAAAGTTACCGAATAAATATATTGACAAAAAGTTGTACGTTATGAGTAGTGGTGCAATTAATACCTGAAAATTATCAAATTTTCTTTTAGGGATCATTTCCTGAAATTTCTTCATGTGTTCCCAGCATCCATCATCAGTTCCAACAAGAACAATCGAGAGTGCATATGAACTGCTTGTAAGAAAATTTAAAGTGGGTTAGTTCTAAACTTATGACTTGTTTACTTACAAGGAAAAAGAAATGGGGAAGGGGTTGTTAGAACCCGTTTAGTTTGTGCTGACAGTTAGTAGTCTGTTTGGTTTGGGGTTTGATCCCCCCCTAGTTTATTAAAAAAAAAAAATAAAAAATTGAAGAAGTAATGAATTGGGGAACTTAAGAATTTGGGAATAAGTGGAATTAGATCAATTATTCCCTTTAATTGATATGATCCTTAGTTTTAAGAAAGTATTTGACTACAAATTTTACCATGAAACTCCAATAATTTTTTATTCCGTATATGTAATTAAACATGCCATGCATTTTGATTGATAGCTAATAGAATATGATGATGTGTCTGCGGCAAATCAACAATGTTGGCCTTACCAAAATTGGAAAGCAATTAGAACGTATGCTTAAGCTCAGTCTAATTTTGGTAAAATACTGATGTATGTCTTCAGTTAGAAGTGGGGTTTCATGGTTCTCTTGGCATGGACCTAGCTAATGATGGCGGGTTCACCTGATTCAAAGCCTCTTCTTCTTCTTCTTCTTCTTGAGTTTGTTTTTGTTGCCCAACTTCCTCCACCTCAGTGTCAGACTTCACCACCTTATGAACGTTTTCAATTGGCTACACTTGTGGAGTATCCCTAAACACCCTCCATGATGGAATTGTAATGGTTGTCTTTATTTCAACAATATCCTCCATCGCCTCCGGTTTCTTGACATTGATCATAGGCATGGTCTTCTCATCAAACACTACATCCCCACTGTGTATTTTCTTCTGGTTCAGTGGATCTGATATCTTGAAACCCTTCACACCGCTCTCAAAGCTGAGGAATATCCACTCAAGAGACTTCGGTCTCAACTTGGTTCTCTCATCACTAGGTATGAGAGCATAGACACTACATCCAAATATTTTAAATTAGTATACTCAACAGATTTATTAGACCATACCCCTTATGCACAATTGAAATCAAGATACTTCGATGGTGACAAGTTAACCAAATAGGAAGTGTGGTAAACCGCCTCTGCCAAAATGCCTCAGGCAAGCCTACATGAATCCCACTGGGTAGTTGCTCGTGATGGGAACTCCGAAGTTAAGCGAGTTGGGGATAGAGCAATCATAGGATGGGTGACCCACTGGAAAGTTGCTCATGAGTTCCTAGAAACAAAACCGTGAGGTCAAAGAGGGGGGCCCGAAGCTAACAATATCGTGCTACGGCGGAGCCGATCCGGGATGTGACATTCCTTTGCTCTACCTTCTCCTCCATTGCTCTAAGTCTTCTAAGCAAACAAGGGACCACTTGTTTTCCTCTTGGACAAGTTTCATTATCCACCACTCGAAAAAATGCATACCTCTTCTGCTATTCTGGAAATCTAATCTTACCCAATTTCAGACCCTAACAAGCAATTACAAATGAAAAATAACAACTTTTGCAACCCAAATAATAACTACCGAATTTTATCACAAGCATCGAACATTCTCCCCGGGTTCAAATCTGTCCACGAAGTACGACGAATTATCTTTGTCACACAGGTGTAGTACCGACTTGTGCCACTTGAGGTCGTTGAAATCTCTGACATTGCAAACCTAGGGTTCTAATTAGGGGGTTTTGGTGGAGCCTCTAACAGAAATGGGAGGGAATGCATTCCTACGTTGGCTTGGTCGTTTTAGAGGAGGGTATCCACCTAAAAATACGGTTTTGTCCCTCAATTTCACAGAATAATACACAGACTTTGATGGCATAACATCTTGATACAAAATAAATAGTTTAAGGACGGTTCAAATGAAAATTTTAGTTGGTGAACCAAAATGATACTCGAGCAATAATTGAGGGACCATTTTAGTCATTAACCCTTTCGTTTTGGTCACATTATTACTAATATAAAAAAATTAAGAAAGAAAGAACAAGCCTTGCTTTTAGATTGGAAATCCCCTCCGCACAACTACCGTTGATTTGAATTATTATATGTAATTCAAAAGACTACAACCAGTTTATATGAAAATTTACTTTATTATTTTTATGACATTAAGATCATCAATACATATAACGATTACACAGAGTTTAATGACTTTATTTGTAGATGCCTGTCTTTATTCAATACACAGAGAGTTTAATGAGTTCAAATGATCAAAGCAGTAAAGGCTCAGCTAGTAGAGACTGGATCAGCCGAGAGCCTTTTTCTTGATCACCAAATCCATCTCCATCTTGGTAAAGGTTGTGCACCATTCGCGCAATATTTGTGGCAATGTTGATGAATGGTGAGAGGAAAGGAACTTGTGGGGTTCTCAAGCATTTCCCATTTATTTTCTTCCACGCTTTGTCTATCATGCCTTTAATCTTCGTCTCGGCTATATCTTCAGAAACATTCATCTCTCGCATGTAACATAGGATTGCTGAAGGAGCATCGCCTCTCTCTTGTTCAGCCTGTTAATTAATTCATTAGTTTTTTAAAGATAAGGGAAGTAAGCTGTAAAAGTTAATCAGAAATTTACCCGGTAAGTTGCCAGATCATCGGTGAGCCGAACTATCAGAGATATGTTATTCACAAAATCTTCATTCTTGTGCCAAAAATCGGCAATCTCTTCGGTTGGCTGATCACGATGAGTTGTGGAGAAAAATGTATGAACCAAGAGGACTGAAGCTGATGATGAAATGCATCCATTACTTAGGTACTCTTCGAGGGATGGTGTATAGCCGCTACTGTACCACTCTGCCTCCAATAGTAATGCTTTACAGAAATCTGCCCACTAAGAGTCAAACAAATAATTTCTCAACTTCAACCACACACAAACACACACACACATATATATATATATATATATATATATAATTAAATAAAATTAAACTTTAAAAAAAAAATAATGAAAGAAAAGGAACAGGCCTTGCTAGGCTATAGTACCACTTTGCTCAAATGAGGTAACACTAGGTTCCAGCCATTTTCCTCCTCGATTGCATGAGCAATTTCACAAGTAGTGTTGTAGAGCACTTGGAAACAGATCTTCATACACTCTGGAAGCTGCTCAGTTTCCCCAACATCCCACCTAAATTTAAGGCACTTTTAATTTATGAGAATTTAGACATTAATTATGAAACTAACCCTAATTTAATTGGCTAATACTGCTAATTAATTTGTTTTATGCCAAAACTAGCTAACCTATCGACGGCGTTCGTGAAGAGCTTTAGCTCTTCCAGTGAGCCATAGACGTCATAAACGTCGTCTATTATCAGAATCAAGTAGATGACTTTAGTAAGCCGTATTCTAAAAGATGTGTAGTCAGGCTGGAAATTTAATCCCACAGCACACATGAAACACTCGACTGGTCTATCTCTTGCAAATTTCAAGTGTTCTGCGAGGCCCAGATTCTTCCACCACCTAAGTGACATATCAAAACCCAAAGCAACAGCAAGTTACCATTATGTTGTGAACGTTATAAACCATGTTGTTAAATAATATTGTTCCATTTTCTAAAGAATTAGGATACATGATTTATGCTTTTACTTACTTGGATGCTTCCTTTATATCTTTTTGCAGCGTTGCTTGAACCATGTTAAAGTTAAGTTTAGCCAATTCAAGTAAAATGGTTTTGACGTGATTGTCTTTCTCATAGGCATGTATGTGCCATTTGACATTAAACCACCCTACTCTTCGATGTGATGAAAGCTCCAAAGCATGGACCACATGCCTCGCAAGGTTATTGTCCAGAATATTACAGATATTGGAATCTCTGAGAGCTAACGTAGAGAAAGCTTTCGCCTCATCTAAGACATTTTCCCCGTCTAAAGCCAAGTTTGAGGCCTCCAAAAGTTCAAGCATTCCTTTGACATCTGAAAAATGGCTTTTCTCTAACGTACCTTTCTCATCCAAGAAGCCACCAAATACATCTGTATACATTATATATTAATGTGAAAGTAAAATAACAGGAAATAAGATAAATTTATGGTTGATAGTTTTGCAATTAATCTATATAATATACCTTGTGATACTTTATAGCCATGCTGCCTAAGGATCTTAAAGTGCAACGCAGTAGCATAAAGGTTCTCTGTCATGTAGGGATCGTCATTTTCAATAGATGCTATTGTGTCTAGGGCTTCCTTAATTTCCTTTTCAAAGTGGTTCGTGAGCCCTAGTTTTCCGATGCTGTCAATCAGCTCCAATTGAGCTATCAAATCTTTTGTTCCAACAGACATCATATGATTCTTTACATCTTCTATTAGCTTCTCAGACTGCCTCGTATAATCATCTCCCTGCACTCAGTTAATATGCGCATTAAATAAAATTTAGGTTATTAATATCGAGTAACCAGGAAGAAATTAATTAGGATAAAGATAACTCACGTGGTATTTGCTATTAAGAGATTCAAAGAAACCATACTTCCAAATATTTGGCTTGTAATTGGCAGATCGTCTTTCATGTATCAAGGAAGAGGGTTGGGATTTCATCTGGCATTCTAGAATTTGCTGCTCATTAGCTTGCAAATCCATAATGGAAACTTGGTGTACAGCAAGCTTCTTTGGAGAGGTTTATATATAAACGCAAAGGTCTGTATAATACACTACTCCTCCTGCATAACCTTTAACACGTGCTTTTTTTTTGGTCCCATCAACAGACATCTTGTACGACGTATAGATGCTTTAATGGTGTGACATATTGTTCAAATTAAGCCTCTAACCTGGCATGAGAACATTTCGACAACTAAAATAAAAAATATACCCAACTAAATAACCACTGTAGCTCAGTTTCTTTTTCTTTTTGGTGAACCATATCAGTTCTTGTTGTGTTTTCGTCTTTCTCTTTTTTTCACATATATTTTTTTATTTATCTCTTCACTTTTTTCTCTCTTATTTTATTCATTATACATATTTTTCTCGTTTTCTTATTTTTCTATATCCTATTTCTCTATTCTTTATATCTTTATATTTTTATCTTTCTAAATCGGAAATGGGGCTAAATCGCATAGGTCGGTAACCATCATGTACGATGTTTAATGGCGTGATGTGTTTTGTCTCGCCTGCAAACAACCACTGGTTTAAATGATTTGAAAGACAAAGGTACAGAAGCGTGTAGGTAAATAATTTATGAGATGTGGTCCATTAACTTGTAGGGATTGTATTAGAAAAGTCATATGTTGTTGAAATTAAGGCTGTCACACATCAAAGGAAAATATGGGGTCCAGAAGTCCTCTCACATACGTTCTCTCAATGCGAAACCCCGTATTTTTTTTGGGTTGGGCGAACTCTTTCGTTTCTCAAATTGTTTTAGGAGAAAGGTTCTTCCATCTCACTCATATGAGCTCGTCTGGTCCCGCGAGCTCATATGGGTCATTGTAAGCTGTGGTGGTGGTGAATCTGATGATGCAGGGAGGAAAGTTAGGTTTTTGTTTTTGTTTTTTGGATGCCCTAGTTTTTGTTTTGTCAAGGAAATCAGGAGGGAGAGGGAAAGGAAAGGGATATATTATATAATAAATAAGTATCCAACTCCTTTTTTTCGTTTTAGTCACAATATTAATAATATAAAAAATTAAGAACAAGCCTTGCTTTTTATATCGGAAGTCCCCACCGCACAACTCTATTTGTAGATGTAATTCAAAAGACTACAATCAGTTTATGTAAAGACAATTTACTTTATCATTTTTATGACATTAAGATCATCGATGCCTCATCTTTTCAAACATATAATCCTATTCGTAGATGCCTTTCTTGTCTTTCAAACATTATAAGATCAATTTCAAACATTATAATTCATACAAATTTTTGACTTTATTTGTAGATGCCTTTCTTGTCAAATACACAGAGAGTAGAACATGCACGATACCTCATTGATGAAGAAGAAAAAAAGAAGATAACAAGTAAGCTTAAAAACAAGGGAAATTTGCATAAATGCTATCTAAATTTTTAGGTTTCTATGCTAATACTACCTGAATTTTTATTTTTTATTTTTAACCACCTGAACTTTGTAAAGTGTTGCAATCCAACACTTATGTCTAATTCCGTTAAAATTTCCATTAAATTTAAAGACATTTTTGTCATTTTATTGTAACTAACAAAAATTATAAAAATTATAAAAATAAAAAAATTAACCTGAATTCACTGCAACTTCCAAAATAAAAAAACAATAACTCTACGGGCACCAACTTGTTTACCAACTTTTGGATACCAACACATGTGGCACATGACATGGCAACCTATGTCATCTGCCACCTCATTTATTTTAATTACATAATTTGTTATATAAATAAAGAATATCACACCGAAAAAAGAAAAAAGAAAAAAGAAAAAAGAAAAAGAAAAAGAAATTCTTTTATTTATATAACAAATTATGTAATTAAAATAAATGAGGTGGCAGATGACATAGGTTGTCATGTCATGTGCCACATGTGTTGGTATCCAAAAGTTGGTAAACAAGTTGGTGCCCGTAGCATTATTGATAAAAAAAATTACCCTAATTACACTCACCAACCTAGTCATGAATAAGCATGCTATGGGCTATGTCTATACGCCTAAATTAAATCGAATATAAATGGTACATATCATAGGTGGTCCAAATGATGAATGTGTTTCTTATTATTATTATTATTTTTTTCCCCTGCATAAAAAGATAAAAATGAGTTTTAAATCTTTAGCTCCTCGTGAGGGTGAGGGGGTAGGGGTAGGGAAGGTGTGGTGCAATTAATTTTTCTTTTTTAAATTATTTTTAGTTAGAGTGAGTTGATGGAAATACCATTATATTTCACAGAAATTTTAATGGAGTTAGACATAGGTTGTCATGCCCTGGATCTAGTGCGTGAGAAAATAAAAAATAAAAAAATAAAAAGAAAGCCGAAACAGTGTTTAAAATAAATTCGTGCGCCGTGTTCATGGGATCTGGTTCATACACGTCAGCAGCATCGTAATCGTAATCATACTCATCCTCCACAATCATGTTATGGAGGATGATGCATGTCATCATTATGCTCCTAAGCACCTCCTCGTCAAACAGACGCACTGCGCCCCTAATAATAGCCCACCTGGCTTGGAGGATACCAAAGTACCTCTCCACAGCTTTTTTGTAACCCTTTTGATATGCAGCAAATAATTTTGCTTCTGGAATCGGGGATGTGGAATTGATTTCACAAATGTGGTCCACTTCAGGTAGATGTCGTTAACTAGATAATACCCATTCTGGTAGACGGTATTGTTGATTTCATATGTGATATTTGGGGCTTCACCTCTCAAAACATCATTGAACACCGGGGATTGACCTAGGACATTCAAGTCGTTTTAAGATCCAGCAACTCCGAAGAAGGGGTGCCAAACCCATGTATCGAATCCAACAACAGCTTCAAGGATGATACTTTTCTGCCCTTTCCTATTTCCATAATCCCCTTGCCAAGCAGTTGGGCAATTCTTCCATTACCAGTGCATGCAGTCGATGCTACCAATCATTCCACGAAATCCTCAAGCTTCAGTTTTTTGTAGAAGTCATTGCAGGTCCCTGGGCATAGCTCTCCGCCGGTAGTCCCTGGTGTACAGAGTTTTCACTACATCACAAAATCTCACCAAGCTCTCCAAAGCAGTGAACTTCCCCATCCAAGTAATCTCATCCACCTAATCAGCAGATGACTCATACGCCAACATTCGTATAACAACTGTGAACTTTTTGCTCGGGAAGAAGTCCAGAAATGTAACATTTTTCGTTTGAACAAAGTATTCATCATAATTGCAAATATCATGCATGACTTTATTGAACAAATGGGGTTGCATTATATATGGAGCTCGAAAATGAACATCATAGTACAGAGAAGTTGGGATAAAATAATCTTCTATAAGATTCTTACCCCGAGAATGTCTATGTCTGTCCACATTCGAGGCACGACCTTCTCGTGAACCACGGCAGCTCTGGTTTTCTTCATCAAGCAAAGCCACTGGTATGACAATTTGCTGATCTAGTTCTCTCTGCGCCTTTTTGCCTGCAACTCGTCTACGCCTTCTTTCTCTAGTTTATCGCTCTTGCCTCTCTAAAACCTCTTCCATGTCTGCTATTTCATAATGGAGAATGAAATCTAAAATATGAGAAATGAAAATGTAGAGAAGATCTAGTGTGGGAGATATGAAAGTGAAAAAAAATATTGAGTAGAAAGTGAATAATAGTATAAGGAGAAGAAAATGTATGAGGATTTGATGTTAAAAGTGAAGAGTATTGGTCGGTATTTATAGAAAAAAAATCCAGTAAATTTTTGGTATCTTTTTTTTTAAAAATCGATTATTTTCATTTTTTTTATTGCACAAAAATTGGATGTCGTTGGATTGAAGGAAAAAATCAGATTGGAGAGCCCAAACGCCAACATGTGGAAGCTAGCCGTTGGCGGCTATTGTAGCGCGAGCGTGCAATTTTTTTTTTAACGTTGGCGCATGCAATGCACAAGCCAAGGATAAAAAAATAATTCAAAGCGCAAGGGCTAACACCAGGTTGGCGTCAATGATGACATCACCCAGCCCTCGGGCTGAACTCCACCTTGGGCTAGCCCAGTCTGGTGGCCCCCAACTCCTGCCCGGGCATGCTTTTGTTGTTAGAAACCACTTTTTGGCCCAAACACACACACCCCCACAACCTCATCCCCCCCCCCCCTCTCCAGCCCGAGTCCAACCTTAGCTGCTGGAAATGCTCTTACTAGAGTGCCAACACCTCATGCTCAAATAAGGCTTAGTGATCTAGGTATATTGGCACTTGAGTCTAAAGTTTGTTTTAGATAACAACTAGGCTATTGAACTTGGTCGGAAAGTAACAAAGAGATAAAGTTGACTAAAAGAAAACATATAAATATTACTATTTTTAAATAGAATTTTTTTTTGCATATATATATATATATTTTTTTAAAATACAGAGTTACACATAGGTGGTGAATTGCAATATTTTACAAAGTTCATGTGGTTAATAATAAAAATTCAAAGTTCATGTGGTATTAATGCACGGTCCCAAAAGTTCATGTGATATTTATACAAAATTCTCAAAAAACAATTCTTTACATTCTCAAACTTAAAGCCAAGTATCAAATAGAGCTAACATTAACTTACAAATTACAATTGCATGCACTAGCGGAATCATTTTTTTATTATTAACGAAAGTGCAATTTTGAGAGGCTAAAAGCTTTATTTAAAAAAATTAAAATAAAAACATGTTATGAATCAATTTGAGATAAACAAAAATATGAAGCAAAAAAAAAGAAGGGGATATTACAACCACAAAACCGAGATACAATCAATGATGATTGATGAACAAGGCGCGGGACGGTAAAACCAATACCACCAATCAACAGCTTCTTCTCCCGTTTCATATATGAATTAAACAAATAAAAACAAAATTGGCTGCGAGAAATGCCCCCATAGATGTCACCGAAAAGAGATAAAAAGATACCCGTAGATATACAAGGCTACGAAATAAACTAGTTGGCAAGTACATTGAGTGAAGAAAATCAATCATGAAAGCAAGCTGATCCAAAATATAGTTTGGTAGGCAGAGATGTTTGCTTGTGGAGCATGGTCATTAGGGTTATGCGCATGTCATTCTTCACTCTAAAATTAATATTTTGTTATTTCAAAGCACTTCTAGAAAGAGTGAATATAATGACAAACTAGTAGTGTAAATTTTTTCTATGCAAACGTGAGGTGCTCCGAACTCGCAAACCGGTCTACCCTTATGTGCTTGAAGATGCTGGTGCAATGAAATTGGAAACCAAGGCCAGATTGTTCATAACATAGGCGTATGTCACATTAGGGTATATTAAGATTTTTTATTGATATAGTAGAACATGCATGACACCTCATGGAAGCAAAAAAAAAAAAACAAGATAACAAATAATTAAGCTTAAAAACAACAGCAACGTCACATTAGTTTAACTTTAACTCATTCTAGTTAAGTAAAGAATCTCACTTAAACTGAGTAATGGATGTATGGAGATTTAAAGTATTATTGATAGACGAAACTATGTCTCATCAGTTTTAGATTCTCATGCAACGGGAATTTCACTCCGGCCAATAATACACTGACAAATAGAATAACTTTTCAACGTGTCATTGTGTTATTAGTAGGGAATAACACAATAGTGTTATCCTCATTACAAGAAAGGTTTTTCCCAATTTAGTACCCAATATATTATAGGCACCAAAAGTACAATACAAACCTTTTTTGTGGATAATAATGTCAATACAAATCTTTTTTTGTGGACACCAATGACCCATACCTATTGTTTTTTTTATTTTATTTTTTTTGCGTAGTGAGTTCAATACAACATACCATATCGTCATTCTTCATTTATATCATTTAACTTAAGTCATGTGGTGATTTTTGTTACTTGTGGGATTAACAGAAATTCCGAATTTTTTCCAACTTTGACTGTACACTTGCATGCTATATTGGGCTCCAGGTTCTTCCCTCTCTCTCATATAAGCTCGTCTGGTCCAGCGACACATTGTAAGCATGGTGTATGAATCTGGTTATGCAGGTAGGAGAGCTAGGGTTTTTGTTTTGTTTCCCCAATTCTTTTTTTTCGTTTTTTGGTTATTAATTCACAATATTAATAATATATAATTTTGAATGAAAAAAAACGAAGAAAGAAAGAACAAGCCGAAACTACTTTGCTTCTGGATTGGAAATCCCCACCGCATAGTTCTGGATTGGTAAAACAATTTTTGCTAAAAGATGATCAAACAGTTAGAATTGTTTATCTTTTACCTTACCGCTCAAAAGTATATATAGGTGAATACGAATAGCATATTATCATATAATCATTCATGTATTGAGCTTGTGTTTTCTTTTTCAAGTTTTTAAGCCACTACACTTAAATATATAATAGCTACATGCACCAAAAAAGAAACATATTAGAAAACATGCAAAGTGGGGAATGCAAGCAAAATGAAGTTCATGTAGAAGCTATTATGGTGGGGTTTGGGAGTGGAGGTTCCCATATAGCTGTTAAATTCATATACAAAACGAATTTGATATAACTAATCAAAGATGAATTTGGTGGTATAATTCGATAATATGATTATATTTATAAATCTGTTAACTTAATGGAACAAATTTGAGTTTGGGATAATTCGATTTGATAATGATATGATATGAATTGATATAATATTTATTTTATTTTTTACTTACTAAATATATATATATATATATGCACATGTAAAAATATTTGTGACCATTTTTTAAATAAATAAGAATATATTTCAACGTTTTGTACATATGACATAAAAGAATCCGGAGTGAGTATTCGATAATTCAACAAATCATTATACATCTAGTTGTGAATGATCTTTTAGAATATTGGATCAGATCGAGTTTATTTTTTTTATATATAAAATCAGACTAATTGTATATATGGTGATATGATCCATCTCCGATTTGTTTACAGGTCTAGGTAGGCACAACTCGCTTTGGTACAGTTTAGAAATTGATAATCAAACCAATCATGTCGATAATGAATTTTCCAAATAGTAACTACTCAAATAAGATCAAATTAGTTCACTCCCTTTTAGAGAGATTTTCGGTTGAAGTGTTCGGTTTTCGCGCCCAAAATTAATATGTAAAGAACCTATGTTCGGTTGGTGTGCTTTATTTGAACTCATTATTGATTATATTCTTCTAGGTTTTTGTCAATAATGATCTATGTTGTTAACAAATTCTGCTGCTGCATATGGGATTAGAAGGCCTTACCTACACTAATTAGTAATCAAGGCAACATTGACTTCAGCAAGGCCATTCCAAGACACACTTTTAGTTGTAACAACTCTCAACCAAGGACAGAAAGACTGCTTTCACGGACATAAACCCTTTCCGTTGCAAGGTCCTATAATGAAGAACCTTCTTCTTCTTTTTTTCTTTTTTTTTTCTGTATCAAAATGTTTCCTTAGCTGTAATTAAGAGTCTTTTTAATACTTGACACATGTCCGTAGGCATAATCATTTTATTTAGATTTATGTAATCATGGTTATGCTTATATGGACACGTGTCAAATGTTGAGAAGAATAATAAATATATACACCTTGAGTTAAAGTGTAAGAACCCAAAACAAAATATTTAAAAAGAAAGAAAATATCTAAAAAGTAAGGAAAATATCTTCTTGCAAAAAGATAAGTTTGCCCTCGCATATTTTAATGGGGAAAATTTTGACTTTTTAATCGAGAAAGAATTTGGGAATTTCTCTTACGCCATTGCGTAGAGCGCGGCGAAAGGAGTTCGTAGACACGGAATAGACCCGAATCGGAGCCGTAACGAAGAAGTTATGGTCTAAAAACCGCGAAGGGCAAAATGATAATTTGGTCAAAAAGTCAGATTTTATAGCTCTCTCTCCTCTCCCCCGTCAGTCTTTTCTCTCTCCTCCCGTTTCGGTTTCGCAGCGACCTTCTCCCCTTCCCGACGTCGGACCGGCCACCTCGCTTAGAGCTGATCTCCGAGACCGGTGCCAAACGAACCAGCACACGACGGCGAACATTACCCGAGCTTGCGCAGTTGGGTGGAATTATTTAAGATTGTTTGATAGGTGAAATATTTTGGGATTGGTCAAAATACAGAGGAGACTCTGCCGAATTTTCGGCAGAAATCTAAGGAAAATTTAAAGAGAAATTGAAGTAAGAAGGGTAAAAAGGTCATTTGTGCCCGACATTCGCCAGGTGTCGGACACATACAGGACTTGGCTCGAACTCCAAAGTGGAAATTGGGTCGGGTCCTGTCATAAAGTGATGAGCAAAAATGCTCTCAATAATTTATCTGCTTCAACAAGGCCATTCCGAGGCACCCTTTTATTAGATTATATTACGATTTTTCATTGATAGTAGACCATGCATAATGAGTACCTCAAGGAAGAAAGAAAAAGTTAAAAAGAGAACACATAATTAAGCTTATCAATGGCACACTAGTTGTGGTGCATAGTTTAATTAATAAGTGTTATTAAATGAATTTTAAAATTAACTGTGTACATCTTATATCAAATTATTTATTCAATTATTAATTTATCCTAATATAAAATGACAAAAAATGATATATTGAACCCTAATCAAACGTAAGCGAAAAATCCTACTTCCAAAAACCTTAATATTATAACTCCAACAATTTGTTTCATCGTTATTTAGTAATTCATTAATACAAACAAGTCTTATGGATGCTTCAGACATGTCGAAAAAATCATCGACAGAGGTATTAATTTTGGTTTATTTGGTTTAGGTTGAAAAAAAAATTTAATTTAATTTAAGTTTGATTTCTCAACCAAAACTGGAAGATTGATTTCTCATCTACTCTACCATAAAAAACAACTCCAGGTCTCAAAATATATAGAACCATGCAAAGGATCCAGAACTGATCCTTAGAAAAGCGCACCAGATACTAATAGAACTTAAGCCAATTGAGAGAGAGTGTGTTGGATTCATTTCTCCCCGCTCACCTTTCGTGGAGAAGGGTGTGGTTTTTTAGTTTATGTTTTATAGAGTGTATTATGGTGTATTAAGGGTATTTTTGATAGTTAAGTAGGGTGTACTTGGTTAATTTTACATTTTGATTTAAAAATATTAAAATGCACTTAAATCATAGAGTGTACTTAGTGAATTTTAGGGTTGGTTTAGCAGGACTCTAATTAATTATAGTTAAGTAAAGAATCTAACTTAAATTAAGACTAATGTAAGTATTGAAGATCTATAGTATTTGCTTTACGTTCTCAAACTTAGAGCCAAGTATCAAATAGAGCTAAGCATAACTTACAATTTTATGCAACCAAAAACAAAAGTTTGAATCGTCTTTGAGCTTGAGTGTCTAGAGAGGATTCTTGAGTGTATGCTATTTATGGGCTGGATAGGACTGTCATTTGGCCCAAAATCTATTGGGCTCTAATGGGTTTTACCCGTTCTACCATTTACCCAAGATTTCAAAATGAACATTTTCATTTTCATTTTTCATTGGGTATGCTAGTGATTTATATAACAGTAATATGAAATATATATATTTTAAATAGAAGTATTCGGGTTTCATTCCTCACTAAATTTGTAATTATTTTTATTGTTTTCGCGCCCAAAATTAATATGTAAAGAACCTATATTTGGTTGGTGTGCTATATTTGAACCCATTATTGATTATTCTTCTAGGTTTATGTCAATGATCTATGCTGTTAACAATTCTGCTGCTACATATGGGATTACCTACGATAATTAGTAATTAAGGTAACATCGGCATCAAATTATCTGCTTCAGTCAGGCCATTCCAAGGCACACTCTGGTCAATTACACACAACTATAACAACTATCTACCAAGGACAGAAAGACTGCTTCCATGGTGGCATATGGGTGATTGCCTGTGTCTTCTGTGATGGTGCTGCTATTGAAGACCCAAATGAGTGGTTTAGCTAGGCAAGCAGAGCTTTTATTAGTTTCATGGAGGGAACCCTTTAGGTTATTAGGATTTTTCATTGGTGGTGTGAGAACATACATGACCCCTCATTACAGAGACTCTTATCACTATACCTACTTGCTAAAACACTGTAGAAGCACCAAATCAATCAAAAAACTGTATGCCCAGATAATCATCGGAGGTTTTGAGCAAAACCCATTTATTGTTGCGAAGCTAGTTGGCAAGTATGTTGAGTGCAGCGAACCAAGCATGGAAACTGCGCGGAAAGTGTTTGATAGGTTGTTGGAGAGAGACGTTTTTGTGTGGAACATGGTTATTCAGGGTTATGCAAATGTGGGGCCTTTTGTTGAAGCACTTAAAATGTATAATAGAATGAGGTTGAGTGGTGTGCCTGCAAACCAGTACACATACCCTTTTGTGCTCAAGGCTTGTGGTGCAATGAAAGATGGAAAGCATGGTCAGATTGTTCATGGACATGTTGTGAAATGTGGGCTTCATTCAGATTTGTTTGTTGGGAATGCTCTTATAGCCTTGTATTCTAAGTGTGAGGAAATTGAGATATCAAGAAGAGTATTTGATGAAATCCCTTGGAAAGATTCTGTTAGTTGGAATTCCATAATTTCGGGGTATACGGCAAATGGATATCCGCATGAGGCTCTCATGCTTTTCCGTGCTATGTTGCAAGATCATGCCACAAGCTTGCCTGATCATGCCACTCTTGTTTCCATTCTTCCAGCTTGTGTTCAAGCATCAGCCATCGAAGTGGGCTTTTGGATTCACTCTTACACTATAAAGTCAAGTGTGGAAGTTGATGCTGCTTTGGGCAGCGCTCTCATTTCTATGTACGCAAGTTGTGGCCGTGTAACCATTGCCAGAGTTATTTTTGATCAAATCAGCGAAAAAAATGTAGTGTTGTGGAGCGCAATGATGAGGTGTTATGGAATGCATGGACATGCAGATGAGGCACTCCAAATGTTTTCCCAGTTTGTGGAGTCCGGCTTACACCCAGATGGTGTTGTATTTTTGTGTTTGTTGTCCACTTGCAGTCACTCAGGGATGGTTACGAAAGGCCTGGAACTTTTCGAGGAAATGGGAGATTATGGAGTAGAGAAAAATGAGAAACATTATGCTTGTGTAGTAGACCTTCTGGGAAGAGCTGGGTTACTTGACCAGGCGGTCAAGCTTATTGAGAGCATGCCCATGCAGGCAGGGAAAGATGTATATGGTGCCTTACTCGGAGCTTGTAGAATACATAATAACATAGAGCTCGCCGAAGAAGCTGCAGAGAAGTTGTTTGTTTTGGACCCTGAAAATGCTGGGAGGTATATTCTTCTGGCCAGCATGTATGAAGATGCATGTAGATGGGAGGATGCAGCTAGAGTGAGGAAGCTACTCAGAGATAAGAACGTCAAGAAGCCAACCGGAAGTAGTTCAATCGAGATGGATTGCACATACCACACATTTGGAGCAGATGATGAGTCTCACCCATATACAGACCAGATTTTCAACACATTGGAGAGATTGGATCGGATAATTGAAGACCAAACAGTAATGGTTTAATGGGATTGTTGTGCCTCAGAAGAGGTGGAAGGTGCAAATACTTTGGACTGTTAGTCCAGTACCTTGTAAAGAAAATTTGCTTATAATGGTCACTGTCACTGTTAGAGCAATTGTGCTGGATGTACCTCGACTCTAGTGCCTTGCTGTACTACAAGTTTTCACTTCTCATTTTTGTATTAACTTGATTCCCTTTGCAAATTGAAGGAATCAGAACTGGATTTAATTTACTCCGAAATTCTGAAGACAAAACTGACTTCATTGTGTGCAAATTAATTGAAAAATGAATTAGAACTGGATCAGATTCACTCGCCACTTCGGGAATGTTGACAAAAGGAATTCTCATAATAATAACCTTGCTGAACTCCATCTCTAATTTGAAGCTATTGTGTTATTTCTCAGGAGTATTGGACAATGACAGAGTAATTTGGAGCTAGAATGAACAGAGGAGGCTGTTTCAAGAGCTGGATTTTGGAAAAGAGTAGCAGAAAAGCACATGTCACAAGTTCTAGTGATTGAAAAGCAACCAAATATTTAATAGTTTATTAAAAACAGAAGCAGCATTACACATTTGGGTTAGAAAACTGTACAATCTGGTGCAAACCCATATTTGGGTGCCAATGATAGAAAGCAGACATTCTAGATATACACATGAATCACTTTGTGCAGTTATCCGGTAAAAACCCTAAGACGGCTGCGGATTGGCTGGCGGCATATTGGACAGTTGGACAATCTTGGTCCACAATCTCTGCAAGACTGCAACGAAACAATAGTTAATGACATCTAAAAGAGCAAGGAACAAAGGCAATGGTTCTTCTAATGCAGCTCACCATGTGTCCACAGCCAAAGGCTAGGTCCTTATTGTTAGTCAGACAGACTGGGCAGGCCTGCATTCAAATTGAAAAGAAGATAAATCAGTAATCTCATATGAAACCCCTAAATTGAGAGCTTTGCCAATCGGATCTTTAAACAAAGATGATTCAGAATGGCAAAGCCAACAAACTACAATAACTTCAAATTCGGCGTGTTGGAAATTAAACATCTTTCAGTATGGTTAGACCATCCTACAAATTTGTTCACAAACATTATAAAGGATTTGTTACCCAAATTTCAACCATTGGATAGCTTCAACAGAGCAGGTAAACCTCTATTTCAGCCCTATTCCTAACTACTTCAGACTCATATTTATGCATGTTCCACCTTTTTTTTCATCAATATGTACCCCTTTCTGTTTTTTCATCAATATCATACCACATAGAAACTGTAAGAACACAAGTAAGTTAACTGTACCATCTCGCTTCGGTCATCCCCCACGGCTGCTGAAAGACCACTTGGTTCACGAGTTGGTGGTGCACGATGAGTGTAAGGAACTGGTGGAGGGCGTGGAACAATTTTCTTTCCTTTCCCTGTCGTACGTCTTTTTCCAGGTACAATATGATTTATGTTAAAAAACCATGCAAGAGGCTAGTTCAATCAAAATGATATTTCTGTAGAAGGCACGTTTGGGTTGGGACTACAATAGCAATGAAATATAACTCATTTTATTGCATTCCAATAACAACTTTGAAATCTTTAATAAAAATTCATTATATTCACATCAGTTTTGAGGTTATATCCTCATCTGAATTGTTGGTTGTCTAAATGTGTTCGAGTGGCTTGCAGAAATAAGTTTTCAGGCAATGCTAGTGAATCAGAAGGTACCAAGATTATAGAAAGTTCCCTACTCAGACAGTGAAGAAAATGAAAATTAAAAGTTCATAGAAAATTTGGCTAACCCTACCCAAGTATACCAAGTTCAACAGCTGCCTTATACTGGATTGGGATTTCCATGAGGGCAGCAAGAGCAAAAGCAGCTTCTTTCTCAGAAGGAGTTGAACGTTTAGACATAATTTCAGTAAAGTTTACAAACTACAAACAAAAAGAATCTAATTAGAGAACCAATGTATGCTTAAAAACTCTCCATTTCAAATTAACTTAGTGCAACAATTATACCTGAAAATTATCAAATTCGCGCGCAGGGAGTTTGTCATCAAATTTCCTCATGTCTTCCCAGGGACCATCACCGACTCCAACAAGAACAATAGAGAGTGGATAGAAACTGCTTACATAAGTTTTTAAAGTAAATTTTGTAGGTTCAACTCAATATGCCTGCTACATTAGTGCAAGTAATGCCTGATAAATTGACACATCTGGTGCCTTTTGTTATGACAACTGCATAAATATGCTTAATTTCCAGGTTCTACCTTGCATCTGCAATTGATCTGATTGTCTTCTCCTCCTGCGGACTCAATTCATTGTCGCTAGTATCGACACTTCTTGTGACCTTTACAGTTAAGGAAGCCGCACTTAGTAAAGATTGTTCACATACATGGGAGAGGGAGGAGAGAAAGCACTAGATTTAAACCTGGCCATCTGCAATGATAACTAATACATGGTATTGGCCACCACTTTTCTCCACAATATCCATTGCAGCCTCAATTACAGGTCCATAAGAAGTTGGCCCTTAAATACAACATATATGTATTAAGATGTAAATCTTATCAAAAGCCAAATTATAATTCATAAAGAACAGAAAATGATAAGATTCAACCAACCTGATAGTCGCAAACTTGGAACTATTCTTTTGTAGCAGGCCAAAACTTCTTCAAAACCATGACAGGGTGAATGATCAGTGTGAAAGCTAAACACCTCTTGATCATGAGTGGTAGCTATAAAAAGAAGGTGGGAAAAGTTGAAGTCAATCCAGTGATCAAAATGGGAAATGAAAGAAAATTGTCCAGAGCTTCAGCTGTTTGAGGGAGCAGGGCCTTACCATCACCAAAGCCAAAACAAGGAATTAAGTTGTCTTCATCAAATGGAGCCAAAGTTGTTCCTACTACGGAGATAGCCTTTTCATATGGATTAGGTTCATTTCCAATGGCATGCAGGCTCCGGTTGTTGAATGAAACTTTGCCTTCAGTTAAAACAACAGCAAATCAGCTTCAAAGATATACAAGTTACAATTTTCTGTTTATATTTTATGATATATATATACATATATATATGTATATATATATATATATACATATATATATATATATATGAAAATTGGAGTTTTTCTGTACATCCATAAACCTGTCCATTCATTGCTTTTTGTAAAATCAATTCCAACAATCAGATTAGATGACTCTAGACCTTCTTTTCTCAAGGCATCTGTCACCTGCAAAAGGAATGAGCCAAATACAACTTGTACTATGACAGTCCATTTAAGCAATCTTCATTATATAGTTCAAATGCACAAACTTACCCTAATAATTATTCTTTTATTCAAATTTATATCAAGTATCTTGAACCAACATATTTTCTATAATACGGTTAACCGCATTTACAGATAACCAGTTTTGTATCAAGGCGGTCAAACCGGCAGTGCATAAACTAGTCAAGGAACTTGTATGACTAAAAAATTTCAACAATTACGTTTTATTTTAGAAGCTTAAAACATGAAACATGTGAAGTGATAATGAGAGAAGGAAGAAACCCCTCGTGTTTCACAATCTTACTTTAAATCAGGACATTCACATTCACAAGACCACCAGTGGGGTGGGCTTGTAGGACCACCTACAAAAGCAAGCCCCAGTCTGTGTGCATTGGCTAAGCTAAATAAACCAAAACCAAAAGATGCCTTAGAAAGAAAAAAAATTCAGATTCTTGATTCTTCAATCAAATGAATGCAGACGCGTTGACGTCAGTAACACAAATCTTTCTGTAAAGAAAAACGCGTGCAACATACATGGTTACTATAACTATTTGATAACCTAACATGTTAAATAAATTGAACATAGTCTTAGCCACATGGGTGTAGTCTTTTTTTTATGTAAAAAAATTATAAACAATCATATCATGCCATTCTTTCTCAACCAAAAATAAAAACCATGTCATTGTTCTAACATAATTAAAATGAAAATTTGAATTTCAAAATCTTTTCGTATCAACGAGAAACGAGGGGTTCGAACAGAGGACCTTATATATATATATTTTTTTGTTTTATTAGAAATTCTAAACAATTGACTTAAAGGTACCATATCAAACAGTCATGGTTCTAAGACAATCCCATACAATTAAAATTAAAAAGCACTTTTCCAATTTGTTTGGACACAAGTTTACAGGACTCTCCAAGTCAACACTACCACAGCTTGACTAGAAGGTGAGAGAATATCCAATTGGATAGCAACATACATGCCATCACTGAGAGACGTCCACCCACCCACTTACTAGAAAAGCTAAATTATTTTTAAGTAGACCCCAGTATGTTTTGTAAGTATGATTATTGGAGTAAGCAGATAAGCAGACCACTTATATAAAAAGAAAATAAAAACGCTATAATGCCTTTGAGATCATCGACTGTTTTGGATTTTAGTTATCAATTTTGAATCGCCTGAGACGGGTCCACGCCCAACCACCATAAAATAGATCATACCACCAAAACCATTGGCCACTAATTACGAAATCTTTTTTTTTTTTTTTTTTAAATAGTGAAAATCGAAGTAGAAGTCAACTAACCATTAACACTATTTAACTAAAGTTAGAAAATTAGCCCTAAGGATTCGTAATCGATTCTCCGATATCGCTTGTATAAAAGAGGCATTAGTCAATTTTTTGATAGGATGACATGTCTTTACTTCATTCACAGTGTGACGAAAACCATGACAATTCAAAGTTTGAACTTGAGGAAGAATTTGAAGAGAGAGAGAGAGAGAGAATAGATTAATTTTGACTAGAGGCTGACATTGTTACTATTTATTCAATTATTTGTAATTCGATTTTCTGAGAAAAGTCCATCATAGCAACCTTACAGCTAAAACAAAACCCCTCAAAACAAAAACCAAAGGGATGCTTCCAAGAGAAAAACAAAACAGAAATCCAGAGAAAGCTATTTGCAAGAACAAAGAACAAATATTTTAAGTAAAAAAAAAAAACTACGAACATGTTGGAAAACTATGTGGAACACTTCTGAAAACAGACAATTTATTTGATTCTTCTAAAAGAAAGAATAATTTCTCAACAAAATTAAAAGATTCCCCATTTTCTATGTGAATTTATTGAATAAATCTTCCTCGTTATCTGCTTAATTTCAATTTCAGAGAAAGAAATGAACCCAAATAAGCAAGAAATTAATTTTTGTTTTTGCGAGAGAGAGAGGGAGAGAGAGAGAGAGAGAGAGAGAGACCTGTTCCAGTGTTGAAAAGTTATCAGGGATATAAGCGTACTTCTGCTTCTTCTGGGTAGAGAGCTTCTTCTTCTCTGTACCCTGGTCTGGTTTGCTGCTACTGGTTTCACTCAAGCTGGGTTTCCTGAACATGCTAGACCCATACGACGCCGTTCTGGCAGTTACGCTCGGGTTGCTGCTGGTCCCACCAGAGCTGGTTCTTGGAATTCCACGGCTGTTCTGCTTCTTCCTGAAAATTGACATGACGCTGCCCATAACATCTTATGTTCTTCTCCAACCCAACCCAAGTAAATATATAGATGTAAAGATACAGCAAAGAACAAATTAAGAGCTAATTATAGGTAATTTAAATAAAATTATGGAAGCTGCAAGGAGCTGAAGGAAGGAATATGTGTAGCTTTTTTTTTTATGCGTTTGTGAACAATTTAAAGCAGCAGACTCAGCAGACGACTTTTTGAAGAAAAAAAATAAAAGGGAGCTTGGCTTGTTAACGTTACTTATCAGTGAAGGAGCATAATAAGTGCTTCTTCCAAGAGTGTTCAATGGGCCAACCTTAATTTTAAGTGATTATACGAAAAAATTATTATATAATATCGAAATATGATCACAAACGTAACATGTGAACAAATTCTTCTGATACTAGAATATTACATTATAATTAATTACTTGATATGACATATTTTTTTATATTAAATGAGTGAAAAAGAGCCGTTAGTGAGAAGCATATGGTTTACTTAGATGCTCTAACACTTTACATTTTAAAAAATTATTATTTTATTCTTATTGTAAAGACTTTTGGGAAATTTCCTAGTCCCTCCCACAATATTCCCCCTCAAAAAGAAGAAAAATAAATAAATGTCTCGTACAAGATTGCATCAATTCCTTGGTGAAATCTACCTATTTTTGGAGAGGAATTATAACGAAAAATGGAGAGAGAATCCCAAATCAAATTTTTTTTTTCTTTCTCAATACCTAAGCCGGGGGGAAGTTTTCATGGGGCAAACTTTTTTTTCTTACCAAATCCAACTTATTCGGTCCACTTACGAAAATTTATGTGCTCCTAGTGTAATGGGCTTTTCCATGAAGTCCTTTTCTTTCTTTAGAGAAAGGCCTATGACATAGGCCTCTTGGAAATGGTCTAGTGATTTCTTCCATTGTTTTTTAAAGTTGCTCGGTCATTTACGATTTTCACCTCTTGTTGTACATCATCAAGGCTAAGAAAGTTTAGAATATCTAGGCAGATGCAACTCCCCTCTCTGAAAAAAGTTTTGGAGGTGGTGGAATTTGCCCAACTCTGCCATGGAAGTGTCCACAATCTGCTGGAGGAAATGCCTTAGCGAAACTCCTTTTTGTTTGTTGTGTTGCTGTGTTGTTGGGCTATTGCGCGCAGCACATCATGTGTACCTTTTTTTAAAGTCTTTGACCAAAACGACATCGTTTTGAACCAAGTAAAAAAAAAAAAAAAAAAGAGTTAAAGCCTTATATTCTACAGAACCTGCTGCCAAAGTGCAATTAGTATTATTAATAATTTAATATAAAGAGAGTCCACATTCACTCCATTTGAATTGAATTGAAGAAGCCAACACACCCAAAATACAATCGCATGGTTTTTTTTTTATTTTTTATTTTTTTTCCTTTTGGTCTTTTTTTCTTTTGGTTTTTTATTGCTAATTTTTTTTAATAGTTATTATTTTCTGATGTGGCCCTCTCTATATTTTTTTAATTATAAAGTTATGAAATGGTATTAGTAATCCTCATTTGAATATTGCCCATTCTCTTACAAATTCTTGGGTCTGCCATTAATGGGATTGACCCATGTCTTTCGGTGCTCCTAAGTTGTCATAAGTTCAAGCCTATATGATATTTGTGTGTGTGAGTTTCCTCCTTTCCTCTTTCTAACATTTAAAAAATAGATGAAGAAGTTTATATTGATTAGCATAATAGAACATATAAGGTAACTAACTAGTCCTCCCAACCACAAAATAAGGAAATTCATGACAATTACGTCCAATCCAATCTCTAAACTTCAAAACCAATTAAGCATTATGATGCAAACGTGTTCAATAACATGCTCTTATTTCTTATTTCCCACAATAAGTCATCAAATTAGTGCCTTTTTTATCATCAATTTCTATGTAGAAATACAATTAATTCCTCTACTTTAAGTAATCCATACTTATCTTAGAGCATCTCTAAGGAAAATTTAACATCTTCAATCTCCTCTTCCAACCGAAACATCATTTTATTATTTTACTAATATAAAAAATTAATATTAATCACAAAATGGGACCCACGCTATTAAAAATTATATATAATAATAATAAAGAAAGTTGCATTTAGATGGGACTTTACTATTAAAAAACTCAAAAAAATGAATTTGACATTGCTGTCAAATTTCCGACAAGAACTCTAGCCTTCATACCAAGTCAGCTTTAATACATTGGTTGGAATATCACTTGCTGTCAAAACTTTCCGTTAGATCATCCACCTAACAAATAACATCTCGGTTGGAGATACTCTTAGTTCGTGTCCAAACTCCTCCCTAAGTAGTTCCCATTAGTTGACACCTTCCATACTTCATGGGTGCAACATCAACAAACTCACTCAATATCAAGTTACAACCTAAAATCTATGGCCATGTTATATTAACTACTTACATTTCGTACATTCCATCGATTAGTATGCTCCCAATAACTTGTAATTGTGATACATTTTCCAAAACTAAATGGGTCTCTCATCAAAATCATAAAAAGAGACTAAAATATAACAATGTCATTGTTCTATCTATGAGGGTGGGGTGATGAAGTGACCGTAAGGAAAGGAGTGGATTGTTGGAATTGCTTTGTGGATTTTTCTCTTTGGCCATTGGATGTTTGTGGATTTGGTGAGACAAAAACAAGGAGATGACAATAGGAGGTTTGAGGAGGTAAAGGTTTTTTTTTGCTTGAATGTGGAAAGTAACTAGCAAGTAGCAACACTATCAACTTCTTTGGCAACAAGATTTTCAGAGTGTTGGCAAAGGAAAATAATAAAAATTTGAAAATGGAGAATGTCACGTGCCTAATACACGTGCCAGCCCGAGCCTACAGTTGGCTCGGATAAAGAACGAAATGTCAAACGTCACTTTGATCTCATAATTACTCTCCACCGAGGCAAAAACCAAAAACACACAGAGAGAAAGTGGGAAAAAAAACCCCAAACTCCCAAACCCTCTCTCTTCGCGCCTTAACCTCTCTCTCTTAATCCAAAGCTCAATTCAACCAAATTGAAGCCGTTTGCGCGAGCCAGAGAGAGAGATTAGAGAGAGCAAAACGAGGAGGGCGATACTGATCCAGTGCGATGCAGCAGCATCAACCTCCGTCAGTCCCACCGCCATCCAAGAGCGGTGGTGGGACCGGAGGCGGAGTGCAGGTGCGCTGCGCCGGCTGCGGTAAGATCCTGACGGTGGAGGCCACCGAATTCTCGTGCGACACGTGCCAATTGCCGCAGATGCTGCCGCCGGAGCTGATGACCCGGGCCCCGGCCCATGCCCCGCTGCCCCCACATGGGGCCAACAAGGGCACAGTTCCTCCTCCGCTGCCGCCCCACGGGGCGGCCCATGGCGTCGATCCCACAAAGATCCAGCTCCCCTGCGCCAACTGCAAGGCCATCCTCAACGTGCCTCATGGCCTCGCGAGATTCCGGTGCCCTCAGTGTCAAGTTGACCTCGCCGTCGACGTGTCGAAGCTCCAACAGTTCTTCTCTCCCCGCCTGCCCCTGCCGCCTCCTCCCGAAGAGGTCAATGAGGTAATTGTTGAACACAATTGTTTAGTTGTTGATAAATTGCGGGAATGTGGAAATGAAAATTTGAAATGTGTTAATGCTAACGATATGAGTACTAGTAATACTTTGCTTCCTTGGTAGCTAAAACTAGTAAAATGCCAAAAAAATTCCTTTCTGTGCAGTTCCATTACTTCCCACCATGATAATATAGAATTCTAGCCAGTACATGTTGGAGGTGTCAACTAGGGATTGTTATTTGGGAACGGTGTTCTTTTTTGTATTAATGCGCTCAAAGTCTCTTTTTTTCCTATATGTTTGTTATTTGGGAACGGTGTTCTTGACTGGGCGACCACTAACAAGGGATAAGTGTCCACTTATGTGCTCAAAGTCACTGTTTTCCCTATATGTTTGTTATTTGGGAACGGTTTTCTTGACTGGGCGACCACTAACAAGGGATAAGTGTCCACTTATGTGCTCAAACTCTTTGTTTTTCCTATATGTTTTTATTGGGGAACGGTGTTCTTGACTGGGCGACCATTAACAAGGGATAATTTTCCACTTATGTGATTGCCCAAAGTCTCTGTTTTTCCAACATATTGGTTTGTCCTTGGAGTTTAAATTAATTTAACTGCAGTCTAATAAAAATAAAAAGCGAAATCGAAAGGGAAACTTATGGTGGGGAATGGTTGAGAAAATTCTACCAGATTACTTAAATTAAAAGAATAATGATTTCAGGTCAGAACCCTAGTGCAGCATTTGAACTTGCAAAGCCTTGGCACTCAACTCTAAAATTCTTTTAATTCTATTTAAAAATCTCCAGCTATTTTTTTTCAGAATTCACCAAAGCTTAACTGTAATCACAAAATGCTGAATATGCATCTTTGTGTCAATTTAATGAATTCTTCCCATCAATAAGGAACATGTATATTAAGTCTGTAAAGCAAATACATACACTTGTTGTTGCTAGGGGTGGTAATTCCTGTTTTTGGTGATGGTTTTAGAGTTTAATTGACACGACAAGAAAAAGAAGATATGAGTGCGATACACTGTTGTGTTATTTTAGCTCAACATGAACATGACACATTATAGGTGACACGACATGACAGACCTACTTCATTGTCAGTGGGGTATTTGTTGTTTACCTAGTTATTTCACGTCAACTTGTGTCAATTTCTGTCAATAATTTAAAAAGAATATGTTCCTGACGGACTTCTAGTCCATCATGCTTTATGCTTGTTTTTAATATAGGTTCTTGCTTCTTATATATATATATATATATTAATCCCATGTTGGTTATTTCTAGTTTTGAAATCTATGCAGTCAACAATTGTTTGTGTTTAGAATAAAAATATACCAGGTTAGATATTCTAAGCTATGGTACTACCGTATTAAAGCATGCAAGTCATCGACGTGTCAGGCCTAGTTTGGCCACACGTGAGTGGAAGTGTTGAAAAATACAAAATCCAACATTTGATACAGTTAAAAAATTGGCATTCATATAGATTTGTTTATATTTTGAAGTCCTGTTGGCCAGGTTCTTACATGTAGGCTTATATTCTCCCTGCTGCTTTTGAATATGTCAGGTAGCCATTGAAGTGGAGCGAGAAGAAGATGAAGGTGGCACGGCAGGAGAAACATTTACAGACTATGTGAGTCTTTCAGTTTTCCATTAACAAGTACTATGTGATTTTTTGTTAATAACTGTTAGGATTTCATGATTACAAGTTCTATATTGCGGTTTTCTTTTGCTTTTACAATTTTAGTGTCTTCAGTAGTTATTTAAGCCTCTGGAACTGGCATCTCAGATACACTTTATGTTGCTTTTGTGCAGCGCCCTCCAAAATTATCCATTGGACCTCCTCATCCAGATCCTGTTGTGGAAACATCGTCCTTGTCTGCTGTGCAGCCACCAGAGCCCACTTATGATCTAAAAATCAAGGATGATCTGGAAAATTCAAAGGCTTTATCATGTTTACAGATTGAGACATTGGTCTATGCTTGTCAGGTTGCTCTTATTGCCACTCCTTCTTTTCAATTTTCAATTGTCTGCTGCATTGTAAAATAGTTTTCGTTTTGTTGACAGAGACACCTCCAGCATCTTCCAAGTGGAGAGAGGGCAGGATTCTTTGTTGGGGACGGAGCTGGTGTGGGGAAAGGTCGAACCATAGCAGGGTTAATATGGGAGAATTGGCACCACGGGATGAGGAAAGCAGTGTAAGTTTTGGCTTGCAGTCTGTGTTTGACTTCATTTGCATAAAAGGACAAAATGGAGCCCATGCAGACAAATAAAGATGACATGGAGCAAAATAGTCTCTCCGATTCTATTCTAAGCTAGTATCTATTGAAATTGTTGCTTACTTATAATTGTAACTGTTACTGCTACTCAAATACAGATTGTTAGTAACGTTTGAAAATCACTTATACAAACATCTTTTTAATCCATGTTTCATGTGGAAAGTTAAGACACTAACAGAAGAAGTAAATAGACACAAAGTCTGAGAAAAAAAATCATATGCACTCCAAAAGAAACCAATTTTCTGTGTTAGGGGTGAAGTTACTAGGTGAAAGTAACTTTTTTCTGCCACACAAAAATAAGTTGTCACACTTAAAACATGTCAAAGAAAGTCAATCGTGGGAGTTTTAATAGTTTTTATCTACTTTTAATATAGTAAGAAAAAGTTGGTAAGTGAGTTTTATTATGTTGGTTGGAATTACATTACTAAATATTATGCTAGGCTGGCTGGAATTATGCTTTTCAAATAATCTTTATTTAATGCTTTTCTCTCTCTGCATTGATCTTAAACAGGTGGGTTTCTGTTGGTTCAGATTTGAAGTTTGACGCAAGAAGAGACTTAGATGATGTAGGTGCCACTTCTATTGAAGGTGAATAAGGCATCAATTTTTTTGAATATAGATAAAGTTGCAATAAGAGACTATATGATGTATGCAAATAAATTTGATTTTCAATTACTTTTTTAACGATACAAATTACTCATTAAAGTATCACAATTTCTGGACATTGGAGGAAGCAATTAGAAGGTTAGAGAAGATATATGTGATGCAAATGATTTAAATAGTTATGAATTGTACTTTAGCCTTTCTTTTGTTGCTTTAAAAAAATCATGTTAGAGTTTGCGGAATAATTACATTTGACGCTCCTATTATTTATTATTATTTTTTTAAAAGAGAAGTTTTAATTCATAAAAACCATACAAGAAGGTGGACAAGTAATCCACCAATAACAGGAAGAAACAGTAAAACAAGTACATAGATCTCCCATTATGTGAAGACATTTGACGCTCCTATTGAACAGAACTTGTCGTGTTAGACTAGTTGCTTCCTCGGTTAATTTTTTGTGTTGCTTAATTTATGCATGCCGTATCATTTTTTTTCTTGTATGTGTGTTTGTGCTTTTTTGTAAACATGCTTTGTCTAATTCTTCCTGTGTATGTTGAAGTACAATTTGTATATCTAAACAAATTGTGAAAACTCACTCATGCATAATTGCGTATATAAATTTATTTTTTTTGAAAAGGAAATAGAATTTTATTGCACCATCACAATAAAAAAACACAAGGTGGCCAAGATGGCCACAAAAGAAGTCTAAACAGCGAAATAGCAGTTAGACCAATCAAAACGAAGAACTTCTAGCAATGAACAAAACTTGAAACAAACTTTGACTGGAAAGCTAGCGGATGGCTGCATTCCAATCCAGCCAAATGCTCACATGAAGTTATTGCACAGTATGTTGTTGTGGTTAATGGTTCTTTTCTGGGGTGTCATAACTTGATGCTTTAAAGCTTAATGACATTTGAAAATGCTGTGAGGATCATTTAATAATGGAAAGAAGTCAAGTATAGAAGTGCCAGGAAAAATTGATACAGATGAATTAGGCCTATAATTGTGGGTGGAAACTGGAAAGTAAGTGGCAATAGCATGTCTATAGACTGCGCTACTGAAACTATGCTTTAAGTCATGAAGTTCCCATTATTCTAGCAAAGAATATGCAATTGCTATTCAAAATGTGAAGGATTAAGGTTTACAATTTTTTGTTCAAACTCTGGTTTGGCTTGGGCTTGGTTGAACTTATTGGTATATCACATTGTCTGTTAAGGGGTTGTGGTATCATACTATCATGAGACAATGCCACATGCCAAAAATAGAGAAGGACAAGAAGACAGAAAACGTAAAATTTGCAGATAAGAGTATGGCACAGGCACTCTGCTTAGGTTTAGCTACAGGTTGCTAAGTTTCTGAATATAAAATATTCTCCAATTGGAATTAAGCTATTCTTTCATGCACAAGAGGCTCTCTGTTTCAGAACAGTATTACAATATATATAATCTCGCTTGCAGTTCATGCCTTGAACAAGCTGCCATATTCTAAACTTGATTCAAAGTCTGTTGGCGTTAAGGAAGGAGTTATTTTCCTTACATACAGCAGCCTCATTGCATCCTCTGAGAAAGGTCGTTCACGTATGCAGCAGCTACAGCAGTGGTGCGGATCAGGATATGATGGCCTTATCATATTTGATGAGGTAGTATATTTTCATTGTAAATATTTTTATTATGACTTTTACTTCGTGCTTTAATTGATGGAATAAAAAATTCCATGGTGTCAATATGCTTTGCTTTTTATTGCTAAAGGTCAATGGCTTCCTTGTAGTGCCACAAAGCCAAAAATCTGGTGCCTGAATCTGGAAGTCAGCCAACACGTACTGGGGAAGCAGTTCTTGAGATTCAGGTTTGAAGATGCGTATACTGCATATATATTTCTAATTTTTAGTCATTGTACAAGAATTAGATTAATAGTTTTATTATTTGGTATTTTATAGAAACATTTAAGATATTTGAGTTTGCAGAGTCCTGATTTTTCATTTTACTTTATTAAGTCTGATAAAACTCTTATTTCAGATAAACTTAGTAGGGTATGTTGCATTCATGTTATCCAGCTAAAAATAAATACTAATGACAATAACATCAATAAGGCTTTCCATGAGATACTTTAAGTCAGTTAAACTTGAATTAAGAAAGGATATGGGTAATAGAAATTATGAAACATGGAGGTTTATGATTAAATTATTAAGCTAAATGAAAGTTGAGGTCAAGTTGAGACTCAATGGAATCACTCCTTCATTTTATTTTTCTACTATCCCCTTATTTTTTTGAAAAATTATTTATGTGCCCTCAAATTTGGGCAAAGTGTATTGATTTGTTGTATTTGAAATTTGATCTGAGGAGTGCTGATAATAGTTGCCATGTCATTCTTCTCTAATCTACATTCTCTATGTTTGACATTTGCACTGCAATTAATTAACTCATAACTGGATTAACTAAATAAAATTTGCAGAAAAAGATTCTTATAGACAAATCATTTATCGTTGAAAATCAAGCATTTGAGGGAAAGTTCTTCGTTACCCTGAAACTCGTCCTCTGTTTTAACCTATTTAAATCTCTCATGGCCAGTTTTTTATTGGTTGGGAGTTTTCTCCCTCAATCGCTTTAGCCAACGGAAGGAAATCCATCATGTTACACACCTTTCTGTGGCAACAGTGAAAGTCTTCCTTGTTGATTATTTTCCCTTTTTATAAATATTCAAGTGTATCAAAACAACCCCAAAGGAAATTACCAAGTACTCAAACTGTATACTTGACACACAGTCATCACATTTACAAACACATCATGCATATATGCATGACTGCGATACCGATGGCTCCTCTGAATAATTAAAAAATGATGTGTAGTGGTTAAAGGGCGCAGAATAGGATATAGTGAGTCTATTAACTTGTAATATTAATATTGTATCATCACAGGCTCGGCTTCCTGAAGCTCGTGTTATTTATTGCTCAGCAACTGGGGCATCTGAACCACGGAATATGGGTTACATGGTACGGCTTGGTCTTTGGGGTCCTGGAACATCCTTTTCTGATTTCCGTGAATTTCTAGGTGGGGTTTTTATTTGAAGTACCTATATATATATATATATTTTTTTTTTTCTTGTTTATAAACTCTATTACTCACTTCTCCTTCCAATTTTTATTATATATATATTGCTTTATAATATGAAATCACATAAAAATAGGAAAAAATCATTTGCACTACGATATCTGCTGGATCTAGTTTAGTTTCCTTTATCTTAAATTAATTTTCATGATTAAATCAGTAAAACAGTTGTGGTGCTATCATGTTTAGCTGAAACCTCCCTCTCTACCTCTATGTCTCTCTGAGAAACACCTGGCTTTTCTGTCTCTGGTATACTCAATTTTTTCTTTTTCTTTTGGCAACATGATTATTGTTCCAAATTTCCTTTCCTTTTTTTCTTCCTCACTTTGCTACTATCCTAAAATGGTTTTGTTATTTAGAGGTTAGACCGTATGCAATTTCATTTGTGAGGTATCAATTAACATGGAGTATCTTTAGATATCATTTAATCATGGGTGAGTTTGGCTTGGAATGGTACCCTTTTGGTAGGATGTCTTTCCATTCAGCCAGTGGGAGCAACTGAAACAAATTCATGTAGTCCAACGTTTATGTTCTTATATTATTCTACATCTATAATTTGCTGGAGGATTAGATTGCTTGGTTGGCACATCATCATTATTTTCTATTGTTAATTTGTTACTATTTTGGGAATATGAAACAAGAAATTTTGGTGTGTCTTATGTATCATATGTTCTTCTGTATGTGTGCGCTTCTTTGTGTATATATACACACACACATACATTTGACTGCTTAGGTGTATGCCCTCTCCCTTCTCCTCCTCCCCTCTCTCTTTCTCTCCCCCGCCAACGTATACATATTCTCACTTTCTATATTTGAGTACCTGGTTTCCAGATACTAGAAAGTGTATTTTCTAACAGCATAGTGTCTGTAGGTGCTCTTGAGAAAGGAGGTGTTGGAGCACTCGAACTTGTTGCCATGGACATGAAAGCAAGGTAACACGGAGAAGGATAGTTACGTGTAAAAGATACATTAAGAGCAAAGGCAATGTAATAGGGATCTAAGTTTGGGGACTCAATTTGGGGGCTTGCATGTAAGCTCTTAAATCAAATATAGACGGATAAAATGTACTCACTTCACCTACTGTGCATCTCATCTGTCCATGTATGATCTGATAACTGATGTGCAAGTCCTCAACTTAGGCCCTTATTAGAGTGCCATCAGTATTATGAAATAAAAATATGTTTAAAATTGTATTATTTAATATTTCAGGGGAATGTATGTATGTCGGACTCTTAGCTACAAAGGGGCAGAGTTTGAAGTTGTTGAAGCACCGCTAGAACCTGAAATGATGGTATGGCGTACTCATGTGCTAACATGTTTATATGAAATCTATCCTGTTTCAGTTCACTTGCTAACATGTCACACAGACTTGCCTACTAAATTTCTGCATCTTAAATCCAAAATAGGAAAAAAGAAAGAAAGAAAAAAGGTTACTTAACGGGTCCTTGATTAACCTGTGAGATGCTTATTATTGCTTATTCTGAGTTTAGAAATTCCTATGACATGCATGGTTGGCCCCCTTTTGTCCCAACTCATGGGTAATTGTTCAAAGATAATGACAAAGTTCATGTGGGGTACATTGTCTGGCTATGTACAGTGTTACTCTAGCATTGAATCTATATGCATGGAAGATTGCTTTAAGGCGTAAAAGAACAATTCAGTATTTCTTAGGTTCGGGAAATTTGCTTATGATTCTTATCAAGTTTCTTCATTGTGAGGTAGACTGTAGATTCTCGTATACTAACTGCCTTTGTCATGAAAATAGTCCGATAATTAAAGTGAAAGTTTTTTTTTATATAAAAAATATATATTTATATATGAGAAAGTGAAAGGGGTTGTTGACTTGACTGCTTGTGTTTCATAATTTTGAATATCGATCTGCAAAAAAGAAAAAAAAAAAGAAAAGATAATTGATTGTTTTACCAGGTTCAGAATAATTCATAAAGACAAATTTGTAATGATAGCATGCACCAAATGCTTGCCTGTTTGTTTTAATTAATTTTGAATATTGATCTGCAATAGAGGGCAACTGGATGTGCTAGGTTCCTTGAAGTTTGAAGAATAGGAGAGAGAGAGAGAAAGATAAATCTATAAAGAGATATTTTGAGATAGAAAGAGGGAAGAAGACTAGATATGGAAGAAAATATATATCTTTCATTAGACCCGGATAATTCAACAATTTCATCAGAAACACCTTAAGGCATATTTGAGGGGCAAGACCTGAGACTTTCTAGTTGTTAAGTAAAGTGCCTTTCCCCATAAATTTACTTCTTTTTTTCTTTCTCCTTTGGTGAGGGGCTGCATACTTACTAACCTCGAGTGGGGCATAGTTTTCTCCCTGGTTATTTGATATTTTGAATTTTCTAAAGATTTTTAAAATTGTTTATTTATTTATGTTACTTTGTTGTCTTCTTAGGACATGTACGAAAAAGCAGCAGGGTTTTGGACAGAGCTGCGATTGGATATACTATCAGCAGCTGCATTTATCACTAATGAAAGGCCCAATTCTAGTCAAGTCTGGCGATTATATTGGGCTAGCCATCAGGTATCTAATATTCACTGTTCTTGGATGTTGTCGGTTTACATTATTATTTTTTCAATTGTTTTCTAAAATTTTCACATTTATGTCTTTAGATTTTTTGTAATTACAAATTTATTGGCTTTTTGTTGTTCTTGGTTTTGTGCATATATTGCAGCGTTTCTTTAGGCATATGTGTATGTCAGCTAAGGTGCCGGCTGCAGTAAGACTAGCTAAGCAAGCATTGATGGATGGCAAGTGTGTGGTTATTGGCCTTCAGAGTACTGGAGAGGCACGAACAGAGGAAGCCGTGACCAAATACGTGAGCACATTGGTTTTTCCTGATGTATTTGGTTTTGATGTGTACAATCTTCATTTATTTTGTGTGTCCTTGCTTAAGCAGGGTCTTGAACTTGATGATTTTATTTCTGGACCTCGAGAACTGTTACTTAAATTTGTTGAGGAAAATTATCCTTTGCCTGAAAAGCCTGAACCTCTTGAAGGTATATATGCGATTTTGTACTATTGTTTGCATAGTTTATTTTAATGTCACTACCAATTTACTTTCTTGAGTTATAATAGGAGAAGAAAGTGTAAAGGAGCTGCAGCGCAAGAGGCACTCAGCAACTCCTGGTGTTTCAATGAAAGGGAGAGTGAGGAAAGTCGCAAAATGGAAACCTGCAAGTGATGATGAAAGTGATGAAGAATCTGAAAGTGAGTTTTTAGAAACTGGCTGATAATAGATGTAACACGTCTTTTTGGACCCTTATATTATGTCTCTGGTATCTTCTTGTTCTTCACAAGAAATTTACCTCGCAAACATGTCTTGTTTGGATCCTCATTGTAATATTGACACAAATCTCTATTTTTTTTTATTGGTGCATCACGTTTTATTCTGTTTGCAGAATGCACCTACTGATATATTCAATGCAACTGTTCATATATATTTTTTTAATTTTCAATCTTCTCCATTTGGGGGCATTTTACAGCAATCACGACATGTTTTATTCTATGTTTGGGTGAAAAGCAGTAAACTGCTATACTACCTTTGCTTCTTATTTCGAATTTTTGTTTGATCAATGCAGCTGATTCTGCTCATGAATCTACTGAATCTGATGACGAGTTTCAAATTTGTGAAATTTGCAGTTCTGAGGAGGTAATTCCATTTGATATGTTAAGATTGTTTTAGCGCTTGCAGTATGTTTCTTAACCATTAGATACTTGCTGCAGGAAAGAAAGAAATTGCTTCAGTGTTCCTGTTGTGGCCAACTGGTGCATGCTGCATGTCTTATCCCACCTGTGACAGATGTTGTATCTGGAGATTGGTCATGTCATTCATGCAAGGAAAGAACAGAAGACTTTTTGAAAAAGAAACAAGAGTATATTGCTGAACTTACAAAGAGGTTAGTTTCATTTTGTTTTTGCCCACAAGAGTTTCATGTTTAATAACTTATTTTTCATATTGGTATTCATTGTTTTATTGTAATTTTCAGCATCAATATAAGTTTCATAACCTTGTAGGTATGAAGCAGCTTTGGATCGTAAGTTAAAAATATTGGAGTTAGTTCGTTCTTTGAATCTTCCGAACAATCCTTTGGATGATATCATTGATCAGGTAGTGGCGATGTTCTCTCTTTCTCATTTTCTCATGTCATTTTGAAGACATTGAATCACGTGTTCATAATTTAATTTTATCCAACTTTGTAGATACCTCCATGTTTGTCCTCTTTTTCCTTCCAAATTCTATCTAGAAAGAGCCATGCCTATGATCTGTTAGTTATTGGAGGCTCTAGCTGTGTCCCATGCTGTAGTATGTTTCTATTTCTTTTCATGAATTGTTAGATGCTCAAATCGTTAAGAGTTATGTCTAAATGGAATAAATCTATTCTTATTTGTACAATTATATTAAATTAATCATTTTTCATGCATATGTTTGGGCATACTTGATAAAAAAAAGAAGGGTCAATTTCAGTTTAGTACCCTGAACTTTCACCTGATGGCATTATAGTATCCGTCTTTTCAATTTTAAGACTTAGTATCCACACTATAATGAGGTTCTGCTGTTAGGTACTAATACGGGTACCAACATGCCTTGTGGATGAAAGTCAGGGTACTAAACTGAAATTGAAACAAAATTTTTTGGTCATAAATCTCTGTATGCAAGAGCAGGCATCTCTGATAATAAATCTGTGAAGTAGGTCTCTGGTATACATTTACTTAGTGGTCCATGCATCTCTTTTTAGTCTTAAGCAGAGTGTCAATAAATAACAGAGTTAAGAAAACCCCGTATGCCTGTGGTACATTTACTGGTGTAGTAAATCTATCGACACTATGAATCTAACTCTTACCGCAGATTCCTAGAATTAAACTACTAAAAAAGAAGACTGAAAACATAGTTCTTCAGCCGCACATCCTAACTCCGAATTAAAGTCTGTTTCGCAACTTTTGATAGGTATATCCTCTTCTAAGCTCCGAGTCATTTTTAATTAAGGCTTGAAAATTGAATCTGGCACCGACTCTGCCTTTTGAGAAGCCCACAAAGGTCCCAGGTAGGAAATAGTTAGGCTACTGGTCTACACCTTCACTGCTAGTGAAACAATATCCACCCAAACTCCTTGAATAAGCTCACTCTTCATAAGCATCATCATCAAATGCGTAAAATTATCCCTTTTAATCTTAAGTGCCTGTATGATTCCTACTCTAATTGATTCTTGTAAATCACTTTTTAAACATTGCTCCTTAAAAAACCCCCGAATTGTTTTACCCTTTGGTTTTGTTCAAACCGATTTATACCAGCCTCTACTTAAAAGTATCGATCCTGCATGGTTATGACAATGTATGTTCAAGTACATATAAATTTAAAGACTTAAGATGGGTGGGTAAGAGTCCTACGAAGAAAGAAAGATGCTAGGTAAGAGAGGCCATTGTGCCTGAGATTGAAAGCCAATGGAGATCAGTGAGATTGATAGAAAGGTAGCACTTTCTTTGATTTCCATTTAAGTCTCTACTTGTATTGACAATAAGTCTTGCTCCATATGCAAAGGAAGCACTAACAGTGATCCTGCTGTGTACAAGCCATTTAATCTACAGTCACTTTGACTAGATTGCTACACTGCGGATTCCAACCTGATATTCATATTCTACAACCCTCAAACTGTTGGCCTCAACATTTTCTGTTTAGTGCCTCAACAGAGTTTCTTTTTTTGGGTGGCTGCAGCTTGGAGGCCCTGATAAAGTAGCAGAAATGACAGGAAGGCGAGGTATGCTTGTGAGGGCATCTGGTGGGAAAGGTGTTACCTACCAGGCACGGAACACGTGAGTTATGGTATTTTTTTGTCTCTCATACTTATTTTGAAATTTTTTTAAATTGGCTAAACTATGTTTTGGTTTAGGAAGGAGATTTCCATGGAGATGGTCAACATGCATGAGAAGCAGCTTTTCATGGATGGCAAGAAGTTGGTTGCTATCATTTCTGAAGCTGGATCTGCTGGTGTGTCTTTGCAGGCAGATAGAAGAGCTGCTAATCAGGTATGCCTATTTTTCTAGAACTGTATCTTCCGATCAGTTGCTGGCTTACAGTGCGGTGAAACTGGATATGTATCTCTCTCTCTCTCTCTCTCTCTCTCTCTCTCTCTCTCATGTATTATACATTTAACAACAGAGAAGAAGGGTACATCTAACTCTGGAACTTCCTTGGAGTGCTGATCGAGCAATTCAACAGTTTGGAAGAACTCATCGGTCAAATCAAGCTTCTGCTCCTGAATACAGGTGGATAGATACTTATGTATAATTGGTTTCTTTTATTTTGCTCACCCATCTTAAGTTAGCTAAATCAGTTGGGGCTTGTTTTCTCTCGAGTCAGTACTGTTAGAAGCACCCAGCTTTCTCTACTGTTAGAAGTAAGGGCTTGTCCACTGAGTCAGTACACTGTAGCGTATCAGAGTGCCTAGTTGACAGGATAAGATCCAGAATCATTGGTGCTTTAGTGCAACCTGATATCCTTAATTACTGAATGCTCAACATATGCAATGGTATCATGCTGATGTATGAGTAGTTTGGTTGAATTATGGTTAAACCATGCCAACCGGTGGCTTTGCAACTATGTGAGTTTCTGTCTCTTGAGAAGCAATAAAATTCATTTGTTGACAGAAGAAAACTTAATGATTCATTTGTCATTTTCTGTGCAATGCGATTAGTGTAAGCTGTGACAGATATGAGAATCATGTATGGTTAGTGTTTTTCCGAGTTGGTAAAGTAGTTTAATCCCTCCTTTCCCTTGCAGGCTTCTCTTTACTAACCTTGGTGGAGAACGTCGGTTTGCATCCATTGTTGCAAAGAGATTAGAATCTCTTGGAGCACTAACACAGGGTGACCGCAGGTTAGTTGAATTTGGTTGATGTATATTCATTGGTTGTTACCATTGTGGTATAAGAATATGTGCTGTAATTTTATTCCTTATCCTGTGAGTCATTTGCCTATCTCATCATTTGGTTTGATGAATTGCAGGGCAGGCCCATCGTTGAGTGCCTATAATTATGATAGTGCTTATGGAAAGAAAGCTTTGATGCTGATGTATAGAGGAATTATGGAGCAGGTTTTTATGAACAACTTATGAAAAATAATATAGTTGCCTCCATATTATATTAATATAAGTAAAAATTAAATTGTAATGTAAAATAACTAGAAATCAGTTTTCAGGATTCTCTGCCTGTTGTACCGCCAGGATGTTCATCTGAAAAACCAGAGACAATTCAAGATTTTATTGTGAAGGCAAAAGCTTCTCTCGTTTTTGTAGGAATAGTTAGGGATGGTGAGCTTTTTTTCAGCTATACAGTACTATGTTGGATAAAATATTAAACGCTAACTTTTATTTCCTCATATATACTGCAAATTGTATACTATGCTAGTACAGTTGATTGATTTAAGAATATTATTTTGTGTAATAGTGTGTCACAGTGAATCTGCTTTTAACTATATTTTATATTTCTCTTGATGGTAACTTGTACTTGCCATATGTAAAGTAGCTACTGGGAAAGATTATGGGAAGCTCTCTGGCCGTATAGTTGAATCAGATATGCATGATGTTGGACGTTTCCTCAATCGAATTTTAGGATTGCCACCTGATATACAGAATAGGTCCGTGATCTGTCAATTAAAAAATAATTTCCTTATTGTAGTTAGAGTTGGGCTTAATATGCTGACATCATCAAAAAACACAGGTTGTTCGAGTGTTTTGTTAGCATTTTGGATCTTATTATCCATAATGCACGCATTGAAGGGAATCTTGACTCTGGGATTGTTGATATGAAAGCTAATGTTATAGAGCTACAAGGAACTCCGAAGGTCAAGCTTTGCTTAATTTCACTTGTTTGCTTTATATATATATATATATATATATATATATATCGATATTGACTTCCAATTTGTTGCAGACTGTTTATGTTGATCAAATGTCTGGAGCTTCGACAGTTCTTTTTACTTTTACCTTGGATCGTGGGATCATGTGGGAGGTACGTTGTTTTTCCACCTGAGTAGTTGAGTGGTGATTATGACTTTGTCAATTCACCATACTAAATTATGTTCATCTTTGGTAGTCTGCGAGTGCCATGCTTGAAGAGAAACAAAAGGATGGGCTTGGTTCTGCCAATGATGGGTTCTATGAATCTAGGAGGGAGTGGTTGGGGAGACGTCATATCATATTAGCCTTTGAGAGGTACTTCATTTCTAGTTGGATGTTTTTTTTTATTTTGAAACTTGGATTGTTCTACCAATGATTGCTCTAGGTAAATATTACTCAAGTGCATTTATATACCATTTTTTTATTATTTTTAAATGATTTATTTATTGAGTTTGTCTTCGTGCTTGCTAGTTCACGTTACATCTATTTGTTTTGGAATTCTGGGAAAGAGACATGACTTAGTATATACTGGTTGCAAGTCAAATTGCAACCGTAAGTGGTGAAAAATAAATTGCACATCTTTGCTAAGACTCAAACTCCTGGACTTTAGGCAGTGGTAAACTTTGAAAGGAACTTATAGTTGATACTTTTATTCCCTAGTTGTCTATATTAAGTATATTTTCTTGTTTCGTGAATCGTGTCAAAGAAATTTCGATTTCATAAATTGATAGAACTGGATAAGAGCAAACTATGCCAAACTGCAATTGGCAGAACTAACCATCCTCAGATTTTTTGGATTGGATATTATTGGTCCCGAATTTGTTGATGTTATTAAAATGTCAGTTTGGAGAAGCAAATTGGAGGAATATCATTTGTTCACTTGAGATCAATAAACTTAAAATCTTCAAGATGTTGAAATCTGAATGTTGTGGGCCATGATAAAATTTATTGGTTTACCTCTGTTCCGAGAAATTTAGCTATATCCATGGTGGCCAACTAATTATAAAAAGAGACATTTAGATGTTCGTGGTTCTTTTCCTTTAATTAGGGAATCCTGCTGCATGACTTTCTGTTTTCATTGGTTTACCCTAAATGTGTTTCAGTTCTACTTCTGGATCGTATAAGATAGTCCGTCCTGCTGTTGGAGAGTCAGTAAGGTACCAAATTTATAATTTCCGCGCTCCATTCATTTTTGTATTGAAAGTATCTATGTTTCACTTTTACCTACTTTTTTCCCTTATCCAGAGAAATGCCTCTGTCAGAGCTAAAAAACAAATACAGAAAAACTTCAACATTAGAGAAGGCTCGCAGTGGTTGGGAAGATGAATATGAAGTTTCGTCCAAACAGGTGTAGATGCTTGATGAATTTAATTTGATATGGCTGTTGAATTTTTGGTACAAATAGTTGCTATACTGCTATTGTATGACTTGGTTGTTATATATATTATAATGGTGAAAATCTATATCTTTTGTATATTAAAATCTACTATTCTTCTATGATGATCAAGAATGAAAGAAAAAGCAACTATTGTTGGACCAATTTTATTCAAACCTTCGGGTGCAATATGTTTACTTTCATGGTCATTGCAATTTTTTGCTGGTTACATTATGTGCGAGTCTGGCTCTATCTTTCTTGAAATTTTGGATTTTGTTTCTTTTACCAGAAAAGAACTCAAACTGCTACCGTGCATAACAGTTCATATTCTAAGCGGATTAGTTGAAAATTCCTTAGTTGTGCATGCATATCTCTTTTGCTGATTGTAGTTATCTTGTGACTTCAGTGCATGCATGGGCGGAATTGTAAGCTTGGCAACTTCTGTACTGTTGGCAGAAGACTGCAGGAAGTAAATGTATTAGGTGGCCTCATTCTTCCTGTTTGGGGCACTATTGAAAAGGCTCTTTCTAAGCAGGTAACTTTTTTCATTTGCTGCCTGTTTCTCCATTGTGGACAATCATGACAATGCTGTGTTATTAAGTGTCAGTGTTCCACCTAATTGTTCCTGGGTAATTCATATGTAGGAAAAGTACAGATAACCTTTTATTTATTTATTTATTTATTATAATGGTTATCTTCAGCTGTTTGTATAATGTTTCCATGTTTCATTTTCTGGGTACTATCTGATACTAATTAACAAAGAGATGGTAAGCATGTTTGCTCTCTCCCTCAGTGCTTCAGTTCAAGTCATCATACCTTCACAGAAGTCCATGGGTCTTGGATGACAAAATATTAGGAAAAAGAAAATGGTCAATAGACATTTTCCATGATAGTGAAGGATAAAATCAGCATCAACCATTTCAGAGTAGAACAGTTTCAACTCTTCAGGAAAACGTGTGCTTTCGTGCATGAATACATGCCCACAGAACAGGTTTCATTTGGTAAAAAACGTATGATGAAGTACATAAATCAAATCGAAACATATAATTCAATAATCCAATTAGAACATATGATGAAATACTTAATAAACATGCTTTCTTTTGCCAGAAAATAAACTTGTATCCATTATGTTGAAGCATCGTATATATGGTTAAATATACAAAAAGAAGAATGCAAGTGTTACTTTGATTTATTGGTTCCCAAGCTATTCCCACTAAGGTTTTGTTGGTTTGCCTGTTGGTTATCCCATTATTACACAAGTTTATTTGACATCTTTTGATTGTTGTAGGCTATTTTCTTTATAGTTCATTAGTGAGCAATCTCATCCATACCTCTTAATTTTCAATATATATTTTTTAACTCTTGTGACAATTTTAACAGGCCCGGCAAAGCCACAAGCGGCTACGTGTTGTGCGTATAGAAACCACGACAGATAACAGCAGAATTGTCGGTCTCTTTGTCCCAAATGCAGCAGTTGAATCCGTACTTCAAGGTCTCTCCCCATCTCCATTGTTAATTTCTTTTTTTCTTTTTTTTGTTTTTTATTTCTTATGCTCTGATGCTTGACCAGTAAGAAAATTTTCAAAAACACTCCAACCGAAACTCTTTCAACAGTTTGCATTTACTTGACTAATTTCTTGGTGTGTCTAGCTAAACTTGATCTTGTTTTTACTCAAGTGAAACTCCTCAATGGCTAAAGAGGCTAATGAATGGAATCCGTTCACATGTTTAATGATATTAACTCATTTGTTTGGTTTTAGAAGTTTACCTTGACAGAGGCTGCTTTTATTATGTTACAGATTTTGCATGGGTTCAAGAAATTGATGATTGAGATGACGCAGTTGTCTGGTTGTAAATTTTTGGTGAGTTGCTCTATATGACGTGTTAATCTCGGAGGCACGGGAATAGTTCCAGAAGGCAGAAGCCAAATACCTAAGAAATAGGAAACAGATTTTTCTGCACACTAATGGAAGCAGTCATTGATTTTGATTTTTTGTTTCTCTCACCCTCCATTGGCTCCATTTTTTCCCCTATTTGTATATCATCGACATTGTGGTTGAAGGCAATGGAGGTTAGTCTACTAGGCTGTCTTGGTTATAGTTCTGCTGGAACTAATTTGTATCAATGTCATACAGCTGTTATTCAAATGGTAGATGAAATAGAAAATCTTCATTTTTGTTCAATATTATTCATTTACTAGATGAAATACAAGATCCTTTATGTTCAAAGACATTCAGATAATCGATGAAATAGAAAATCCTCGGGGGGGAAAAAAAAAATCCTTTATGCGAAGAACATAAAAATAATAAGAAATCCTTCTTGAAAATAAAATCAGCATAAAGTACCTCACTCATAATTATTTATCACCATATATATATAAAATCTTCAGATCAGCACACAAAAGGAGCATCGACATGGTGGTCATGGCAATAGAGGCCAGGTCGCTGAGTGTAACCCTGCCTCTTCAGAGTCTCCCTTGCCTTGAGAACAAGCTGGTGGTTTGTAACTTCACCATCTCTTTCAGAGAGTATGATCTGAATGGCATTGCTAAGAGCCCCATAAGCTTCCGTCGGATTTCCGGAAGGACTGGCATCTGCAGAAGTTTGGTCCGTCTGGCAACCACTGATGAGAATCCCGCCATCAGGAATGGCGCGGTGGTTTGCTCCGGCGTAAACCTCTTGCTTGCTACCCACTTGTGTCTCTAAAGCAGGCTTTGCATACTCATCGTTATCTTGAAGCTTTTGTTCAAGAAACCCTTGAGCCAAGCTTCCAATCTTCCCCAATAACCCACCGCTGCTGCCCTCATTGTTTTGGAGTTTGTTCATGATGACCTTCATGAACTTTTTCACCTTAGGACTGGCATCTTCTCCGAAAACATCGAAGAGTGTTGGCCTCAGCTTCCCAACATCAATGTCATCCTTTCCTGTTTTCTGCTTGAGTATCTCTATAAGAGTTGAGAGTGGCAGAGACCTGCTTTTGAGATAGCCCCTGTGCCCATATCCAGTTTCAATTTCTCTGTCATCAGACTCCTCTTCATGGTGCCGATCGGGGCGCAATGCAGACGGGATGTGGATTCCACGAGACTCAAGTGCATCTTCTGCCCTGTCCTTGAGGAAGTTCTTGAATCCACCAAAACCAGAGCTAGACTTGCGCTCTTCCCCTTTAGTGCTCTCCCCTATCTGCTCTTTAGCTTCATCAATGAGGCCGCCGCTGTGGCAAGAATCTGATACCATTGTCAGCCGGCAACCTGCTGGCAGCTGGTCTACGAACTCCCTGAAGTCATCATCTGTTGCAAATACATTCCACAACGGTTGTGAACTTGTCTTATCAACCGAAGAACAAACAGAACAATCACATTATGTTCAAAGTAGCATTAGAACCTTTATAAATTAACTCTTCTCTTATTTCGATGTTGATATTGCTTTTGAGATTTTGATTAGTGTTTTGAGCTTAAGGTTTATTTTGAGTTTGTATTAGAAAGATAATTAGATAGAAATGACCTAATTTTGGACCTCAACACAATATCAAACCTGAAAACATAAGCAGATCATTCAAGCTCAGAATCAGCACTTTGAATCATTCAAATGCAGACCAACAACCCAAGTAGTTAAAATTAATATCCAGATTTCCAAACAGAAATTCAGTTGATCCAAAATCTTTGGATCAACAAAACAATATGTCAATTTTCCTGAAATGCTCTAACTCTATCCATGATCCATCAATTTTGTTCATCAGATATAAGAAACAAACACATCAAAACAATCATCAGAGACAACCCACATAATCATCAATCATCAAAACAATTATCAGACTGAATTTTCCAACAAAACCCAAAACTTGAAAACCAAACAGGCCACAAAAAGAGAAAGAACAAGAGAGAGAGCAATCAGAAACAGACCAGTGATGAGGTTCATGTCAGTGGGGACGATGCACTCATCATAGCCAGTGTCATCGTCATCGCCAGTCTCAGCAGGAAGGCGGGTGCCATGGCCGCTGTAGTGGACAAAGAGGACATCTCCGGAATCGGCAGATCGGATGAGATTGGTGATGGCCCGGCGGATGTTTCTCCCGGTGGGCTGAGTGTAGGAGGAATCTGAGTCGATCAAAACTTGGATGTCATCTTCACGGAAGCCATATCTGTCCACAAGGCAGCTGTGCATCCTCTTCACGTCGTTAATGCAGCCCTTCAGCTCTGCCTTGGTTCCCTGGTAGTTGCATCCTATCAGCACTGCCTTCTTCGCCATTTCTCTCAATTCTGATCACTCTCACTCTGTTTTTTTTGTGTCTCTGGTCTCTGTTTTTCTTTCTTGATCTCTGTTTTTTTTGCTTCTGGGTTTTGAGAAAAATAAAAAAATATTATTTTTGTGACTAAAATCTAAATTTACGGGTCATGATAATTAATAATTGCCTGACTGGGTGTGGGGTCATGATAATAGTTGCCTAAGAATTAGGGTTATTTCCAAGATCCAATTATAGTATGGATATACTCGAATTTGTTCTAATTGGTTTTTGGTTTTTTGGCCGGATGTTGGTGCTGATTTGGAGACACGTCTTTGCTTTACTTTCTTTGCTGGATAGTATCTTTTGCCAGATTAGCACACTATCTTTTCATAATGGCACAAATGAAAAATGAAATAAGTTGAAAAAATTTAAACCCTTTTCTCAATTTTCCCACGTTATACTATCAAAATTATTGTATTATCATCATCCAACATTACCTTCGTACTTTATACAAATCTCTTTGCAAAAAAGAAATTTACTTTTCTGTCAAAGATGAATGTTTTCATGAGAACGTGAGTCCAAGATGGACGGAAACAAAATGGAAAAAATATAAGGCAGGAATTGACTCCACTAGCTGTCACAAAAGGGTAAAGTTTCCAACTTTTACAAGACTATCATAACTATGGTCAGTTGCATATTTGATCCAGTTGTTGACAAGGGCGGACCTATCAGAAAAATTATTGTAGGTGCTTCAGATTGCTTTTTTGCTCAACTGGTATACAGATTACCTTATTTTCATTTTCAACATTTAAGTAAATGTCTTTGTCCTTTTACTTTTATTTATTTTTATATTATTCTATTTACTTAAGTTTACAATGTAAATAAAGAAGTACCCTTCATTTGGATTCAAATAAAAATACTAGAAAATCAAATTCCCACCAAATCAAAATATGAAAATTCGGTTTTAGTGCAAAATACGATTTAGGCTAAAAATGATGGCTCATTATGACAGGACCCGACCCAATTTTCACTTTGGAATTCGAGCCAAGTCCTGTGCGTGTCCGACACCTGGCAATGTCGGGCACAAATGACCTTTTTACCCTTCTTGTCTCAAATTCTTTTTAACTTCCCTTAGACTTCTGCCGAAATTTCAGCAGAGTCTCCCCTGTATTTTGACTAATCCCAAAAATTTTCACCTGCTAAACAACCCATAAATTCACACCAACTGCCAGAATATTCCAAATAACAGATCTCCACTCCAGTTTTCCAACTTCAACTATATATATATATCAGAGCATTTTCTAAGTTTCAGGGTTTCAACTACAAAACTTTACCTTACGTGGTGATGCGGAAGCTTTGAATGGCACGGTAGTGGATCCCGCGTATTTCTATGGCCTGGGGGTTAAAAACAGGTTGAAAATGTGAGTGGACCAAACATAAGATTTATGAAAACAGTTAAAAATCATAATAACCCCCATAGTAAAAATAACTTGATAAGTAAGGCTAAAGTTCACCTGTGTTTAATATAAGGTATTCATTCGAATATATATATAATCGTATGCATGTAGCTTCGTAAAACTGAACAATTATATGAAGATATAAAATGCGCAAATATCAAAGAAACTGGTTTGAAATAGCTGAAAACCATAACTGAATAAAAGAGCTTAAAATCCTTGAAAAATACCACCTATTTGTACCCCTGTCATATCCGTCAATTCCCCTGGCAGGTCTCGGGCGCCACGCAGTCCACCCGAGCCGCAAACTAGTGAAATCAGGGGACTATGAACAGCCTGATCTGCCGGCAGATTCCTCGAGGACACCAAGTCGCTCTGGCAGGATGCAGGGGACCGTAGTCAGCCTGATCCGCAATCCTGGCAGGTCTCGGGGACATAAAGTCAGCCGAGCCGCAATCCTGGCAGGTCTCGGGACAACAAGTCTGCCGAGCCGCAAATCCTGGCACTCACGGTCCGAGCGTCCCCGAAACTCGTGAGGCAAAGTCAAGTGAACTGACTGAACTATAATCAGACTGGATGTCCGTAGACATCGGTCCGACTCTGGGTAATCACCATAAAGAAACGGGTACATGGTGGTCTAATTAAAAATCTGATAACTTTCTGAAATCTGATAAATTGACTGTAGTCTCGATGCTGTTGCTATTCTGTTATATAAAACTCGAGGTATGCTACTAAACATAACTTTCATCATATATGTAACTCGAAATATTTAACAGAATAAAACATGCTCAAAGATTTGCAAAATACTTATTCAAGATCAAATAATAAGATTCGCTTATAATAACTTATTTATAAAAACTTATTTATATAAAATCGAGATAAAATCCTTGTATAAAGTTACTTATAAAATCTTATTTATGGAAACCTCTATATAACTCATTTATATAAGATAATCCATGAAAGAAAGTCCACTCACAGATGGTCCGAGCTAATTTGACCCTTCGAAGGTTCCTCCTGTAGGTCGACTGAACCTCTGATGCCTGATTATTCATGAATAATAAATCAATAAACTGCTGAATAAAACAATTAAATTAAACACCCTGCCCCCGGCTCCTAGAAATACGTGCACTCAAAACCAAGTTACTCCTGAGCCCACATTAGCTTTTTAGATAGTTAGAACGGTCTTAAGAGACCCGAAGCCTTATTAAGCGATAAACTGCCAGATCGGCCGATCCGGGACCCCGTGGGTCCACGATCTCCGATGGCCAATCTGGGCTCCCCTGAAGGTTCCTTACAGAGGAGGAACCATGTTCTGCGAGTTTGGTCCGAAACGGACGGTCGGATTAGCCAAAATCGCGTTATCGCTTAAAATCCAAACCCCAGCCCTAGGGTTTGCGATTCCGAAGTATCCAGGACTCCGATTCGCGATCCGTCAAATTCTACGCGATTCTGGAATCACGTAGACCGACATATCCAAAATTCAGCGCGATCCAACGATTTAACGACACTGCACTCACGGATCGCGCGATATGGAAAATCCGGCTCAAACGGACTCCGAATCGAGATCCGCGAAATCCTACGCGCTCGTGACGGCACGAGGACCTCAAAAATGCACAGAATTACATCACTACCCTAGCCCACGCGCTCCAGCACGCGCGGGCAGCTTTGGGTGTCCAAAGCGATTTCGGGTGCCCGAAAAATCTCAGAACCAAGACTCCAAACTCCTACGCTAGGTGAAACACCCCATTTGGAGTCACTTTTGTTCTTGGACAACCACCAAAAAGTGACCGGAAATGGTAATTTCGAGCGGCCGAAGTTCCGGCCAGATTTCAATTCGAAAATCGAACCCCTTAGAGCTAAAATCGATCGAAGCCCATATACCCATCAGCTAGAACACAAAAAATAGCTGAGAAACCATGCCTTACTCGATCGATTTGGTGGAGAAACGAAGGAGAATTTCGAGCTGGAAGTTTGGGTAGCTTCGAACGAACCTCCGTCGGAAAACACGATTTTCCGGCCAGCTCAGGGTGGCCCCGGGGTGGAGGTTGGTCAGGTTGTGACGGCGACACGGAGACGGAGCCGTAGGTACCCACGGCGGAGATCTGCTCGGCCTGTGGTGGCCGGGCGGCCGCCTGGAAGTCGAACGGGCGCACCGCCCAGTTCGCGCGGAAGGAGAGAGAGGAAGAGAGAGAAAGTGACGGGGGAGAGAGAGAGGGGTATAAAAATCTGACTTTTTGACCAAATTATCATTTTGCCCTTCGCGGTTTTTAGACCATAATTTCTTCGTTACTGCTCCGATTCGGGTCTACTCCGTGTCTACGAACTCATTTCGCCGCGCTCTACGCAATAGCGTAAGCGAAATTCCCAAATTATTTCTCGATTAAAAAGCCAAATTTTTGCCCATTAAAATATGCGAGGGCAATTTGGTCATTTTTGCTAAAAGATATTTTCCTTACTTTTTAGATATTTTCTTTCTTTTTAGATATTTTGTTTTGGGTTCTTACACATTAAGTCAATATATACTTTATACTAAAATCCCATAAAATCAAGTTTTCTTATTTGATGTATAAGGAATAAAAGTCGCCAAAAATTATCTTGAGAAAATGATTATTCTGAAAAATCATTTTTCATACTTAGTCAATATTGCAACTCAGCTAAAAAATTTCTGGGTCCACCAATGGTTGTTGATGTACAATTTTTCTGATTTCCTTTTTTGTTTCAACTTTGTCATTTTTCTATATGCTTATCAGCTCAAAGTCCATCACCTGGAACACATGCGAAAATACCTGGGTGCGACCATTGTTTCATCTCGTGGTGTTATTATTTTACGCGGCGGTATGATAGTCACACCAATGTACATGTGTAAATTATATGCACTAGCGGATATAACATTCATGATCATTACTTTTATATCTTTTTCAATATGGCAATACAATATATGGGTAGAGACCTTATCATAATACAAGAAAATTCCCTAAGCAGGATCGAACCTACATACTGTTTAAGGAGTGTTTTGTGATCAGACACATAAATCCAAGCTTCAACTTATTAAAATGCAATTAGCTTTTCAAACTGGTAAAAGGGAAAAATGGAAAACATATTATGGGCTTGATCAAGCATTGACAAAATTGCAGTTCACTCGGATTTCACCTTCATTTGGTCTTGTAAGAACTTGGACATTTCCAAGCTTCACCATGGACACTGCAAACTGGCTCTCAAAAAGGGAGGGCTGAGATGCCAATGCAGCAACAAATGGACCAGTTCTTACATCTGACTTGAGCAACTGATCTGTTGATAGCAACCCCAACTTCTTGTGAAGATTCGAGTAGAACTGCGTGTCGAATGTCTTCGGAGTTATGGCATCAAGATAAATCAAGTCCAAGTCTTTTTGGCATTTCTTCTTCAAGAAGTTGTTCAAATACATGGAATTAAGTGAAGGATCAGGCTTTCTGGTTCCATTGAAGTTTGAGAGCCTGTTCTTGAAGGAAGAGCAAGAACTTCTACCAATGGTGTGCGCTCCTGAAAGGGTGACCAAATCAAGCATGTTCAAGCCACGTACTTGGAAAAACTCAATCAGTGCAGTTACATTTTCATGGCCCTGAGGAACAGAGTCAGCTTCCCTGGAAATTGAAATCCGTCCATCTTTACGCCCGAACGGGACTTGCCAAAATGGACCTCCAGCTATAATGGTGGCATCTCTAGCTGCAGAAGTGAGAATGTCGGCACAGGAGACAGTTTTAGGACATTGCCTCTCAAGCTCTGCCTTGATGTCATCTATTACTTGAAAACCTCTGAGTGTCCTGCTGGCAAAAGCTCTCCTCTCGCTCCCTTGATGGTTAAGCAAAATTGATGCATCACAGCCCTGCAATGTAGAGTTATTTTAATCACATCTAATACATGTAAAGATTTCTTTCTTTATATGCTCTAAGCCTTTGTTCTATTAACTGCTAAATTTTCGTCACGGGGTTTAGAACATGGTAAGTGACATTAAAAAAATACTAATTAGTAATGTGTTCGGATTAGGATATGTTAAAGGCTGGTTCTTTTCCAATGTGAAAGAAGAAAAAAATGAAAAAGTTTAATGCAAATGCGAGCTTACTCTCACAGCGCAGTCGTGGAAGTGCAAGCGAATGATGCTAGCAGCCAAAGTGAAATCCTTCTGGATCCAGTCTCCCGTTTTTTGCTGAATGATGCCCTCAGCTTGGGGGCATGTTTTAAGATAGTGGTCGAAAGACAGAAGATCCGCCGCGCGCACAACTGTGGCCCGGGGCTTGTTTACATTTTTAGCTGCTAATTGCGGTGCTGCAGATACAAACAACAGAACAAGAACAACAGACAATGCAGAAATGCACAACTTCATGTTTAATTTCAGCTTGGTCTTGGTAGTTGGTGTTATGGTGTATGCTTAATTTTCATCTTCAGCTAGACTTGTTTTTATATATAGCTCTAGAAACTGAGTTGATGTGTTGTGGGGTTCTGAAAAATACGTGAGAAGCACTATTGAGCCTTATAGAACAAAGGGTAACATGCAAACACGTAGCTTTGAAAATTAAGTCTCATTCTAGATTTATACGGTATTTAATTCATGGTGTAATTTGAGTCAACCCCAATAGGGGAAGGTCCTAGCTAGTGGAAAATTTACACGTGGACCAAATTAATGAATTAAATTAACATATATTAGCTGTTCAAGACTTGAACATTGTTTACATTTACTTGAACTTGACAGAGTACAGGTCATCTAATATTTAAAGTTTCTCATCCACTAAATAATCAGTAGATTAAGTAAGTATACTATCCTTTAATTGCTCAAACGTGTTGAAGTAATCAAGCATTTTAAATCAGTCCAAAACACGTTCCCTTTGATTTGTTTGGACAGGCTCAATGGGATATCCTGTGAAACATTCTAGCAGATTATTCCTTATTTTCACACGATAATATTGAGAGAGGCGATAATATACCAAACTCACACACACTATACGAATACTAAAACCTCAACCAAGACCATTCATGGGAGAGCAATTGGGAGAGCAATTGCCCCCAAATTACTACGGGAAGCTTCAACAACAGAAACACCGATTCTTCACCTATTTCTTGTGAGAAGCATAGAGAGCCAGTCTTAAATTCATTTATTTATTGAAATGCTGATAATTTTTTTATATAAAAGCACTAAGAGTTGTTATATAAAAAGGCATAAGCTAGCGATATATTATTTCTATATCTTGGCTAGACTTACTTAAGTAAGGTGGACATCAAAAAGGATGATTAAACTCAAACTAGTCAAGAGACTGAAATGAGAATTGGACTTAAAATCACAATGTTGCAAATTACACTCCATTTACATTACTTTGAACTTGAACTTAAAAAACTAATAGACTTTTAAAAGTATCATTCATACATACAATACAAACAGCACAAATTCACACCAAAAATCAATCACAAAGCAAAATTACATACCCCAAACAAAAATCACAAGAAAGATTTGAATTCATAAACATTGATTGAAAAGGGTCTCATAGTGTAATTATATTCTCTAAGCTTTGCAGCACACAAAGCGTCCGAGCCCTTTGGAGCCATGTTTTTCATCATCTCCAGAGATCTCAACCTTCTTGTGATGCTTGTGTTTTTTCTTCAAGTCATCCTCCTTCGGCACTGTAATTACTAAAACCCCATCACGCATGGAAGCCTTAATCTCATCAACCTTGGCATTTTCAGGCAGCCGAAAGTTTCTAGAGAAGCTGCCACTCGTCCTTTCCCTGCAGTGCCACGTTTCATTCTTGGGGTCCTCTGCTTCAGGCTCTGCATTTCTCTCTGCACTCACATGAAGCACTCTATTTTCATGCACCTCAAGCTTCACATCCTCTTTTGTAAGGCCTGGAAGATCAATTTCAAAGATGTGGGCATGTGAAGTCTCCTTCCAGTCCATGTAGGTGTTGTTGTAGCCTATGTCTGAGTTCAAAACTCTGAGAGGGGACAAGAAGTTGGGTTGGTCCAAGAGAGACTGCAAGAGAGACATTCTTAATTCTGGTATGTGTGTGTTGGAAGAGGGATTTTAATTCTGGGTTTTGTTTTAGTTGTGTTGTTATTGCAAGTGATGGTTTAGTGAGTGTTTTGACATGATCATATGAGTATTTATATTTGGAAGGAAGATGGGCAAGTGATTTTCTTGAAGTTTCTGGATTTGGAATTGTATAGTGTTTTTGCTTCTCCTAGATAATGATTATTGATATCGATGGGCTTTGTTGGGTCCATTTCCCCATACGCGTTTTGAGATAAAGGGTTGAAAGTCAATGTTGGAGAACACTCTAGGAGAACCTGGAAATTGTATTCGAAGTACTCTTCAAGTCTTAACTTAATCTTACAAGTTGCAATACTCCATCCACCACAATGACCTACGTACACAAAAAGGATATCATAAGAGATGCACAAACCCTTGGGTTAGTGGCGAGTGAGGGTAGATAATGCGTTACGATTAGGATAAGTTCAGGTTCGATATTGGACTTAATCTTTAAAGTTTGACACCTCAGTTGGGGATTTTTCATTCTTTACAAATACACTGGTCATTAACTTCTTCCCCCCTTTTTTTTTTGTAACCTTAAAAGATCATTCTTGTATCTTCCAGACCATCTTGATAAGGCTTTTCTAACATAATAGTGACGTGACTTGGAAGAAAGCAAACCTCTCAGCTTCCACGAATGACCCAATTAAGGTCAGTCAGCCCATTTACATCTTGAAAAAGACTTGAGATTCAATGTGGTGAAGGACTACTGGTGTTGTGATTTAGAGTATATGCTCTTGCAGATAAGATTTTGGATTCGAGTCTTAACATTTGTATTATGTGTGTGAATTTAGTATATTATCACATATCTCGATACAAAAGGTCCTAAAAATAAATAAATCACATTGTGTGGAGGCTGGCTTTGCCTGCAGAATTTCCAACCTACCACTTCCCAATGAGCCCAATTTGCGTTGTTACTTCCCATCCTACATCATGGTCAAAAACACAACACATGGTGTTTTTAATATGGCAATTGAGTTGATGGTTAATCTTAATAATATGTTTTTTTAAAATCAAATAAACTTTTGGAATGAGACATATGTGTCTTTTGTATTATTACTTCATAATATGCAATAATGTTGATTGAAAATAAAAACAAAAATGCATCCAATATAATGTTTTACGTACAAAGTACAGAATGATAGAATTGTACTTCAAATTTTTTTTTTCCTTGGATCATGAATCGTTGATGATCATGATGCACCCAAAAAAAAGGAAGGTAATATCTATGCTTTTTGTTCCCATGGGCTTATGTCCACAAGTTCCCTGCCGTAGCCTTCAATGCAAAACCAAATATTCCCACCCATTTGGCTCGTATAATAATACATATATAATTATATATATATTATCTTCTGCAGGGTTTGTCTGTGAATGAGTTTTTTTTCCCTGGAATTTCAACAAAAGTAATCTCTGCCAGTGACAATGCCAATGCCGTGAATGATTTCTGTAGAAGTGACTTTGTCAGAAAGTGCTTCATATTCTCCATCTCTGCAAATGCTTATATGCCTAATGTGATGTCCTTGAAGCTTCATACTGGTGACGGTGGATACAATAAAAAGCAAAGACTATGGCATCCTTAAGCTTAATATATTATGCACACATGAGCTTCATAATTGCACTATTAGAATTCCCTCTTATTTTTCAACTAAATTCCCAATTCTATTTTTGCATCAAATCATTTGTCTGTTTTATTAGAGAGGCTGGCTTCAGGAGTTGCCAAGTTTGACATAAAGAAATTATTAATTAATCAAGATTAAACCCATCTGGCCAAATAGACTTTTACTTCAGTTTGTTACCAATATGTTTTCACAGCTAGATCATTTTTGTTTTTTTTTTTTTAAGGAGAAACAATAGTAATGTATTGATAAGGAAAAGAACCAATTACAAGAAAATCGGGCTATGTTCTAAGGGGTTAGGCGAGTTTTGGATTGGAGAGAGAACCCCCCCGTCTCCCTGTTAACATACCTGAAAAAATTATCGGTTGATGAAAATTTGAATTTACAAAGATATGAATAATAGAAACGTACAATCCAAACTGAATGATTCTAAAGGGAAGGCTCTACGAAATGACTTAAAAATAAAGAAAGATACAAAGATGAAGTAGAAGTGGAAGAACACAAGCGCGGCTTTGTATAATGGAAATTGTCAGTTGCATGATTTTGCTCTGTTTTTGTCTGAAAATTGAAAACTCATTATTGCTCAGATGTCGGTTCTCTGTCACATGGGATGTCTCATTGATGTAATATTTTAGCTGGTTTTGGTGAGCAATATATATATATGCAGTTAGAACATAACAATATTCCTTTTTGAAGAGATTAATTAGGAAAATTTAGTTTAAGTTTCATCAAATCAATCATCATCAATTACCAGGAAAATTCATGTGGTGGATAGACATTCGACAAGAGAATGGTCCACATCAAACCAAATTCAAATACAAAATTAGAATTTATACTCAGAGGAACAAGAAAAGTTAGATGCTTTGGTATCTGTTATATTAAGGATAGGGGCTTATAGCATCCCCATGTTGGTAGGTGTTCTTTTTCCCATGTGACATGCTTTTTTTTGGGGGTACCCAATTAAACTTAACCACTAGCTAAATGTGATTAAGAAGTTTAATCTGATTGATTTGATAGATTAATGTAAAAAACCCAAATGCATGCACTTGCGGCTGCTTTAGATGGTGATATAGGCCAAGAACAGGAAGCTCTAAGATAAAAAGTGCTTCTGCAGGTTGAAGTTCTCACTTGGAAGCAAGGTTTCTTATGCTCTGAGACCCTGTGAGTCTGTGAGTCTGTGACTTTGTGAAAAGTCATGAGAGGCTAGCAAAAGGGTCCACTTACAATCAATGGGGCTCTGTAAGTCTTAAGGTAGTTCGAGTATGAATCTCATTTTCTGATGATTTCACAAAACACTACATGTACTATATGACACATGTCATCCCCTCAGTGCATGCGAGGTGCCAAAGAGTCCAAGAGGACAAGTTTATCAGCACTCTGTTTGAAAATTGACAACTCCAACTGCTACCAATGACAGAAGCACCATATCTTACAGACCATGATATGTATACTGGCTTCAATAACTGCTTGAGCTGTCATCACATCCAGGAAATATTCATGGTGGGAAAAGATTTCAGTGGTAAAATTAATTGGTCGGTTAAATTAAATGGTACATTTTGTGTGCAGATATAAGCTTGCATTCACACTTGTGTGTAAAACCATGATTATTCCTTCCTTCCTGTACAATATTTTGCTAGTTCAGTTTTCTCTTGCAGATGTTCAAAAGCCCATATTCCAGGCAGTAATTCTCCTTTCGGCATTTTATATATAAAAGAAACAGAAACGAAATGGAAAGAGGAAAAGAAAATGGATCAAGAGCTTTTTGTTTTTTTGTTTTTTTGGTCATACAAAATGGATCAAGAGCTTTACTGCACAGTTGGAAAGAAATGCAGCCCAGTTTGTCTGGAAAGTAAATGAGAGAAGCCTATTGATGACATAAAGATATATCAATTAATTATAGAGGGGTTACATATGTAAGTTCAGAAAGGTCTTGTATGGACTTGTAATATCTTTCAATTGATTAGCTCAACAACTAAATCCTAACCAAACTTCAACCTCAAAAGCTTTATAGTTTGTGCTTACTCAAAAGGGCCATTGGGTTTTGATTATAAAACATTACCAAAAAAAGAATTTGAGAGAGAGAGAGAGAGAGAGAGAGAGAGAGAGAGAGAGAGAGAGAGATTCCCTCCAGCTAAAAAGAGGGTATCAATAATTGGTCTTTTACTTGCCTTGTTGCCTTCCTTATCCACCACTCCAGCTTTAAGTTCTGGCATATCAGAAGGATATATCCAAATATCTTCTGTAAAGTGCGAAGAGGGGGGAAGTCCCAAGTGAAAAACATGGTGGCTTTCAGCACACTATCCCATAATCCCATCCCACCCAACAAATCCCCATTTTAATCTCCTTTTGATTCTCTCACTATTCAATATAACTACATGAACAATTATAATACTAACAATAATTAGTATAGGAAACAATCCCAAATGGCCAAGTAAGTATGGCAGGCCCAACCTCCCCATGTTACAAATCCCCCTTTACCTGTCCCCACTCTCTCTCCTTTTATAAAATCCCCAAGCCCTGCCTTCCCCTCTCCTTCACTCCCATACCACCTCCTTCATTGATCTCTTCTCCTGTACACATATTTGAGCCATCTAGTCTTTTTCCTCCTTCTGTTCATTGCTAGAAAACCCATCACATTTAGACTTACATATTCAACACACAAGAATATACACAGAGCCTAAGAAATTATGTGCAGCTCTAAGGCCAAGGTGACCATAGGGGTTGAAGTCACACCCATGGTTGCTAGAATCAATGGCAGACCTGTCCTTCAGCCTACCTGCAATCGGGTTCCTAGCCTCGACAGGAGGAATTCGATTAAGAAAATATCAACACCACCTCCCCCTCCACCATTGCCAACTTCTTCTGCTAGTAGTACTAGTCCTAGAATTTCCAACAAGGCTTCATCATTGTTAACACCTCCAATTTCTCCGAAGTCAAAGTCTCCAAGGCCACCAGCAATAAAGAGAGGAAATGATCCTAATGGGTTGAACTCAAGTTCTGAGAAAGTTGTGACCCCAGGAGGTACCACAAGAGCTAAGATTTTGGAAAGGAAGAAGTCCAAGAGCTTTAAGCGTGCTAGTGTTGGTGTTGATGGTGCTTCTGCTGATCTTCATCATCATGGAGATTTTAGTGCTGGTGGATTTTCTTCTTCTTTGAATATCGAGGCATCATTGAGTTATTCGTCTTCTTTGATCACTGAGGCGCCGGGAAGCATTGCTGCTGTGAGGAGGGAGCAGATGGCCCTTCAACATGCACAAAGGAAGATGAGGATTGCCCATTATGGAAGATCAAAGTCAGCCAACTTTGAAAGGGTTGTTCCTGTTGATGCTTCTGGTAATATAGAAGCCAAGGGAGCTGAAGAAGAGAAAAGGTGCAGCTTTATCACAGCTAATTCAGGTATGGTCTATTTTCTTAAGAGTAACTTCATGTTGAAAATATAAACTTATGCTCCTTAAAAATATTCGACTCATTCACTGATTGTTTCATTTTCTTTGTATGCTATTCTCAGATCCCATCTATGTTGCTTACCATGAGTTCCAGTTCATGATGACAAGTAAGAACTCTCTCTATTCCACACAAAAAAGTTATATATATATATATATATATATATAACGGGTGTATATAACATTACTCTACAATAACTAATTACCATATAAAGATGAATGTCAGAAGAAGGTTGTATGCATTGGTCATATATATTTACTCATTTTGTTTCAATTTGTTCATACTGCAGGATGTTGTTTGAACTGCTTGTTCTGAGTGGAGCTCAAGTTGGCTCAGATTGGACTTCCATTTTAAAGAAACGCCAAGATTTCAGGTGAGTCCTTGTTTTCTATATTGCTTCTCATTAAAAAAAAAAAAAAAGGGAATAATATTTCTGAAAAGTGCATGTTTATTTTCTCTCTGCAGGAATGCATTTTCAGATTTTGATGCAGAAATTGTGGCCAATTTCACTGACAAGCAGATGGTGTCAATTGGTTCAGAATATGGCATTGATATAAGCAGGGTCCGAGGAGTTGTGGACAACTCTAACCGAATTCGTGAGGTAAAAACTAAGGCAATCCTCAAAAATTTTGTCCTCTATCAATCTTTTCCGTCTATTCTGTCCCCTTCTTTTACGGACCATCGTTGCTGATCAAATGATCATGTCTTCTTTTTTAATGGACTTGTTACTCAAAAGAAACATTTTAGTTTAAGTAAACAAAACCCATAAAAAAAATAAAGGAATATTAAAGCAGTTATTGACTTTGACCATCATTAGCAGCTTAATCTATAATTCTTTTTTGGGTTTCAATCTTTAATCTATTATTCTTTTCTTCTTATTTGGTGAAAAGCTTGTCCACTAGTGGCTTCCAACTGTCCTGCATGATGTCTGCAATATATGAATTATATTCCTGCAAGAATTATATACCTAATAATAGCCCTTCTGATTTTAATACACTTGGCTGTTCATCAGAATTATGTGTTATATTTAAACTAATGTACTCCATCTTTTGTGCTATTAATTGCAGATTAAGAAGGAATTTGGATCATTTGACAAGTACATCTGGGGGTTTGTCAATCAGAAACCCATCTCACCTCAGTACAAATTAGGCTACAAAATCCCAGTTAAGACATCAAAATCAGAGTCCATCAGCAAGGACATGGTTAGGAGGGGATTTAGGTTTGTGGGTCCAACAGTTGTTCATTCTTTCATGCAAGCCTCAGGCCTCACAAACGACCATTTGATCACTTGCCACAGGCACCTCCAGTGTACCTTGTTGGCAGCTCGCCGTCCCACATTGGAAGAAGTTCTATAGGATCATTGACATCAAAGAGGAAAAAATTAATGACCCAAAAGTGTTTAGGGCTCAATATGCTAGAGAAGTGAGTGCATAGTTTGCTAACTATATAAAAAAGCAAAAAAAGAAGAAGTTACTTTTGATGGTTGTGACTTGTGTGTATAATATAAATAGAGAAAATGATTGTGATTAGTTGTGAGATTTAATTTAGGGATCGAGAATGCTTCAACGATTAAAATTCGTGTGAACGACTGATATGATAGTATTCTTAGTTAAAAAGTTTGAAATAGACCGACGAGTGGTGTTGCAGAGGGAGCTTTAAAGGAGACAGGCATCATGTGCATATGCAATAAGGAGGCAGGGCATGTGTGGATGTGTCAGTGTTGCTTTTTATTCCATGTGACCCATCAAACTCTGCATTATTTTGAATTCCTTTAACAGGCTGTGTGGGATATTGGAAGATGGAGTGTAGGACCAGACCACATATTAATTTCTCTTTCTCAATTGCTTTGTTAATTGAGTTGTTAGTTAATCTTCTGTACCTGTATTTTTCTAACCCTTTTTGGCTTTGGGGGAATATTATACCCCATTGTTGTGTATCTTGAATTTGATGTGAGAGGTTTTGAGTGTTGTTTGATTCAATTTCCATGTGCTTGCTTCTGTTCTGATTGCTGACTTTTATATATAAAATACATTTTCAAATGTTAATCAAATAAGATAGGTATCTTCTCCATGTGTCCAACTTTCTTTTTTCCCTCTATGCCTTTCCCTCTCACATACTCACACCTATCAATTTCCAAAAAGGAATGCTTGGCATTTTCATCAAGGACATTTTGCGCATTGGTTGGCTTTCATGAAGAAGGGGGGCTTTTCAAGTGCAATAATTAAGAGGATGAGAGAGGGCTTCGCATGATTACTATTGACAAAAGAATTCTACAATGATGGGGCACTAAATCTGTGTCCCACAATGAAATTTCTCTAGAGCCATAGATTTTGTGCTTGGGTGAGGAAGTTGTTTAAAATTAATGTGCTAAAAATGATCAAGTAAATCAACCGAGATCTTTCCCTAATGAAACTTATGAAAGATAGAGGGATGGGAAGTGGAGGAAAGAGGACAAGCAAAATCAGTGAAGTAGAGAACCATGGAACTTGTAAGCAATGGTCATGCCTCCTAGCATGTGGAGGAGTCAATGCAAAATTTGTCACTTTGAACTTTGAACAACATTAGTTGCTTGCTTCATAAGCACGGATTGTGCAACTTACCTAACCCAACCCAACCAAAGGAAAATAGGCAACAAATAGTTAATTAAGACCAGAGTGTTAAGATAGGAAGATTGCAAATGAAAGTAAATTTAGGTTTTGGCCACAAAAAAACTTTCACTTTTGAAAAAAACCAAAACTTTTCCGAAAAAGACAGAAAAACTCCTTAACTTTCAAACCAAAGATATGCAAATGTAAAGAATTCCTTAGGAAATCCAAAAATAATAAGGGCATTTTTGTCCATTTTGGCTTCTTTTATGGCTTTTTCCAAAATGTCCCAAAGGAATATAGAGCAAAGACAAAGAAATAAAGTAGAGAGAGCAGAGAGAGTTTCAGAGATAGAGAAGAGACTTCTTGTATTTCTCATTTAAGCTCAACTTAGCACAATTACAAACCTTATACCAGCTGAGTTAAAGCATTGTTCACGTGTTTCTAACCTCTATAACTTCTTTAACCTTCTCTTATCAGTACTAACAATTTTCCTAAACTACCAAACATGTCTAACAATATCTCAACTCCGAAACTATGATTTATAATGAAAACTTAAATCAAAAGAACAAATTCATCAATTGCTGAAGTGTGAAACCCTACAAACAAGAACAACAAAAATAACTAATAGGAAGACATATTGAGAATGGTCGGTTTCCTCTTTGCATTGGAGGACTGTGTTTGTGAAATGAGGGAGGGTAGGAGGAGATTTTTGGTGTGCGTGAAGGAATCTCCTTAAACAGCTCAAACGGTTGATTCCTTCAAACAATTGTGTAGTGTATGTCAATAGACACGTGTCAAGTATTGAAAAGAATGGTAAGGATACACATCTTGGGTAAAAGTGATGGACAAAAATATCTCCATTGAATTGCGGCAAGACAACTCAAATAGTAAGTCAAACTTTAAGTGGGGGTATCTGAGGGATATGAAAAATATAAAATCTGACGCATCAAGCTTGATTAGGTACTTTGTTAGTTGAATCCTATTCACTAGGGTTTAGCCAAAAAAAATGTTATCTTGGGAAAAAAGGTAAGAGAAATGAGTTTGAACGGGAAAAATCAAATTTTCTAAAATTTGCTAGAGGAACAAACATGAAGGGGTGGGAGGGAGAGGAGGCGAGAAAATATAAGGAAAAGGGATGAACCATTGTCAAAGTGAAGCGGCAGGGTAAGTAACGAGTTCCTTCTCTGAAGGTGGGTTTAGAAGAAACTCCTAGTTCCGCCTGTGAGTGCAGGTACCTTTCTATGGATCTGTAGACTTTAGGTGCTTAAGGCGGAAGGAACAGAAAAGCGTTTTGAATATTAATAAATTTTTCTGAAAATTGGAGGAGTACGCGTGCATTTATTGCATGCATTCTATTTTTGTTAAAATTTGTCACAGTATAAAATTACATGTTTGATCGATTGTTGTTGTATCCTGCTGATCAACAGGAGGAACCACAACCAAGGTTGAGTTCAAGATTAACATATATCAAATTCAAGGCCATCCAATGGTCCCAATCTATCGAATCCGGATAATGCACAATAGGCGGTATCCGTTCGATAGTCAAACGACGTCCGAATTGAGATCCGCAAAATTCTAAGCACTCGTGCCAACCTAAGGATCACATCGAGACATAGTGCAACTTAACTACCCTCGTCCACACGCCGCTACACTCGCCGGCAGGGCTGGGTGCCCAAAGCAATTACGCATCGCCAGAAAATCTCAAAACTCCTACCCTAGGTATAACACCCTATTTGGAGCCACTTTTGTTCTGGACTTACCCCAAAAACTGATCGAAAATAGCCGAAATTGCGATCCCAAAATTGGCCAAAATCCAATTCGAAAATCGAGTTACCTAAGTTCAAAATCGATGCAATCCTACCCAACCATCAGCTAGAGCACGAAAAATAGGTAGAAATCCATACCTTACTCATCTGAATTGGTGACCGGAGGAGAGAGATCAAGCTCCTTGAATTTTGGTTAAAATCAGTCGAATTTTTGCATTTTCCGACGATCACAGTTGGTTCCAGCGGTTGAGATTGGCCCGGATGGGAAGATGGAGGTTTCCCGGTTCTTTTGGGACCCGTGCCACCCCAAGCAGTGGCCGGATGCGATGGTTATGGCCCAAAAACCACAGCGGTGAACAGTAACAGGGGGCTGTTTCTGCGCGTAGGGGGAGAGAGAGAGAGAGAGAGAGAGAGAGAGAGAGAGAGAGAGAGAGAGAGAGAGAGAGAGAGAATCTGATTTTTATAAAAAAAATCCCATTTCAAAATATTTATGGTTTTGCCACTGAACTTGTTTTGCTCGTAACTTCTTCGTTTCAACTCCGAATCGAGCCCACTACATGTCTACGGACTCATCTCAGTATGACCTTCCCAAAAATACTAGTCACGGCCCTAAAATCCTTTCGGGTAAGAAAATAACCAAAATACCCCTAACCCAAGGGTAAATTTGTAATTTCGCTTAAATAATTTTAATAAGGGATTAAATTTGGAGTTGGGGTGTTACACCAAGTTTTGACGGCGGTTTCAACCAGTTGAAGCTGGTTTCTTCTGCCATCGTGCTGCTCTGACCTCCGCCCATTTCTGAAGAATAAGGTGAGTTTTCTTTCTCTTTTTTTATGCTCTAGCTGCCTGTTGGGTAGGAATTGTACGATAATTGTGTTTTGGAATTTGATTTTGAAACTTAGGTTTTTGCCGGATTTCAAATCGAAATTCCGGCCGATGGCAGCCCAAATTAGACTTTCCCGTAGTTTAATAAAATGATCCCCTCCTCGAGGAGTACTATGGTAGGAAGCGTGGCCTGCGGTGTGGAGTTTTTCCGTCGTCGAAAATTACTCTACACACCCACGCCCTGTCGGCGAGGGTGGCTGCAAGTGGGCAAGCTGGTGAGGCCATATTTTGTCATGATGTGATCCTCGTGTTGTCACGAGCACGTAGGTGTGCTCGGATTCAATTTGGACACCGAACCTCAAACGAATTTCGCATATTAGGCTTTTTCGAGTTCGACATGTTCGGACCGTTGGATCGACTTTACTTTAGTATATATTGGCCTATGGATCCCTAGGATCAGGTAGGAACTCGCAGATCGTGAAACAGGGCTCGGATGTTCCGATTCAATAACTTAAATTTAGATAATCAATAACCATTCGATCGTGCGACCGTGAACGATCCGACCGTTCGATCCGGACTAAACTTGTAGGACGTGTATCCTAAATCTTGTGGAACCCATAGGAACTTTCGGATCGAAAATCGGAGGTCGTGGGCCCCGCAGGCCTGGTTGACCAGGTTTGGGTAGCTAGACCAGTCGGTTGACCGTGAGTCTTCCGAGGTAGTTTTACCCCTCGAGAGGTATTAGGATAACCTTGTAAACGGGTCTTAATCATCATTTGAGTTTAAATTGAAAATTGATTCGATATGGGATTTTCTTTAAAGGTTATTGCTTATCATTAATTAATATTATTTGATTATAAATAAAGCATAATGTTCTAATTGTGGGGTACATTATTTTATGGAATTTGTGTGAAAACAAGTGTTGATTTCTATTTAAATTATTTTAGGATCTTTATGAAAGTTATGCTTATGTGCATGATCGTTGGTTTAAAATAACGTTATTTCCATTGATTAAATTACGTTGTAATCTACTATAGACTTGTATGATCATGGAATATATATAAGTAGATCGCTAAATTGTGAATATTTCTATTATTTTGATATTTGAGATCTATAATTATTCGGAATATGGATTATATATGTGGGGAAATTAATATTTGTTCTTTGTTGAAATAATGGGACAAGAGATCCGTATAGGATGGGGTACTCTATTGTTTGGATATGCGAATATAGGACTACATTATGTTGAGTCGTTCAAATTATTTGTGATGAGGTTTGGATGAATTATGGTGAATTCGGTTAATAAATAATGTTGATTAATTTGGAAATTATATAGTTACACTATGTTAAGTACCATCCCTCAGATACTGGATTTCCCACACGTGGCATTGGAAATTTCAAAGTGTGGGAAAATATGTGATTATTGGATCTCACATGCGGCGTTGGAATATTCGGGCGTGTGGGACATTGTGATTTGTTATAGATTATCACACGTGGCGTTGGAGAATTCCGGTGTGTGATAATGTAGTCTGCGTGCATAGGACTTAGTATATTAGCCACACGTGGCATTTAATGATTCTGGCATATGGGCATATATGGTTATGTTATTAGCTTATCACACGTAGCGTTGGATTATCCATCATGTGATAGAGCAATTTGCTCACATTGAACACAGTTCGGTTAGGCCACACGTGGCGTTGGATCTTCCGGCGTGTGGGCTCATCGAAATACTAGTTACCTTGCCGCACGTGGCATTGGATTATCCGGTGTGTGGGCATGTATTGTTATGTTACTAACTTATCACACGTGGCATTGGATTATTCGGCGTATGATAAGAGGATCCGTATACTTGGGTTACTGTTATTTTACTATGCGTGGCGGTGGAATTGCTGGCGTGTGATAAAGTAACAGAGGGAGGAAAATGAGATTATTTTACTATGTTGGAAAAAAAAAAAAAAAAAAAAGAAGAAGAAGAAGAAGAAGATGATTCTAGAATATAACTTATTTGTACTACTGAAAATGATTGTATATTATCTGGTTCATGAATATGGATGGAAGAACTACGTGTAGCTTGATCCCTCAGTAAGGGTACGTAGGTAACCTGGAGTCCCACTCAGGTGTAGACTCGAACTAACATATTTATGGAACTTTAATTTAGTCGTTTGGATCTAGTCTCACTGCTATTGGTTTTTGGTTAAGTTTGGCGCCGACCTTATCGGTGGTTTTAAAGCTTGATTAAAAACGAGGCTTGTTTGAATGAATATTCATTTTTTTTCGTTGGACTACGTGAGTGTTGTTCAAATGTGATTCTGTTCAAAATTATTGACGGCCATGGGCTTTTGTTGTAAGCTATTGAATTGTTTTTGAATGCATGCTGCCAGTTGGGATATAAACAGTGATTTTAACATGTTGAAATTTTGGGAAAAGTCAAATTTATAGGGGAGAATTTGCTGAAATTTCGGAAGAAAGTCTCGGTTCTTAGTAAGCAGGTCCAGCATCGGTAAGATGTCGGAAAAAAGACGAGGTTCATCTCGGATTTCGAGGAAATTCGGGGCGGGTCCTGTCAATTGCACATGTGTCATGATCAATCACAGCCAATCTCACTCTCCCTAGTGCTTTCCTAATTTCACCTATGATTTCTTCACCGCGCGACATAACCTCAGTGGAACATAATGACAGCATCCCCTTTGTTGAATTTCCCTTCATGAAAGGCCCATGCTGTCTGCTGCAGGACTATGGCAACAGCAGTGGAGACATTGTCTACAATGGAGACTTGATCCACATTTTCTGCATTGATAAGGTCTTTAACTATGGTATCCTGTTCTGGAGCTCATTCAATTGCAGAAATGGTCCGGCTGGCGACAAAACACAATGATCTTTCTAGCCATGACCTGCTCTGCTTACTCAAACCAGAACCATACACAACAAAAACAAATTAGCAAATGAGGATCAAAGCCAATTGTATTGTCGAGGCAAGAGTAATTGAACATGATGAATTTAAATACCTTAAGCCTTTGTTGAAATTGGTTTTCTTACGTTAATGATCTCACTCATTCCTTGTCATTGTTCAACTTATTAATTTGTAATATCAGCTTATGAACAAATGCAGCCTATAGCTGAACTGATACCATTTGTCAAACTGATTGCAGGAGGTGCTGTGTTCAAATGGAGTCCATTGTATTGAGACCAACAAAATCAATGAACATGGTGCTTTAAGAACATACTTAAATTTCAATAATTTAATTGAATGATCAAATGATATCGGATTCAAGTGATTTTTTTTGCAGAAATGATCTTTGAATTAATATCTACAAAATAGATGGTTTGGATTGGTGAAATACAATGCAGAGTGAGACCTACAACTTTGTCCTTCAAATAAGCTTTATATATATATATATAAATATAAATTCATACATGAACTTTTCTGCATACCAAAGCGAAACCGAAAACTCATGAACTTTTCTATATCTACTTCTTGTTTGCCTTGCCTAGGACTAGGAGATTTAATTGGACAAAAGCCACTGCGCAACTAGCAAAAGCAGGCAGGAGATAAAACCATATAGCTTCTTTTTTTCATCCAACGGACTGCAGGCCTAATTGATCTACAGATTAACATAAAATCCCATGTCAATGACAAGTAAGCGAACCAAATTCAAAAAGTTGCAGTGACATCACATACATATAATTCAATATTCATTGAGCTTTGAAGGTAGGAGAAGGCCTTAGGCCTATTGACATTTGAGTCTGAAATTGATTAGAGGAAGAGTCAAAGTTCATAAGTGACTTCCGAATTATCCCAACAGAAAACTCCCCTACTACTTCTACCTCTCATTTGACAAGGATATGCCTATCTTCTTTCTCATCTATCTACAGCCGCAGGCACTCTTCCTAACTTGACTCAACTAACCAAAAATCATTGATGAAGCAAAGAAATACTGTAACAAACTAGTTTCAATTCTACGCCACTCTTTCCAATTAGTCTAACTTTCATACTGCATGCGAGAAACTTTGTTGTGCGCTCATACTTACTTGCACGAATTATTCTCAATTTTGGTTCAGCCTTTTAATGTGATGTTCCCTATGCCTTTTAATGTGATGTTTTCAACCTTAGGCAATGTTGCAGAACATTCTCAATAAGGCAGAGCTAAATTAATGTGTCAAAAGCAGCTTCAGCAATGCGGTGGCAAGTCTTGACAATGCAAAACAAAAACTTTATGGCAGGAGCAAACACCGAGGAAGACAAATGCGTTTTGTGTTCAAATTTCATGTATAACCAATTATCTGCGGCACCATGTCGTTTGAGTAGGAACTGGTTCTAGTATCTTTGATCAGGCTCCATGGCTTTCAACCTTTCTGAGTGAAGCAAAGTTTGCAACAAACGTAAACAGGCCAACACTAATTTGCGTCGACCATACTTTCCTCAGGCAACGTTTCTCATGTACTGGGCCAGCCATTGTTTATTTATTGAGCACAGGAAGTGCATTAGCATGTAATGCCTGCAAAAAAATTACCATAAAGATATGAATATAGTATGTTGAACAAAAAGATACGAGTGTAGTATGACCAAATGAAATTATTAGATCACTTCGAATGATTTCAGATGGGAAGTTGTAAATCACATGGTTGAGATGCCTTCACCTCTTTACTTTTATACATAGTGCACGTAATTTTGGCCAAGTTATGTGACCTGTGATAGTCATGGATGGAAACATTGCAGCAGAGAGGCTCTTACTTACCCTAGGCCTCCAGCTTCACATGTTTTTCTGACTAAATATGGAAAACTAAGGCCAAGTATCAGATCTGAAAACAGTTTTTCATTTTGGAAAACTCAAATTCCTTTTTCGAAAACTAAGGTCTAGTAGCAGGAAGTTGAATCAATCATTTACGAGAATCATGTACAGAGTGCATGCTAAATAACATCTTTTGGTTAGGATGATTGTCTCTTCCAATCTCCAAAATAATTAGTTGTAAAACACTGAGATTACATAACAAATGCTTGTATTACCCTAAATAATCTCAAATTTAGGAATATATTGAAAGCGTATATTCGGGCGGCTATACTCTTAAATATTCTAATTTATTGAAAGAGTCTAGCCAATCGGCTAATATTGAAAGCGTATAGCCGCGCGGCCATACGTTTTAAATATTTTAATATATTCCTTCTTTATGTATTTGAAGTTATAATTAAAAAAATATAGGAAAAATTAGTTTCTTTAGTTTATACTATATGTATCTAAGTAATATCTTAGCCTTTTTTAGTCACATTGATTACTAATTATGTTTTAATTATTAATTATTTGTTGAATAATTAGTATTTAATTATTTTACTAATTTCGTAAATTAATTAATAAATATTAATAAATTATTTTAAATTAGTTTGTGGACTTCATTTTTAAATTTTTATATGCAAAATTAGTTTGTGTAGTTTTATATTTGAAATTAAAACATTTAATACTAATAAAAATTATAAATAATTTATGAATTTAATTAAAATATTTAACACTAATTATTCACCAAAGAAATAATAATTAAAACATAATTAATAATGAAAGTAACACTCTAAGATATTATTTAATTACAACAAAGAAAATACAAAAACTATTATTGACTTAAGGAACTAATGCTATATGTTAAAAACGAAATGATACAAGTGTGAATTTTAAATAGTATAGCGGGGGGCGATACTGTTAATATATTAGTATATATTGAAAAAGTATAGACGCACGACTATACTGTTAAAATATTCAAAAATATTGAAACAGTGTAGCCAGTCGGCTATACTATTTCCTTTTTTAAATTAAAAAAATTGGGAAAACCGAGTAACGAAGCGCGTCTATACTCTTTGTTTTAAAATAAATTGGAAAAACCGAACATAGTCGTGCGGCTACCGAGTACAACCAAGTGGCTATGCTATTTCATTTTTAAAAAAAATTGTACATCGCCGTGCAGCTATACCTTTTTTTTTTTTTTCAAACACGAACACCTGAGTATAGCCAGGCGGCTATACTCTTTCTTGTTATACCGAATACAGCCGTTCGGCTATACTATTTATTTTCAAACATTGGAAAATTCGGGTATAGCCTCGTGGATGCAGTGGCGATGGTGGTGACGGTGGATGTGGTGGTGGTAGTGGTGGTGACGGTGGATGTGGGTGGTGGTGGTAGCGAGGGCGGCAGTGGGTGGTGGTGGTGGAGGTGGTGGCGGTGGTCAATCAATCACAACACAAAATCTAAATTGGGTTGAGGAGCTGACGCTAATGGTCGAGACCCGCCGCAAAGTACAAGTTGACGCGTTGTACCCCTTAGGGAGGAGAGGAGCTTCTTGTCCAAACAAGATGGGAGAGCAGGATTGGATATGACTCATTCACTAGTGATTTTGACAGCTACTGATCTCATAAATTAACTACCTACACGCCTCTTATTTGAAAAGATAAAAAAAACAACTATCTAATGAGATTTCTTCCAATGCCAAAACCAGTGGGATTCCTTTTGTTCCATCCCACAACCAAAGTTATGTGCAACTTCGACAAAGAAGTTGCAAAGCAAGTTCGACGAAGAAGAAAGACTCAGCGTGTTCTCAGCGTGTTTGGGGTTGTATTCCAGCGCTTCTCATTTTTATTCCTTTTTTAAATGATCCATTAGCAAGGCGCCACATGTCAATTTTTAATTTGACAAACTTCAAAAATTCATTAAAAAGTCATACGTTCTCTGAAAAGTTCATCTAAAATTACCCCAAACTTGTAATCACTTATATTTTAATCTCGTGATCTCCAAATCACATGTAATTTTGGTTGGAATAATTGGTATTAATTTTATTTGGATTAATTGTGTAATTGACATGAATTTTGTTCATATTTGATCTACAAAAAAATTGCCCTCTCCTTAAAAATTCATGGAAATTATCAAAAGGAAATTAATCTACAAAAACATTAGGAAAATTAATCTTTTAAGCTTTAAAGAAAGGAAATTATCGGCAGGATTTTTTTTAAAAAAGTAAAACCAATCCCCAAAATCCTAAAGTTTTCGAAATATTTGATCATATTGGAAGTGGAAGAGCTCAATGACCTGAGCTATACCCTACTTATGTCAATTAAATGGTTTCAAATTTTAAAGAAAAGATTGAAAATTTTCCCATTACATATTCTAAGGACCTTTCGAAAACTTTAAAAAATGACAAACTTTTGAAAACTTTATTCCCAAAACTACCTTAATTAAAATCCTAACCCCCAAATCCCTCTCATCCTCTCAGAGTCACAGTCACCATCAGTTGTTATATTAAGTTAATGGAAAAAAAAAAAAGAACAAGAGACAAATCCCCTTCTCAAAAATTATGCTAGCTTTCTGTGCGCAAATCTCGGGTGATAGCTCCAAGAAAATGATGGAGACAAATCCTCGCAAAATCGGCAATCTCTCATAAATTTGGGGACGATGGAAAGGCATAAGGATGTGCAGCTCGAGGATCACGGGAAAAATCAGAAACGGGTGTCATAATAGATGTATATAAAAGGAAACAATGGGAGAAAAGAGGTCACAACTCAGAAAAAGAAAACCCAAACTCTGCCAATTTTCTTCCTACCCATTTCTCTCGATATAAACCTATCTCCCCAAACTCAAAAATAAAATGGCCTCTTTATTCCCATTTTTCCTCGATCTAAACCTAGCTTCTCCCACACAGACATTGGGGCAAGGGCCTGCACTAGTATGTATACCCTATGTTGCTTCCTCACGAGGACCAGTTACCGTAAACGACTCATTACTCCTTGACAACGATGTTGCCATTGGAGTTGCAAGGAGTTTGGTGACTCCTAGGGATGTGCGCATGTTCGGAACAAGGGATGATAACCGGGTGGTGAGTGATGTCATGGCATTGAGCATGCAAAGTGCGGCATCAGTCGCAAGTGTAGGTCATCACTTCATTGTGAAATCCCATGAGATGTAAGTGCTAAGAGCTCAGTAGGTGGCAAAACGGAATTTAGTTGAAGATTGTCAGAGTGCTATAAAGAGATTGAAAAGGGAGAGGCAAAGACGTTGGAGGAGACGCGATACAGCTTGAAATATTGCAGAAGGATAATTAAAAGCTATCATGGTAGATTTTTACTCTAATGACATGCAAGAGCAGCTGGAGGCCTTGGATCGACCAAGTAAACGTGTGTGAGGAGATCCAAGTTTTGCTAAGGCTAAGAAAGTAATCTTTGGAAGCTCAAGTGAGATGAGCCCCAAGAAGCAGTGCGTGAAAACCCCAGAGAGGAGATCCAAAGGGCCAAACTAAAGTTTCCTATTGTGGAATCAGGAAGCGCACCATAATGTTGTTGTTTTTTTTTAAATTAAAAAAAATAATGTAGTCCCTTGTTTCTTCCTTTTTTTTAAATATGATTTTTAAAATAATTGGATAGAAAATGACTCATTTGTCCTAAAAATACCTCAACAGTTAGTTTTAAAAAATTTCAACACTTTTTACACTATGACCCTATGACCCGAGAATCCTGAATCAACCATTGCCTAGAATATAGACATTTTCGATAATTGAAATGCATTCACATAAAACATCTATCGCTACTGAAGAATGATAATATCTTCCACATGCATTATGCCAACTGCAGTGGTGGTGTTGGGCTCTCAGCCGATGTATTTGATTGGTGGAGGAGGTAGCTCAGGGGAGAGAATGGTTGAATTTCCACAAAACATCATAATCCATATGTAAAATAAAGCCAAAATGAATTTCATCTAACCATCCTAGCAACCAAAAAATTAAACCCCGATCATGAACCAAACAAGAAAGTTAAACAGAAAATAAAAAATAAAAAAACAAAAGAAGACAGAACCTTCTAGTGAAAGAACTGCATGGAGTAACAAAATTTGATGAACTCCCGAACTATGATTTATAATGAAAACTGAAATCAAAAGAACAAATTCATCAATGGCTGAAGTGTGAAACCCAAAAATACAAAAAAAGAACAACAAAAATAACTAATGGGAAGACATGTTGAGAATGGTCGATTTCCTCTTCGCATCGGAGGGCCAAGAGAGTGTAGGAGGAGATTTTGGGTGTGTGTGAAGGAACCTCCGTGGAATTGCAGCAAGACAACTCAAATAGTATGGTTCATGATTGGGGTATTTTAGGGATATGAAAAATAAAAAATCTGATGCATCAAGCTTGATTAGGTAATTTGTTAGTTGAATCCTATTCACTAGGGTTTAGCCAAAAAAAGAAGAAGTTATCTTGGGTTTAAGGTAAGAGAAATGAGTTTGAAGGGGAAAAATCAAATATTCTAAAATTTGCTAGGGGAACAAACATGAAGGGGTGGGAGGGAGGGAGGAGAGACGGAGAATATATGGAAAAGGGATGACCCATTGTCAAAGTGCAGCTCTGGGGTAAGTACCCAGTTCCTTCTCGGAAGGTGGGTTTAGAAGAAATTTCAATGGCAATGGATTGGATTTTTAAGCTGTTTAATATTTGAGCCGTTTGATCAGACCTGAAAAGCAATGGGAAAAGGTTTTTGAAGAAGAAAAAAAAGCCTATATGCCCACCATCAACTACAACACATTAGGGAAATATTATTTTCTCAAGTTTATTTATATTCTTGAAAACATAACAATATGTTAACCTAATTTACCAATAAATTTTTAGAGATTTAAACTGCAAAAGTATAAATAAATAAATAACTCCCACTGAAAAATTCCTAGTTCCACCCTTGCATCCAAGTGAAGAAGAAAATGAGTCACATCACCATTTTCATGCTTAGGAAGAGCCAAATAAGTAGGCAAAATATACATAACTCTCACAAATAAGGCAATACTGAATACTTCAAAGTGAAATATCATCTTCACTCTCTCACTTACTTTCTATAAAATATAATAGTAAATGTAAAAGATAAAAATAAATAATATAATAATAGTTTGTAAACTTGCATTGTCTAATCCCTTTAAGTGACCAACTTTTTTCACGAGACAAATGGGTAGATAACATTTATAGTACAATTTTGCCTATATCATTTACATACAATGCTCTAAAGGGAGTCAACAACAATTTATTGTATAAAAAAAAAAAATTTAATCTTGAGCAAAACTAAACTGCAAAAAACAGTCCAATGATCTAGTTGGAAACAACATAATTAAAAACAGCCTCTGTTAATTTTACTTCTCTTACACACGTTTTATTAGCAACCCCAAAAATCCCCAAAATTACACGCATAACAAATATACGTTTAGGTTCCGCATCGACTTTATATGAGGAACTTCCGGAGAAATTTTGTTTGAATTTGTTTACTTTTTTTTTTTTTTGGGTCACGAACCACTAACCACGAAGTTTCCTATGTGCTATTTAAGCAGTATCTCCTTCCTCTCCTGCTCAACGAATCACCATTTCTGAAATCTCTGAAAGCAGCTATCAGTAATTTTCCAAATAAGGTATGCATATGCATGTCTCATCTTGTTTTTAGATATAAACTTCTGCTAGATTAGTCATGAGTGTAATTAATAGAGATTTCATTATCACCATGTACTGAGAAACTTGTGCATCATTTAGTTGATAAACTTCTGCTAGATTTGTACTCTATCTGATCGAACAGCTCAAAAGTTGACGACTTATATGGCCCAACGTTTCCTGACCCGTTCACCCGAGTTTGCCTTTTCTTTTAGGAGCTTCTCATCTTCCTCATCTTCTTATCTCTCTTTCTGTCATGCTCTAACATCAGCATTAGAGAACACCAGAAACTGGATCTGTGAAGCGAGAGATCAGGAAAAGAAAATTGAATAGAAAAGAGGAGAAGATGAGGAAGACGGGTAAGAAAGCCAGAGTCGGGTAAAAAATTTTGCAGAAGAAAAAGTCTAACGCGCAAGCTTATAATTCTTCGAAGCTTCCTGTTTCTTTCATGGAAAGTTGTTAGAATTTGAAAATTAATATTAAAGTTCTTTTTGTTGGTATATCATGGATTCAGAAACTTACACTATCTGAGGTGAACACTAAATTTTTTTTGTGGTTGTTGGAAGGTACTGAACGAATCGTAGCGAGCTGAAGAAAACCGGAAACAAATACAGATGTCAATGGAGAATCCTGATGAAGTTATGGACCTTGAGTCTCAACAAACACCTCCACGTGAGGTTGATGATAGCTATATAACAGGATCTCATGCTGCTTCCCCAGAACACGGAGTAAGTTTTCCCATTCCACAATTATTCTTTCTTAGTTTATAAGAAAAATAGAGAGAAGATGAAGAAAATAGATAGATGATGAAAAGACTGAATTGTAATTAACGGTACAAGTAAGCTCACGGATTAAGAAGACTTAACTGACATGGACGTGACAACTGTTGACCTTATACTTGTAACATCTTTGAGAACATATTTATTGTTCATGCGCGCCGTGGGAACGTAAGAATTGTTTAATTCTATTCTATCAGTATGGTTCGGACCGGATTTATTAATTCCTTGTAATGTAGATCCATATCCTTTAAAAATGAGGATTTACAATATTATAGATTGGCTGAACCCTAAATTTGTAATCCCGGTTCATAAATTTGTAAATCACAACCCAATTCTTCTAATGTACATGTTTATGGATCCTTCTTCCAACATTATGATACCGCCGTATCGAAAAACTTGTAAAATTGATTCTTAATGTTGTAAACCTTCATCTTTTTAAAATAATGACCTAATTTACATCTTCAAGGTTCGTACTTATCAATTTACATTTTTCCAAAATAGTTTTCTATGTAATTGTTAACATGTCACCCATATGGATCCGAAATTGGTTGACGTTGTCCATAAGCAAAATCATTTGAAGATTGGGTCTTGGATTCTTTCTATGAGCTGCTCGATTCCATCCCAAAAAGAAAGGTCAAAGATTCACATTCTCATGTGAAAATCTAATTCTTGCAAAAATAATTCCAAAAAAAAAAAACAATATAAATATATATATTTTAGTATATTATCACAAAAACATAAGCAACATGGTGGTTAAGGGTTAAGAAACATCAAAGGGGTTTTAGCAAGTAGCAAAGGGGTTTTAGCAAAGGGGTTTTAGCAAAGGGGTTTTAGCAAGTAGCAGCTTCAAGTTTTTCTATGCTTTAAAAAAGAAAACACCAAAGCTGCTGCCTAAACTTTTCGTTGTATACTTGATGTTAATGTTGGTAATGGAAGAAAATGGGGCAATCGAGAAAAAATTACATCTTTTTCTCTTCCAACCATCCACAACCCTCATCATCCGCTTCTTCTCCATCCCCAATTGATCAATTTCCAGTTACATTCACCCCAAATAAAATAAAATAAAAATATGAAAATAGATTGAATATACAAAACAAATTTTATAGAAAATATGATTGGAGTTCAAATTTTATAGAGAGCTCCTAAAATAATTTTGTGTGCTTTTAGCTGAAATTTAACTAAAAAAATGAGGTCGGTATCAAAAAATAAGGTCCAATGGAACGAGTCGACCCATGGCCAGAGCCCAAACCCGCTTCTAGCACGGCCCAAGCTTGGCTCTCTTAACCTTTTTTTGGTGAAACTATTCTACTATTATGTCTATTTGGATAATGTTGTAATTCAAATTAATTCATGATAAAATTAGGTCATAAAGTAGACTTTCTCATGTTTCTTTAGGCACTGATTTCATGAAAACATGTTTATAATTGAATTTATGGAAATTTATTGAGTTGAGACAGTTGAAAAGAACTTTTCCTAACATATTTTCTGTTATGATTCAATATTGATGAACGACTCATCTACAAATCATGAAATGACTTGAATTTTTGATATGTTGAACATATACATGTCTTCTTATGTACTGAAAATTTTCGTGATGATTGGATAATAATTTTATTTATTGTCTATTTTTAAGTAATCTGTGTTCAGCAGAAAGTATGTGCCGGCAGATTTTATAAGTAACTTTGGAGGCCATTTTGGACTATTGATTGGAGATAAAACGACTCCACATTTTTGTTTTATAAGGATTAGTGTCCCTAGTTTGATTCTATGTAAAGTTGGGTAATTAGACTTATAAATTAATTACGATAATTTTTCAGTGGAAAAAAAAAATCAAATGAAAAAAAATCAAATTAAATGGGTTGGTTCTTGGGCCCAAGCACTAGCACGGGCACGGCTCGAGCCAAGCCCCGCCCATTTCAATGACTTGGTCTTTGAGCCAGGCTGGGATCAATGATTTTACTAAATGAGCCAGCACGGCACGGCCAATAAATTAAATGGGCCGAACTGGCCCGATGTGAATACATTTAAACCACTAGTTTAAATGGGCCGGGCCGGCCCAACACGGTCCGTTTGACACCTTTAGTTGGAGTTGTATTTTTCCAAATGCTCCCAAAATGATGAGCGTAATTAGAAATTAAATAACTGGATATGAAAAGACTTACCCATATAATTACCATTTTGTTGGGGCTCAATATTAGCTTCAATTGTATTGTATATCTACCGGCCCATTGCAATCTACTGGCGTACCTGATTAGCTGCTTGGAATTCTGAGCATGTGACCCTGCCAGACAAAAAGAAAATATGACAAGCTAACCTAAGAGATTGTGCAATGCCGTCCTGAGGAGTTAATCTGTAACTAAACTGTAATTTAAGTTATTGCTGATTCGTTTTTGCAGGACGTGGAACTTCCAAGAACTACAGACCTTTCACCAGTATCGCCTCAAGTTTCTAAAGAAGTCCATGTGAGTGTGGAAGATGGTGGTGGTGGTGGTGGTGGTGACGAAGCTAAACAGCAGCATGCAGATTTAGAAAGTGGACTCGTAGTCGATGTAGATGCTAGTTCTGGACCAGGAGTAGCTCCAAGCTTCTTTAAACTCCTCAAAAAATCATGCAAAAGTTGCAACATTTTCCTTCTCTTCATTTCCGCAGTGCTCTCAATTGGATTTGGTATCAAGGAGGAAGGCACTGGGACCGGTTGGGTTGAGGGGGCCATTTTAATGGATGCCGCAATAATTCTTGTGGTCCTCTATGCAATGCGTGAGTTCTGGTCTGGGAACACACAGCACCAGGCAGTATCAAAGACTAAAGCCGAGTTGTTAATGGCTAAAATTGACAAGGTATGCACATGCATGCAAAGGATTGCCCTCGTATCCTATATTGCCATCCTTACAATCTCTTTTCTCCATTACATGCTTGAAAGGAAAGACAGCAATTCTGGCCTCCCAGAGATTAAAGGGAAAGCAACTGCAAGCACGGAAATTATCAACGTAATTGAGAATTTTTTCAAGAAACAAAGTCGGAGCAAGAGTAATATGTTAGCAAAATTGGTTTTATTGCTGCCAGCAGTGGTAGAAAAACTACCTTTTTCTGTTGCACTTGCCATCAGATACAGGAGAAAGAAGATTCTACCTGCTGAGAAGGCAAATATTTCTCAAGAAATGTCAGCTCTTTGCACCATGCGCCCTGCAGCTATTTGCATTAGCACAAATGTGCTCACTTTGAACTCTCGGAAAGTCAAGATGTGTTATACAGGGGATGAAGTCATCAAAGAAGAACCACATGCTCTTCAAGCTTTGTCCAATGCAATCAGAACATCAGTTTCGACGGGGTCTACCTCCACAGAGAACCAACTCCTTCCGTGGACTGAATCCTCATTGGGAATGGAAGATGAGAATTTGGGGCTGAATCACACTGATGAGGAGGACAGGGAGAATGGAGACATGTGGTGGTATTTTAAAGGACCTGCAACGACAATAATAGACAAGTGCTCACATTACAGTGACAGCAAAGGGAACGTAAACTCCATGGATAAACAGAATAGAATGGATTATGACCAACTAAAAGCAGACATGCAGTCCAACAATCTCAAGACCATTGCATTTGCTTACAAGAAGACTAATGGTCAAATGCTTGAAGAAAACGATATGACCTTAATAGCACTGGTAGGTGTAATGTATAATTATGACACAGACATTATGGAAGCAGTGGAATTTTGGAGAAAAGAAGGATCTAACGTGATACTGTTCTCAGACGATAGTGCGCCTGTGCTGGAAGACGTTGCTCGTTTATTTGGAATAGTACTTCCCAACTCAAACAAATCTGTGGTTGAAGGTGAAAGGTTTCGAACTAGTGATAAAGAAGGCATGATGGACATATCAGATAAAATCTATTGGATGGTAAACTCCACTTCTTCTGACAAGTTCCTTTTGGTGCAATGTCTGAAAGAGAAAGGCCAGGAAGTGTTAATGGTTGGAGATAGAATAGATGAGACTCCATTTCTCAAAGAAGCTGATGTGGGGGTTGCAATAGGGACTCGCAGTAGTGAAGATCCAGAGTGTTGTGACATAATCAACATGGATGGCAGTGATTTCGGTTTGGTGGTCAAGATTATCAAGTTTGAAAGGTGCATTTACTACACGATTCAAAAGTACATCCAACCTGAAATCACCATGAAAATAGCGTTGCTGTTGATAACCCTCATTGCAACGATATGTATGGGACAGAGTACAATCACGACAATTCAATCATTTTGGGTAGAGATGGTCGTGACCCTCACAACTGGATTTGCACTACTGATGGAGCCACCAACAGAGGAACAGCCACCGCCAGTAAGACGAACTAAAGGTCTCAATATTAGCAACCCAATGTGGAGAAACATACTCATCCAAGTGGCATACCAGACAGCCATGTTGGTCACCTTGCAACTCAAAGGGAAAACTTTCCTAGGCATCAACCAGAAGGTTAGTGAGTCCATGGTTTTCAACGCTTTCGTTCTCTGTCAGGTGTTTAACCAAATCAATGCAAGGCAGCCAGAGAAGAAAAATGTGTTCAGTGGCATACTTCTCCATCCATGGTTTTTGGTGTCTTTGGTTTTTGCTCTTACCCTGCAGCTGAGTTTTATAGAGATTGCACATATTCTTGTTGGCAATGCAAGCTTGAATTGGAAAGAGTGGGGCGTCTGTCTTTTAATTGGGATGGGTTCATGGCCAATCGATTCGGCTGGAAAGTGTGCATCCGACGTCATCAAGAAAGTAAGAGATAGCTACCTTGTAGATCCGCCACCACTAGTCTGATAAAGTCTCCAGCCTCAGATGCCACTTCTTCTCTAGCAAGATGGAAAGTGTGCCACTCTTTGATGGAATGATCTAGCAAGATGATGAAATTCAACATACTCTACACGTTCTCTTTGAGACAGCCCAGCAGGTTCCTGGACATATGAAGCTTATCCTAAGTCTTTCATCTCAGTAGTGGCACCATGTAACTTCAGTCGAGGACAATTGCTATGTAATAAAACTTGAAATTTGTGTACCTATTTTCAGTTCTTATTTTTCGACGTGAAGAGAAGTCAACCTGGTGTCTAATGAAGTACAAGTCTAGAAAGCTCAAATCCAGCATCTTCCGACCTCATCTACAGAAGCAAAATTTGTAAATAAAATTAATCATTTTGGATTCATACGTTTTCATTCATGTCAATTTTAAAAATTCTAATTTCAAACAAATTATAACTTAATTTGTTGGTAATAGAGAAGCGACAAGATAAATAAAATAAAATAAATAAAATAAAAACCTTAGGCTCGGCTGATTTTCAAGCAAAATTATCACTTAATTTGCAGAGTATCCCAATTGGGTCTTTTAAGTGATCAAGTGTTCTTCTGGCAAGAACAGAAAGGGCATCAAGTGTTTTTTTTTTTCCGTTAGATCGGTGTCTAATGCAATCCAAGGGCTGAGAGCAAGGTGTCGCTTACAGCCATCTCAAATCTACTCTGTGTTTTCGAAACAACTATGAAAAAACTATACAACCATCTCAAATCTACTCTGTGTTTCTAAACAACTATGAAAAAACTACACAACCATCTCAAATCTACTCTGTTTTCGAAACAACTATAAAAAAAACTATACAACCATCTCAAATCTACTCTGTGTTTCTAAACAACTATGAAAAAACTACACAACCATCTCAAATCTACTCTGTTTTCGAAACAACTATGAAAAAACTACACAACCATCTCAAATCTACTCTGTTTCTAAAACAACTATGAAAAAGATACACAACCATCTTAAACATACTCTGTTTTGAAACAACTATGAAAAAACTATGCAACCATCTCAAATATACTCTATGTTTCTAAAACAACTATGAAAAAATATACAACCATCTTAAATCTACTCTGTTTCGAAACAAGTATGAAAAACTATACAACCATCTCAAATCTAATCTGTGTTTCTAAACAACTATGAAAAAACTACACAACCATCTCAAATCTACTCTGTTTCCAAACAGCTATGAAAAAACTACACAACCATCTCAAATCTACTCCGTTTGAATGTTTCGGAACAACTATGAAAACTATACAACCATCTAAAATCTTCTCTGTTTCTAAACAACTATGAAAAACCTATACATGCATCTCAAATCGAGTATCTACTCTGTTTCGAAACAACTATGAAAAAATAAGTTTAGATATCGCATAACCAAGAAGAAAGAAAAAAATTGCATCTTACCGGAGATCCCGAAGCCAAAAAGTCTGCAAGCTGACAAACAGAGAGTTGGACAAACGTTTGCTCATTTCATCCCTCGCAGTTTAAAGGAAAGTTTTCTTTTTAAAGAAGAGACCCATCACCCATAACCCATCACACATCACCCATAACCCATCACACATCACCCATGACGTCAAGACCAGTAGTATTTTTATTTTTCCTTATGTGCTTCTTTAATGACATTGACATCCCACCTCCACCCTCGTTCTTTAATGACGTTGGAATTCACTTTCTTATTTGTAGGAAGGTTCCTCGTTCTTTAATGACGTTGGAATTCCTGCTGCTAAACGTATCTTTCCTTCCTGCTTCCTGCTTCCTGCTGCTAAACGTATCTTTCCTTCCTGCTTCCTGCTTCCTGCTGCTAAACGTATCTTTCCTTCCTGCTTCCTGCTTCCTGCTGCCAAACGTATCTTTCCTTCCTATCTTTCCTTCCTGCTTCCTGCTGCCAAACGTATCTTTCCTTCCTGCTAAACGTATCTTTCCTTCCTTCCTTGGGTTCCTCGTTACCGCTGAAATTTCCTGGACGTCCTTTTCTTTTTTTTCTTTTTTTGGTCAAGTTGATGCGTTCTTTTCGTTACGCGTTTTGGGGTGCGGGGCAACAAGGGAATTGAATAACAAGACTGGGCCCAAAAGCATGTTTATATATGAGTTCCCATTAAAAAAAAAAAAAAAAATCAACAAACCAAACTATCAATATTTCAAATCTTAATTCATAAATCATACATTTAAAAAATAGAGAAATTGAAAATCATTAACACATCTAATTGCTAAGAGCATTTACAATCATGCTCTCTATTTTTTAGTTAAATTTTAGCTAAAAACATATAAAAATTATTTTAGGAGTTCTCTATAAAATTTAAACTTCAATCATGTTCTCTAATTTAGAGATTCATAAATGCTAGAACTCTTTTTTAATTGCTCCATCTCTATCATAAAATAAAATAAAAAATAGTTAACATTAAATAAAGGTTTGAAATACTCATTAAATGAAGCAGCATTAAATTATAGGGAGCCAATAGTAGTTCTTTCTTTCCCCTCATATTTAGGAGCTTCTAGAGGTCTCCCTATTTTAAGAGGTGGATAGGGAGCATGGTTGGAATTTTATTTTTACAATTCCTCCCAAAAATTTGTCTAAGGAGGTGGTTTAGAGAGCCCATTGTGAATGCTCTAATATAAATGAATAGGATGCTTCAAGAAAAGACTAAAATAACAATAATCTAATTGAGTGGTCAAAATATTTCGGATTCAAGTGATCTTTTGTAAATTTGATCTTTGAGAAAATATCTAAAAATTAGATGATTCAGATAATTGAAAAATAACCTGTGGTGGGAAAACAACAATTTGAATTCAAGAATGATTTATGAATGTATACTTAAAAAATAAATAATTTAGATCATTAAAAAATAAAAAAACATTCATAGTTAACTCTAAATAGTATCCTTCAAATAAAATTATTTAAAAAATCCTTCAAGATCCCATTCTCCAATTCGAAAGTGGTCCAAGAAAAGTTAAAGGAATCCATCATATCGTGTGAACTGGAAAGTTAGTCGTCCATTATGTCCTGGAAAAGTTCGTCCTCTATTATGTTATGGTAATCAACCACGGTACCATTCATATGTCTTTCTTCCCATTAAAGTCTTCCACGTGTTGCATGCAGACTCTTAAGCCAAGTAGGACATCAATTCCACTTTGGTTTCGTCACTTCAAATTTTTTTTTAAAAAAATATTTTTGCTCACTAATTTAATATCATTATTCTGAATATTTGACACATATCTATAGATAAAGGTGGCAATATTGTACAAGACCTGTTAACACGACATAATTTCGCACGAAAAATTCAGTATTTTGGTCTAAATTATAGTGTCGTGTTGATTCATTAAGCTATCGTGTCGTGTCAATTCGTAAATACCCGTTAGCACGTTAAGCTCACGGGCATTTTTGTAAATTTATCTCTCTTTTTTCCTCCCTCTCTCTCTCTCTCTCTCTCTCTCTCTCTCTCTCTCTCTCTCTCTCTTCAAAACCTAGCAACCTTTGAGCTTTCTTTTTCTCTCAGCTTGAGAGTCTTAAGCAGCCACCATACCACCCAACCACCATGAGCCATCCCAGCCACCTCCCCTTTCTGTCTCCCCCCCTCACGGATTGATCCCACCTATTCCCTCACCTTCTCTGATGACTCTTCCTCCTCCACTCCCACCATTTCCGCTGCCCAAGCCTTCGAGGGCCACTCGCAGGGCATCCCCAATCTCACCTTCAAGCTCGTCTATGGACTGTGTTGATTTTTATTTTTATTTTTGCACTGGTTTAATTTTTTTATTGTTTAATTTTTTTTAATTCTTAATGGATTATCGTGTCATGTCATGTGACTCGCGAATAGTAACGGGTCGTATTCGTGTTTGACATTTTCAACCCATTTTCTTATGATGTTGTGCCATGTCAACCCGTTAAGAAAAGCGGGTTGACACGAAAACGACAAGAACACTGAAAAAACAACACGAATGCCAGCTATATCTATAGACATAACCATAATTAACTTTTTATTTTAATTTATATAATTATAGTTATGCTTATGGAGTATTAAGAAGGGTGGTGAGCATACACACCTTGGTCCAAAAGCATTTCCCGTAAAAAGGAGATATTGAGACAACTTTTTACTTTGATTTATGTAATTATAGTTTAAAGAAACCGATGTTTAAACATACTGAAACAACTTTGACCCAAGAAAAAACATATTAAAACAACAAAAGGGCTATTGGACAGTCAGGTTTAGGTTTTTAGGGACTGATAAGCATTTTGTACCTTTCAATTCTATTTAGACACGGATGTATTTAGAATGCATATACGCGTATTGGTTGGACAGAATGTGGGACCCATTGGGAATAAGTCACGGAGATTTGCATTCCGTGCCATATTTTTAGCAATCGAGGACCCTGTATTGGTTGGACAGAATGTGGGACCCATAGGAAAAATAAGTCACTTCGGGCATGTTTGGCAGGCTGGACTAGCCTGGACAGTGTTAAATAACACTTTAAAACCCACGTTTGGTGAAAGAAGGACTAACATAAATGGGATTGTATAGTCCACTGATGAAAAAATCACCGGACTCGCTCGTCCAATACTGCGAGGATGAAAAGCAGTTCGCAAAATAGCGAGCGTGCTATTTTGAAACATCGAGTCCGACCCACACAGCGACCTCCATGAGCTGCTCCTGGTTGATGAGGATCCTCCCCGTTCATGTCAGGCAAGATGGCGGTGAGTAGCTTGTCGAATTCGATGGTGCCGTTTCCGTTGGCAACAAGGATGTGGAACTAGTTGCCGGTGGGCTTGAGGTTGGGAAAGACCTCCATACCTGCCGATCTGAGTACAAAAATGCTTGTGTAAGAAAATGGGTCGACTATTCCACTGATTGCGATGATACCAATCCATCATATCCCTTTTATGATTTTGAGAAGAAGGAATTACAAAAACAAAGCCAAGCAGGGACTTTATTATGGTTACTGGATTCGCAGGGTATGCTACCAGGAAGAAGAAAGGGATCAAAAAGATCCCAATTGTGTTTTGGTATTTTTTAATTTTAATTTTGTGGTGTGGTTTGTCAAAAGTTGTGGTGTGGGGTTATTAGGTTTATTCTATTTTTCTCTTTGGTAATCTGGAAAGAAAGACACAGCCAGAGAGAGAGGAAGACAGACGGGAAAGAAACGCAGAGCCAGGGAGAGGAAGGAAGGAAGAAGGAAAGAACGAGATAATGGTTTTTTTAAAAAAAAATTCACACATCAACCCCAATTAAATATCCCTAATTAAATATAAATATTTTTTAAGTCAAAATATTCAATTAAATTTAAATATTGCAAAAATTATTTTTTAGTCCGACACAACACCAAACATAGGTCTTCACTATTTTTACAATCCAACTTCTTAGTCCGACACAGCACCAAACGTAGGTCAGTACTTAATCCAGCTTAGTCCAATCCGAGTTAATCCAAGACAGTTCTAGGATTTAGTGTAACACCCCGACCCCAAATTTCCCCAAATTTAACCCTTATTTTATTATTTAATTTTTTAAGGGTATTTTAGTCATATTTTTAACCGGAGAGAGTTTGGGACCGTGACTTGTATTTTTGGATAGGTCGCACTGAGACGAGTTCATAGACACGTAGTGGGCTCGAATCGGAGTTGTAACGAGAGAGATATGGTCAAAAGAAACCCAGTGGCACAATCGTAAATATTTCAAAATGGGATTTTTTTTATAAAAACCTGGTTTTCTCTCTCTCTCTCTCTCTCTCTCTCTCTCTCTCTCTCTCTCTCTCTCCTGCGAAACCAGAAATCCCTCCCCCCCTTGCGACGACAGCGACTTCTCGTCGTCGCCACCGCCCCCACACGCCGCCACTTGAGGCGGCACCGGTCCCGTTGGAACCACCACACTCCCTACTTCCCATTCCACCCCAGCGCCGCCTCGATCCGCCACCGTGGTCGCCGGAATCAGCCACGAAAGGCAGCGGTTTGGACAGATTTTTACCAAACTTTCGACCATTCGTTCTCTCTCATTTCTCCACCAAATTGGACGAGTAAGGTATGGTTTTCTACCTATTTTCCATGCTCTAGCTGATGGTTGGGTAGGATTTCGTTAATTTTGAGGTAGATTAACTGATTTCCAACTTAGGTTTTGGCCGGTTTTGGGTCTCCGATTCCGGCCACTTCCGGTCAGTTTTTGGGGTAAGCCCAAGAACAAAAGTGACTCCAAATAGGGTGTTATACCTAGGGTAGAAGTCTTGGCCCGAGATGTTGAGATTTTCCGGCGAACCTTTATCGCTTTGGACACCCACACGCTGCCCGCGCGTGTGGCAGCGCGTGGGCACTGTAGCATAGTGGCATTATTGTCCCAATGCGATCTCATAGTTGTCACGAGTGCGTAGGATTTCGCGGATCTCAATTCGGACGTCGTTTGACTATCGAACGGACGATCGCATATTGAGCGTTATCCGGGTTCGATAGGGTGGGACCGTCGGATGGTCCCAAATTTAATATATGTTAATCTGGGTAATTCTAGGATCGTGTAGGAATTCACGGATTGTGAATTGGAGCCCCGGATGTTCCGATTTAATAATTTAAAGTTTATATTTTATATTAACCGTTAGATCGTGCGATCGTGACCGATCCGACCGTCCGATCTGAACCAAACTTGTAGGACAAGTGTCCTATACCTTATAGAACCTATAGGAACTTTCGGATCGGAGTTTGGAGGTCGTGGTCCCCGTGGGCCCGTTTGACCAGGGTTAGGGTAGTTGGACCCTTGGTTGACCATGAGTCTCCCGAAGTAATCTCACCTTCCTAGGGGGATTATCTGGTGCTAGACTATTGTTGGGGTTTACGCAATATTAGAATATTTGTTTATATAAATATAATTATATATATGTTTGTACAAGGGTACAAAAAGAGTCTAGAATGTCAGTTTGGAGTGCTATACGCACTACCTTAAGTACCTCCCCGGATTTTGGATTCACTACGAGTACCACCAAGTGAAAGTTAGGTCCTACGTGGCGTAGGTTATCCGGCGTGTGGACAGACCCCATACGTGGCGTTGGTTGTACCGGCGTATGGGGAGATTTGTGATATGATGCTCAGGTCTCACGTGGCGTAGGTTATCCAGCGTTGAGACAGGCCCCATACGTGGCGTTGGTTGTACCGGCGTATGGGGAGATTGTGAGATATTGTGTTGAGGTCCCGTGTGGCGTAGGTTATCCGGCGTTGGGACAGGCCCTGTAAGAACCCAAAATAAAATATCTAAAAAGAAAGAAAATATCTAAAAAGTAAAGAAAATATCTTTTAGTAAAAAGACCATTTTGCCCTTGCATTAATAATGAGGGAAAATTTGACTTTTTGATTGAGAAAAAATTTGGGAATTCCGCTTGCGCCATTGCGTAGAGAACGGCGAAAGGAGTCCGTAGACACGGAGTGGGCCCGAATCGGAGTTGTAACGAAAAAGTTTTGGTCAAAAGAGTCTCAGTGGCATAACCGTAAATATTTCGAAGTTTCATCTATATAAACCCAGACTCTGCGCGAAACGGACCACCGACTTCCAGAAGGTGCTGGCGCCGCCTCTGAGCTCCAATGGCCACGATACCGGTGGCGTTGGAACCACCATCGAGTCCCCTACCTTTTCCAACCGACATCAACCCCGGGGCCGCCCTGAGCTGGCCGGAAAATCGTGTTTTCCGACGGAGGTTCGTTCGAAGCTACCCGAACTTCCAGCTTGAAATTCTTCCTCGTTTCTCCACCAAATCGATCGAGTAAGGTATGGTTTTTGAGCTATTTTTTCGTGCTCTAGCTGTTGGGTATATGGGCTTCGATCGATTTTAGCTCCAAGGGGTTCGATTTTGAACTTGAAAATTCGGCCGAACTTCGGCCCTTCGAAACTACTGTTTCCGGTCACTTTTTGGGGGTGGTTCAAGAACAAAAGTGACTCCAAATAGGGTGTTTTACCTAGGGTAGGAGTTTGGAGCCTCGGTTCCACAATTTTTCGGCATACCCGAATCGCTTTGGACACCCGATCTGTCCCGCGCGTGTGGTGGCGCGTGGGCCAGGGTGGTGGCACGGCTCTGGCCAGTTTTGAGGTCCTCGTGTCGTCACGAGCGCTTGGGATTTCGCAGATCTCGATTCGGAGTCCGTTTGAGCCCCGAACGGATTTTCCATATCGCGCGATCCGTGGGTGCAGTATCGTTTAGTCGTTGGATCGCGCTGAATTTTGGATATGTCGGTCTACGTGATTTCAGGATCGCGTAGGATTCGACGGATCGCGAATCGGAGTCCCGGATACTCCGGAATCACGAACCCTGGGGCTAGGGTTAGGGTTTTAAGCGATAACGCGATTTTGGTCAATCCGACCGTCCGATTCGGACCAAATTCGCAGAACATGGTTCCCGCTGTATGAGAAACCTTCAGGGAACCCCAGATTGGCCATCAGAGATTGTGGACCCACGGGGTCCCGGGTCGGCCGATCGGGCAGTGTATCGATTAGCTGAGCATAGGAACTTTTAAAACAGGTCCAAATGTCTGAAAAGGCTAGTGTGGGTTCAGGAGTAACTTGAAATTGGACGCACGTGCTTCTAGGGGCCGGGGGCAGGGTGTTTAATTTAATTCTTTTATTCAGCCTTTATTGATTTATTGTTCATGGATAATCAGGCATCTGAGGTCCAGCCGATCAGCATGAGGAAACTTCAAAGGGTCAAATTAGCTTGGACCATCTGTGAGTGGACATTCTTTCATAAATCAAATTTTATGAATGATTTGATGTGATTTTATATAAATAAGTTTATAAGTGATTTTATTTTGATTTTATATAAGAGAGTTTTTATAAATGAGTTTATTCGAATAAATTTCCTTATTTGATCATGAGTAAGTTTTTATTACGGTTCTGTACGTGATCGGTACAGTAACAGTTTTATAAATCTGTGCTGCTTATTTATAAGTTACAGAAACAGAGTTTGAGATTGAAATCAGCTGAGACAGCAGCACAATCTGAGATTTCAGTTTAATTGGATTTTCTAAAGAAATTTATTTTAAACCCACCTTGTACCCATTTTCTTTATGGTGATTACCCAGAGTCGGACCGATGTCTACGGACATCCAGTCTGATTATAGTTCAGTCAGTGCACTTGACTTCGCCTCACGAGTTTCGGGGACGCTCGGACCGTGAGTGCCAGGATTTGCGGCTCGGC